>NC_057862.1:21512500-21827500 GCF_019393635.1 Dromiciops gliroides
ACCCCGCTAGCGCGAGGGGCGGCGACGGGGAAGCCCGAGGAGGGAGGGCTTCGCGTCTTTCAGCACCACGGACAGACACAACCTTCCGGGTTCTGGGGAGCGATTCCCTAACTGTCCAGGCTGGCACAGACCTGGCCTGGCCCAACGGGGTGATTCGGGAGGCCAGGCCCAGGCTGGGCCTTTGGTATGTGGAGGCTGAACCTCAGGCCCCCTGATAAAGTTTCTATCTCCGCAAAGGAGGAGGGCTGGCAAACTGTTACTCTGGCCAGTCTGGGTACTTGCGCTATGTCTGTGTTAAATAGATGGTTTGGGCAGTCAGGGCTATCTCAGTCATGCAGAACAAAACTTTATTTGTTTGAAAATCATCTGGCTAGTCAGATAACTGTGAAATTGTGTAGTTGACTCAGGAGAAATTTGTGTGTGTGTTGTTAGGAAGATGATGCTGTCACTTATGAATAAATTTAATATTAATTGTGGAAAATGAATATTACTTTGAACAACTTCTTGCCAAGGTTGATGCAGAGATTGGAAGTAGTTCACGTTTTTGATCACCACAATGATTTTGATATATGATCCTCTTATATGGGTGAGCAGAGGGTTCTTCTGTCCAAGTAATTGAAAGGGTGATAAATGGGTTAGACATTTCAATTCAGTAGAGGGCTTAGGACCTTATGTTAACGAAAGGAAATAGATAAACAAGATGATCATTGCTCTTGCAAAGGGTATTTGCATCTTAAAGTTTTTTTTCTCTATACTTCAGTAATATTTTGTCACTTTGTAGGATTCACAGATTGTAACTTAAAGTTTTTGTCTTTTCATTTTTTTTATTAATAGCACATTATCTATCCTGAATGACTAGATTTATTTCACACAATAAGGCTTTCTGATTTATTCTGTGCTACTCACGAAATGTTCTCTTTATGCCACCATATCAAAATACACATATTTTGTTTTGTTCTGTGTATTTATTGGCTTGAGAGAGAAAAATTTGGAATTCAAGAAATATAGATTTCATTTTTATTTACTTTGATCATTTATCAAATGCTTATTGCTATAGCAACTGAAGTAGACAAGTCATTATTTCACTGTGTCAACCCATTAATCTCAGCTTGAAAGAAACTGAATTTATTATATTCTTCTATACATTTTAGGGAATAGTAGGGAAAATGAAGCTTTGGTTAAATATTTAGATACATAGTACCACAATGTGTTAAAATTATTCTTCCTTTCTTTTGAAATAATAGATGCATCATTTTGATTATGTGAGTATGGTTGCTTGCACACAATGTAGACCTTTCTAACTGAACAAATCATATAACGTTAAATTTTTTAGGATCGTCCCCAAGCAGTACTCAGGAAGAGTACTAATTATTACAGATTTCTAATTGATTGAACATAGACTGATAAAGCAATGTTCAACTTTATAAAAATGGCATTTAATCGACCAGTCCAAAGAGTTGACCTGTCTATTTGAATGTTTATTAGAATAAAGGCATAGGCCATGCAGAAAGTTTACTTGAAGATTTGAACTTTCTCCTGTAATTATGCATTATGAACTAATGCTCAGGAAACTGAATGTACTATATCATCTGTAATATTTCAAAAATAACATAAAGTGCATTTTAAATAGCAGCAATGTTTGTTGCTTGTTGAAATTGTCATTTAAATGCCTCATGTTGAAGCATAGTCTTTATGGTCTTACATTATTAATAGGAAGTGTTGAAGGCTTCTACCCTCCAGCCATCTTCTCTTCTCCCAATCTTCTAATTCTCTCCCTCTCTACAAATCCATAATTTAGAAAGGACCAGAGGATGCAGGCATTATAGCCATCTCTTTGATTGGCTAAATTAACTATTGAATATTTTTATCGCTTATATGCAGCACCCTGATTTATTTGCCCTTGACATCATCACTTTTCTTTTACTTCATCACTCTATTGCTATTCCCACTCTTTCACTCCATTAATGTGTACATGTTCAACTACTCACACTGTGGAAAGAAAGCAGAAATTTTAAGAAATAATCATTAGAATTTGAACAAAATATCTGAGGAATAAAGTAAGTGCAGTTAACTGCTGTGTATGCCTTTCTTTGCACCATTTTTGCTCATATAGATGTTATACAGTGTTTTATATACTGCCCATCCACAACACTCATAGTTTTGTGTGTTTTATGCTATCCTTTTTCTTGTATGTCTATTTTTCTTGTTTACATGCCTTTTTCATTGTATACTTTAGATTATTCTAGAGATTAGTCGTAGGAATTTACAGTGGTTTCCACTTTTTCATATTTTCTCAATGTCTTATTTTTATATTCTATGTGAGTCTAGGTGATACCATACTTGAATATTTATTCCTTAAGCAAAGGGGTTATTTTATCTATCAATATTTTGTATCAGTCCTAGAGACAATATGTTTCTAGTGTGATAGATTTTCTTTTTTCAGTTTTATGCATCTTTGCTACTAAGATAAAACCATCCCTTACCAAAGGCTTTCTGACAGTTTCATAAAGAGAAAGTCTAGATCAAAAGTTCTTCAACCTTTTTTGTGTGTTGTAGATCCTTGGCAATCTATTGAAGCCTATGGATTCCCTATCAGAATAAAGTTTTTTAAACGCATAAAACAAAATAACATGATTACAAAGGAAACAAATTATATTGAAACAATCATAAAAATATTTTTAAGAACCCCTGGTCTAGGAAGACCTTTGGTAGGAAGTTACCACAAGGGTTACCAATAGGTCTTCTACATCTCTGCTTTAAGGGAAACATACCTATTTACCCATATCTGCTAAAGGCAGAGGTTTTTACAGGCTTAAAATATGTATTTTTTTCAGATTATATACATGATAGATTTTAATTGTATTCCTTTTAACAGAAATAAAGATAATCCACATCTGGAGTCATCAACAAATGGAACCTACTTCTAATTCATTTCCTCCTTGCTTTAGACATTTATTGCCTGATGCTGGGATGGATATCTATATTTTTTAATCCTATTATCATACATGTACACAATGTCACTGTTGTTTTTTCCTTCCATAAACAAAAGAATTTTATCTCTGGTTTTTTTTTTAACTTGAATCCAAGCTCTTTGTTTACTTTTAAATCGTTTAGGATGAAAACACAAAATTAATTGGTAACATACAGCATTGGAAAACTAAATGCTATCTCCCCCAGTACCAGACTTTCTAAGAGGTGTTAATTCTTCAATCATGATGTTTTTGTTTGCCTAGGTCTACTTCATCCTAAGGGTGAAAGCTTCAGATGCTAGTCAGCAAAGGAACACATTTTAAATGGATTGCACAGCCTGAAGCTGATAGGCTTTTTTTTTTTTTCCATCTTTGTTTCCTAACAAAGGTATTCAGGGTGTTGAGGGGAAATTTTGAAAATGACATGCTAGCCTTTAAACATAAAAAGAATGGATTGCCTTTTAATTTGGTGTGGCGTTTCCCCATGTTGTAGGGGCTTCCTATCCCACAATGATTTGCATGAAAATGATTTAGTATCTACTAACCAAACTGTACACTTGAAAATCTAAAAGGATGCAAAAATAATAAATACTATTAAATGCAGGGCTATATTATTATAGTGCCATTTATGAGGCTGAAATGAGATAAATATGCAAAATGCATTGCAAACTTAAAGTGATCTGTGAATATTAGCTATTATTATGATTATCTTTTCTGAACCAGTGAACTTATTGTAATACTTGTACCTGTTGGAAGTAATCTCCATGAAAAGAATAGAACAACAGACCAAAAATAGCTGCCACACACCTTGGAAAAATTCATTTTTCATATGTCTTAAGATGATCTAGTCCTCTTGTGTCGGCAGTGATTAAGCGGATCGGTATGTCTTCTAATATGATAAAGAACAGTGTCTTCAAACACATTTAATTTCCCCTGAAATTTTCTATTTTAGGGTGCTATCAAGTGTAAGTAGCAGGGAGTAGAGGATACAGGGGCTTCCTTGTAGGCAGGATGACCTGGGTTCAAGTCCAGCCTTTGCACATAATGACTATGTGAACTAGAACATGTTATTTAACCTTCCTGAGCCCCCCTCCCAGCAGCCCTCTAAGACTACAAGTTGCAGAACAAGCTCCCCAATTACTTGGGCAGAGGAGAGATCCTTGCAGATGAGATCACAGGTCCATGCCCTCCTTCCTACCTCCCTGCAGTGCCCCCCACCCCTAATTGACAATGTCATTGTCAACTTCACTCCTAAAACCTGTTTTCTGTTTCCATTTGAACAAATGAAATGTCTTTTAAGTTATTTGATACATTTTCTTAAACGCATTGTTTTCTGCCTAGATTTTTTAAAACTGGGTGAGTTCATTGTAAACTTCCTTCTGCCCTACTTTATGTTTGTATTTATAATTTCCTCTGAGTTGTCGATTTGACTCTCAGAAATCACTTTTTTGTCTCTGTTGTGTATAAAACTGCATTGAGTTTTCATTAGTTGGGCGGGGGGAGGCAGAAAAACACCTTCAACAATGTGAGATCATGTTAAAACAATGTATAGTCTTAGTAGGAGTAATAATTTGTTCTAAAGGTAGACCAGAAAGCTGTTTGAGCAAAAGTCACATCAAAGTAGATGTAACTTGGCTCCCTCCAGTGGCAGGAATGACTCATGTCATTATTACTAACACTGGCGACTTGTTTTCCAGCTAGGCTGAAGGGTCAGAGCCTCACTATTTGCAAAACATTATCTAGGAAGCCAACATGAAAGTTTATATTCCAGGCATTTGGATTTATTTCTAGTAATATTTCTCCCTGACATAAACCTGCTCTCTCTCTTTCTGGGCTATATGCAGAATAGTTACTTCATCTTTTATACATAGGCATACACACACACACACACACAAGTATATTTATATATATGAATATGTCTATACATATTATATATGTATAGATATATGCACATATGTGTATAAAAGATCAAGTAAGTATGCTGCACATAGCCTAGAAAGAGGGAAACTAGGTTTATCTTATGTCTGTGTGTATACAGATAGATCCATAGAATGTAGTATAAATTTATCACTGTGGTCCTCAGTACCAGTAATGGATTCTCCTCTATCAATAATTTTAACACCAATTATAATTTGGTTTTCTTTCTAATTGTCCTTGTAAAACGTTTTTTCTACTCAGTTGTTTTCTGTTACATTCTGGAATTCCCCTCCTATGTTAAGGTTATTTTCCCTTTCTGCTTATTTTTTAATAAGAAGGCTCTCTTTGTCCTCTATTGATTATCTAGATTTCTTTTTACTTTTTTCCAAGTTTCATTCATGCGTATATATGCATGTATATATACACACATACACATGCACACATACATATGTTATATATGTTATCTATAGGAGACATTTTAAGATCACTACTAGTCATCTAGTAGGATTTATTGAACACGTGCTGTGTGCAGAGCATTGACTCGATGTGTATGTAGCTGAAGGATATCAAAGGGGACATTGTACCTCATTAGGGTTAGTTGAGGACACAGTGAATATTCACATGCAAGTAGAGAGACATATAAAGAATGATTTCATAGAGCAAGAAATAAACACATGACAAATAATATTCAGAAGTACTGAAAGGTCTGGGAAAGTAAATATCTATTCAGAGAGCTTTCAGTTGTGGAGTCCTGACTGGAGGAAGTGAGTTTTCAGTGGATTCGGAAAGTAGTGAGGGTCATAGACTTGGGGAGACATGAAGAGGAAGGAAGCAAACCTTTCAGGCAGAAGAAATGAGACATGCTAAGACAGGGGCTCTTAACCTGAGATTCATAGATAGATTTAAAGGAGTCTATGAATTTGGATAGGAAAAAATGCCATCTTTATTTTTACTAACCTTTAACTTAGATTTAGAATTTCCCTAAATGATTTAAAAACATTATTCTGAGAAGGGGTCTATAGGCTTCATCAGACTGCCAGGGGGCCCAGGATATGAAAATGGTTAAGAAACCCCGTGTTCTTAACACCCTTGTGTTGAGTGTCAAAAACACCCATGAGACAGGAGTGTTCTTTTGCCTCCTTGAAATGGAAGTGGGAAATGGCAAGCAGATTAGCTGGTCTGGAGTGAGGAAAATCCAAAAAATGATATATGTATGGGTATGGAATTTGTGGGCAAAAAGATCATGGAACACAGAATAGTCCACAATTGTAAATGGGTAGTCCCATTTTTAAAAAATGGAGTTAGTACATAAATGGGGAAGGTCGGTGGCACAATGGATGGAGTACCAGGCCTGGAGTCAAGAAGACCCAATTTCAAATCTGGTCTCAGACACTTATTAGCTGTGTGACTCTGGACAAGTCACTTAACCCTATTTGCTTCTGTTACTTCATTTGAAAAATGAGCTGGAGAAGGAAATGGCAAACTACTCCAGTGCGTTTGCCAAGGAAACCCAAATGAGGTCATGAAGTCAGATACAACTGAAACTCCTGAACAACAAGAAAAGTATATAAATAATGGTGTCTTCTTTTGTATAAATTTAAGGGTTACAAAATACTTTTCCCACAACAACTCTTCAAGGTAGATCATTTTATTTCCCCCACATTACAGAAGAGAAAACTGAGCCTGAGATTATAATCGTCCCATGTTCATAGAATCAAAACCACAGACTCTCAAGAGTTGTAAGGGACCTATGACGTTACCAAGTTCAACCTAAATCTGAAGAAGAATCTTTTGATAATACCCCACAAGTGATGCTCCAACTTTTGCTGGAAGTGGGGGAGTGTGGAGGGGTGTCACTCATTCAAGGCAGCCTGATTCACTTTTGGGGGAGGGGCAGGGCAGTGAGGGTTAAGTGACTTGCCCAGGGTCACACAGCTAGTAAGTGTCAAGTGTCTGAGGTCTTATTTGAACTCAGGTCCTCCCGAATCCAGGGCCAGTGCTTTATCCACTGGGCCACCTAGCTGCCGCCTGATTCATTTTTAAATAGCTTTCATTGTTAGCAATTTTTTCCTTAACTCAAACTTAAATTTGCTTCTTTGTAACTTCCAACCAATATAACTTATTCTTCTCTCTGAGACCAAGCAGAATAACTCTATTCTCTCTTCCATATATCCAGTCCTTAAAATACTTCTAGAAAGCTAGGTAACATTCCTCCCTGCTTTCTATCCGTCTTCTCTTCTCTGAGATAAGCCTCTTCATTTCCTCAGATGATGAGCGTAGATAAAATCGATGCCCCTTCTTGCTTGCCATCCTCTGGGTGCTCTCCACCTTATCATTATCCTTACAAAAAGGTGGTGCCCATGTTGGCCCTATATTTGCATCACACATTCCTCTCCATTCATTCTATAACCCTCTGACCCTGGCCTCCTTGCCATTGCTCACTCATGCCTGGGCAGCGAGGTGAATCAGTGCATAGAGCACTGGCCCTGAAGTTGGGAGGACCTGACTTCAAACCTCACCTCAGACACTTCCTATCTGTGTATCCTTGGGCGAGTCACTTAACCCCAATTGCCTTAAAACATTCAGGGCCATATCCAGTCATCCTGATAATATATCTTGCCACTGGGAAATGTGCAATAAGCCTCCAGATGACTCTGGAGGAGAGAAGCTGATGACTTTACACGGCCCTCCCTCACTTAAATCCAGTTCACTGCAAATTATGACATGACCCTGATGTCATTCATGGTCCTCTTCTAGAAGGAAGGATAAAACAACCACCACCACCACCACCTTCATGCCTAGAGTTCTCCCCCTTCTCACCTCTATCACCTGACTTCCCTAGTATCATTCAGATTCCAGCTAAATTCTCACCTTCTACAAAAAGTCTAAATTCCCCCTAATGTTATTGCCTTTCCTCTGTTGATTCTCTCCAATTTATACTGCATATATATCATGTTTGGTACATAGTCATTAGCATATTATCTCCCCCTCTCATTAGACTTGGAGCTCCTTGAGAGCAGGGATTTTTATTTGGTTTTTGCCTTTCTTTGTATTCCCAGAGCAGAACACAGATTATATCTTTGGTCCTTTCCTCTTTTCTCTCTATGCTCTATCCCTTGCCAATGTTATTTTTTCTTAATGGCTTCAGTAATAATCTCCAGGCAGATAACTCCCAGGGTCCCTGGATATAACCTTCATCTCTTCAATTAGCCCAAGTTCCATCATTTCAACTACTCGGTAGATGTCTTATACAGGCTATACTGTGGGAACTCTACTGTAGCATATCCCAAACTGAACCCAACATCCCTGTAAAATCTGTCTCATCTGCCAGCTTCTAATTCTATTCATGCCTGATCTCACTGATTTATCACATGCACCCAAAGTTACAGACTCTGGGTTGCAAGGGATCTCACCAGGACATCTAGTCCAACGGAATCTAACAGATTCAGCAAACATATTTAACAAATATTTCTTGAGTGCCGACTGCACATAGCGCTATCCTAGGCACTGGAGATACAAAGTAAAAAATGCAACAGCCCTGATCCTTTCTGGAACTTTCATTTGAATGGGGAAATGTGTCATACACGTTTAAGTCTGACACAAAGGAATTGAATAGAGGGAAAACATTAACAACTGGTTGGATGAGGGAAAGACTTTATGAAGGAGATGGCACCTGTGCTCAGGCCTGAAAGAAAGTGAGGATTCTGAAAGCTGGAAATGCTGAAGTGCATTCAAGGCAGGTTCGGTGATGGTGCATGGAGACTGAAGACAGGATGATGAGTTCAGGTAACAGCTAGTGGTATAGTAGAAAGAGCACTTACTCCAGAGTCAAAGGACTTAGGCTCAAATGGCACCATGAAGAGAGTGTCCTGGAGTTGGGAGGACCTGAGTTCAAATTCAGCCTCAGACAATTACTAGCTTGGTGACTCTTGGCAAGTCACTTCAACCTGTTTGCTTCACTTTCCTCATCTGTAAATGAGTTGGAGATGGAAATGGCAAACCAGTCCAGGATCTCTGCCAAGAAAACCCTAAATGGGGTCACAAAAAGTCAGACACAACTGAACTCAACAACCCCACCTCTGTAAACTTTGGCAAGTCATGACTTTGTCTGGCCTCAGTCTCTTCATCTGTACAATAGGGGTTGAACTGGATGACCTCTGAGAGCTCTTCTGACTCTAGATCTATAGTTGGAACAGGCCATTTTGACATGAATATAGAGTTCTTGAAGGTGGGAAACATGCAATAAACCTGGAAAAGTCATGGGAAACTACTGAAGATTTTTGAGCAGAGAAATGGCAGCGTCAGTGCCAAGCTCTAAAATTACTTCAGCACTTATCATTTGAAGGCTGGATTAAAGAGGGGAAAGATGAGAAGGAGACAGTTGCAGTACTTTGGGACAGAAGCCTGTCTTGGTTTTCCTACCACTATCTGACTACTCCTTAATTTCCTTCTCTGTGTCTTCATCTGGGTCCCACTTCCTAACTGGGTGTCCCCCTTCTCTCCCCATGCTCTACCCTCTCCAGGCCCCATATTAGCCAGTCTTCTCTTCTCCCTCTATTCTGTTTCACCCCATGATCTCATCAGCTGTCATCTCTATGCTGGTGATTCTTAAACCTATTATCCAAGTCTGACCTCTCTTTGACCTTCATTTTCATATCTCTAACTACTTACTGGACATCTCCAACTGGATGTCCTATAGATGTCTTAAACTCAGCATGTCCAAAACTGAACTAATTATCTTCTCCCCTTCCATTTCTTAAACTCCAGGAGCTTCTTATCCCTTCCTGAAGGCAAATATAAAATTGGCATTCAAAGCCTTTAAAAATTGGCCCTCTCCTAACTTGCCAGACTTCTTTTTACCTCACTCCTTTATGCTGTGATTCAGCCTTTTTACTAGTACTCAAGCAAGACATCAGGGTCCTAATTTCTTGGCAATTTTCACTGCCCATCCTCCAAGCCTAGAATTCTTTCCATCCTCATCTCCACCTGTTGGCTTCCCAGATTTCTTTCAGGTACTAGCTAAACTCCTATCTTCTACAAGAAGTCCTGATCCCCTGAATGCTAGTGCTTTCCTTCTATAGATTATCTTTGATTCATCCTTGTATATTTCATGTTTGTACATCATGTTTGCATGTCTCCCTCATAAGATTCTTGAGCTACCTGAGAACAGGGGTTTTCTTTTGCCTTTCTTTGTATCTCCAGCATTTAATACAATTCCTGGTACATAGTATGCACTTACTAAGTGAATATTGGTCAAATGACTAAGTGAACTAGGGTTACATCCACAATGAATGAAAAATATTCACTATGCTTAAGGATCTTAGAATCTATTAGAAGGAAAATATGAAAATAAATTGGTGCATACTTGATAATTCCCAAAAGAAATTCTCCTCAGATCCATAGAGTCTCCTTGAGGGATAAAATATGTAAACAGGTTAGGGTTTATATGCTACTTTGAGGAGGGAAGGGTAGAATATGACAATTGTGGGAAACAAGGGCTAGATTCCCAGAGGAAATGGTACATGAAATATATAGTGAATGAAGTTAAGATGTAGAGAAGATGAAGGAAATATATTCCAGCTATGGGGGATAATATGGACAAAGTCATGGAGGTAGAAAGTGGAGTACCAAGCTTGGAGAATGTCAAGGCCATCTGTTTGATTGGTAGTGGTCCTAATAATTTGGTAAGCCTGAAAAGATAAGTTCGAGCCAACTTATAAAGGGCTTTAGGTGGCAAACAAAGGAAGTTGTATTTTCATGGATGAGAGCCAGTGAAGCCTCTTAAGGTTAGTAATATGATCAATCTTGTGATATCGGTTGGGTAGCCTAGCAACTTTGGTAGATAGATTAGAGAGAGAAAAGAACTGAAAGCCCACAGTCTAGTTTGGAAGCTTTTATGATCATTCTCAGCCTGAGCTAAGGTGATGAAATTGTCAGGAGACGTATCAGATGAGCAATCACATGAATACAGAATGTACAAAACTTGGTAAATTTCTAGATATAGAGAGTGAGGGAACATCAAGACATAATGATGACACTGAGTTTGCAAACGTGATGACTGGAAAGCATTTAATTATCCTCAAAGAAAGTAGAGAATGGGTCATTTGGGGGAAAACTAATACAATAAGTTCTGTTTTGGATATGATGTGTTTGACATCTTTTGGTAGGGTGTTAGGAAATGATGTGGTAGGACATTTTACTGGAGATGTTCAACTGGCAGTTGAGGATGTGGGATGTGATCTTAGAAAAGAAAGTAGGACTGGATAGGTAAGTTTTGGAGTCATATGTACAACCGTGAAAACAACTTCTTGGAGCCAGTAAAGTTGTGAAGAGAAAAAAATGTAGAGGGAGAAAAGCAGAAGTCCGAAGAACCTTGAGAGAAACTAGTTTTTAGGGAACAGAAAATGTTTGATGCTCCAGCAAAGGAGCTCAAAATGAGTGATTAAATAAGCAGGAGGAGAACCAAGTAAGAGCAAGGCCATGAAATCCAGGGAGAAGAGAATATTTAGGAGATGGGGGTATCCCTTGGTGTTCTGATTTTGTAGAAATATCAAGAAAGAGGAGGAATCTCAAAAGGTCATCATACTAAGCCACTGAGAAGTCATTGGTGACCTTGGAGTGTTCTTTGATTGGTGAGGCAGGAAGCCATATTAGGAGGTGTTGGAAAAATGAGAAATTAGAAGTAGAAAGCTTTTCTAGGAATATTACTGCAAAGGGAGGAGGTTTGCTCAATCAATCAACAAATATATGCTAAATTCTTTTTATATGCCAGGCACACTACATACAGAAAAAAACAAAGATAACCTGCTATAGCATTTGGGGTCAGGAGAGGTCTCCCACACGAAGATGGGATTTGAGATGTCTTGTAGAAAGCCAAGGAGTCAGGGACAGCTAGGTGGCACAGTAGATAAAGCACTGGCCCTGGATTCAGAAGGACCTGAGTTCAAATCCGGCCTCAACACGTGACACTAGCTGTGTAACCCTGGGCAAGTTCACTTAACCCTCATTGCTCGTGTAAATATATATAATTATTGTTATTGTTATTAGAAAGCCAAGGAGTCTAAGAGGTGTGGGTAAAGAGGGAGAGAGCTTGGAGGAAGCCAGTGCAAAGCCCATGGAGAGAGGAGATGGGATGTTATTTGTAAGAAAGGGCAAATCGGCCAGCATTTGAGAGCGTAGGGAGAGGAGCATGGTGTAAGGACACTAGAAGGATAGGCAGAGCTAGGGTTTGACATTTGGTCCAGTAGGTACGAGTCATTGAAGTTTGTGGTCAGATTTATGCTTTAGGGAGTTCACTTTGGCACTAAATGGAGAGTTGATTAGTGTGAGTAAGGAATTGAATCATGAAGACCAGGTCGAGGGACACTGCAGTTATCCAGGTAACAGGTGATCGAACAGATAGACAATGGTAGCAAAAGAAAATGACTTGGTCAGGTTAGAGATGTTTAAGGATTTTCACCAAGTATTTTGTGTTTGTTTTTGTTTTGTTTTTGTTGTTTTGCAGGACAAAACCATTCAGTAAATTCCACTGCTCCTTAGTAACCCTGAAGATCCTAAATAAATTCTGTTTCGCATTTAAAGTTCTTCAACCACCTGGACCTTTTCTAGGTCTTCTTACATACTACTTCTCCCTCACACTATGGTCTATCCATAATACCAGCCTCCTTACTGTCCTCACCCATAAGAAATGATTAGCACAGTGTCTGGCACATAGGTAGGTGCTTAATAAATGTTGATTGGTTGGTTTTAAAAAAGAATATCAGGGGCAGCTAGGTGTGCAGTGGATAAAGTACTGGCCTGGAGTCAGGAGGACCAGAGTTCAAACCTGACCTCAAACACTTACACTTATTAGCTGTGTGACCCTGGCAAGTCACTTAACCCCAATTGCCTCCAAAAAAAAAAAAAGAATATCATCAGAAAGAGGTATGAGCAGAAAAGAAGGTGGGCTTGTCCTGTAGTCAGAGCAAGGGAAAACCAGCGACAACCTGTGTGTCCTCTTGTATCCATGCAATGTTGAAAAGTCTAAGTGAGGACATCTGGGGAACATCTGTAGAGTATTTGTGAAGAATAATGGGGCAAAGGGTCTCTCAGATGAGAAATTTTGGACGGTTTGGGACCTATTTGGTGGAAAGAATTACACATAACAATGTCATGGATTGATGAATGAATGTGTGAGTGAGTGAAAAGCATTTATTAGGCATTTTACCATGTGCCAAGCCCCGTGATAGAACATGAGATAAAAATCAAAAAATGAAAATGGAACAATCACAGATCTAGAGAGGCGTCTGGCACATAGTAGGTACTTGGTTGATTGAAGATGAAAAGACTCATTAGACCAGAGGTTCTTCACCTCTTTGCATCCTGGACCCTCTAGGCAGTCTGGTAAAGCCTATTGACTTCTCAAGTCATATTTTTAAATCAATAAAATCATATTTTACAAAATTACAAAGGACTTATAATAAAGGAAACCAATTATTTAACAGTTTTCAAAATGTTTTTAAAATGTTCCCTAGTCTGGGTGAAGAATGCCTACTTTACACCATCTGCATCATTCTGCCTCTCCACCATTCCTTTATTCCACCCCTGAATTCTTCAGGACAGTATAACAGGACACATGGATTGATGAAGCAGAGACAACAGAACCTAGGGTACAAGATCATTGAAAAAGAAAAGAGGGGATAGACACTGGCATATAAACACCCACTTACTTCACTCTTCCTTCCCCCAACATACTACATGAACTATTCACACATTCCTCCACTATACCCAAAATGAAACAGCCATAGATCCATGTGTATGTGGTGTATATTATATATGTGTGTGTGTGTGTGTTATATATATGGCACCTAGTTGGTACAATGGTTACAGTGCTGGGCCTGGAGTCAGGAAGAACTGACTAAATTCAATTCCAGACTCCAAGCAAGTCACCCTGTTTGCTTTGGTTTCTTCGTCTGTAAAATGGAGATAATGCTAGGGTGTTGTGAAGATCAAACGAGATAATAATTTTAAAGTGCCTGGCACTCCTCATCACCCCATTTCCGGTCCTTGCCTAGTCTTAACAACCTGCTAATAGATGTAGAAATTCTGACTGAGGCCTAGCTGTCTGTGTATATTTGCCATTTACTAGCATAGAGGAGATTGGAAGCATCTCTTCCCAAGAGAGGAGTTGTGCTCTGTTGATACTTGGAAGCTAAGGTCTCTAAAGAGTCGCCGTGGACATTCAGAGTAGAAATGGCACGATTCCTTCTTGCTTCTGTGGTGGGGTGTTCTAGAGCAGAGAGATTCCATCCAAAGAGTCCTCTGCTCGGGGAGATGGGGCTGCTTCTTCATTTTAGAGACGACCGTGTCCAGATTCTTGGGGGGAAGGGAAGGAAACTCACTGCAACAATCTCCCTTGGAAGATAGTAGCATTAGGTTCACTGGGACTTCAGGTTTGTCAAGATCTAAATCAGAGGCCCAAAGCAGTGCCTTACACATAGGGAATGCTCGATGATGGGCACGGGTCATCTTCCTTTTTCCGTGTATTTGTATTCCTAGGGACTTGGCACATAGTAAGTGCTTAATAAATGCACACTGACTGAGTGGATAAACATCAGTTAAATGGATAAATGATCTGATAATTCTGGGGAAAAGAAGTTAATTTTGTCCATTGATATTAATATCTAGACTAAATTTGTTTATATTAAAGGGGTGTATCGTCATTAGGTTTTATTTGTACTTATATTACTTGTTCTAGTGTTTGTGATAACTGTGTGTAAATAAATCTGTCTCTTTTTTTGATAACCTGTGGGAGTGTTGGTAGTCAGTAAAAATCCTTTAGGCACATTCCATTAAAGGAGAAGTTGAAGAGGATTGCAAAGGGACTTTTACTTTGGCCTCTCTGAAAGGTTGGACAATCGTTGTTTGTCCCATTTCCCCCAGGCCTCAGTGGTTTGGACAATTTGCCCAGAGTAATCCTATTCCAGAGCTTAAAGATAGACAGGAAATAGGAAGTTACCCCTCAGATATCTCATAGTAAGTTTTGCAGTTTTCTCAGTTGTTTATAACACAATATTGTGTATTATAATTTTAAGTGTTTATGCATCATGAGGCAGCAGAGCACAGTGAACAGAGAAAAGGCCTTTGGTTCAAGTGGCCACCTTAACAGACCCATGACTGTAGGACCCTGTGGGGCAGGTCACTTCTTTGCTCCACTGCAGGAGGCAGAAGGTGCTGATCTGTATGGGGGGAGGGCGTTTGCTCCAGAGGCCCTAGATGAATGCAACCCTAGGGCCAGCCTTAGGCCCCTCAAGTCCATGGGCCAACACACATGGATTGAATGAGCACTTCTCACTTTGGTTACCCCTTTACTCAAGATGATTTAAAGGTGATGTTCACTGGCTTTGATAGAGATAATATAATTATATGAAAAATGATTCTCAGAAATAAATTGTTCTGTGATGTTTGCTTTCCGGCAACACCCAAGGTTCTGTTTTTCTACATTAAGCAAAACTATAGAATTTAGGGAAACAAAATAGACAGGCCAGCCCAGTGGGTGTGTAGCTGTCAGATAGACAGGTGGTTATTTCAAACTGGGGTATTATGTTAGATAAGCCCATGAGGAAAAGAAGCCTCAAAACTATGACCCAAACGACAGTGGATTTTCTTTCTATGTTGCTTCTGGGAAGCATGTTAAAGGTATAATTTTCAATATTACAGTGTAAAGAATCTATATCGATTTTCCCTTTATTAGTACCACACGCAAAATAAATGAGCTACTGGAATTCAAAAGAGTGAGGAAGTAATGGTGCTAAGATTAAGGAAAGAAAAAGGTTTGGCAACTTTAGTTTGAGGATTTTTTTTCACTGCATGCAGTTATGTACTGCCAGAGGTTTAATTTAACCTTGAAACTACTCATTTTAACATGTTTAATGAGGCAAATATTTGTTTGCTAGTTTGCAACTCAGTCACATTCTTTTCAAAAGTTCACCCATGTCCTTGAATAGTCTTGCTGGTTTATGCCATTCACTTTAAAAAAAAAAAAACAAAAAACAACTGATCATTTGTTGTATTAAGTATTTTTCAAGCTATACTGCAACTCAGCAGTTAGGGCTTTTGTCATGTATTTTTTATCATGCTGTCAGTTAAATAAGCCAACTCCCCTAGGGTTTGACATAAACATCATATATATATTTATATGTGTGTATTTGTATTTTTAATGAGAAAACAAAAAATGTTTTTAAATCTCATGGCTAAGAAGCAGGAGCTCTGAAATTTGCATCTCATGTTCTTCTAAGAAGTCTTTCCTTCATTGAAATTCTAGAAGTAAAATTTATGTAAATAAATTTTAGGTTGAAATACTGGTAAACATTTGAACTATTATCCAGCAACACTTTCTCCACTCATATTTTGTACTGTGGTATAGTTTCCTGTATAATTCACTATTTTCAAATAAGATCTTTTTTCACATTATATTGAAGCATTATCATTCTGTTGTATAATGCTTTGAGGAAAATTTTTGTTTGTAATTAGCTTTTAGTTTGTCCAACTTTTCCATTGAAGTCCACTCCCACTTCTGCCCCCTTCCCCACTTCATTCGACTCTAGAAAGTCATGTTAATCCCTGAGAGATGCTACTGAGTTGTAAAGCCATTGAATCAAAGCCCAGCCACTGGGAGCGTCCACTGCACCCTGAGCCATCAGCAGTTGCCTTGACTTGCCACTGGACTTTGATGACTGGAAGAGAGTGAGGCTGAGGACTTTTCTCAGTTCTGCCTCACTTAAATCCAATTTATGTGGGAATCAAAAGACATCCCCACACCATTTTTGCCTATCAAAGTACTGTGGCAACTGACAAGTGACAAAGCAGAAAGTTGGATACACTGGGAGCTGTAGTCATAACCCTACACACAGGTGGCTCAGGCTGTAGGATCATCTGCTCATTGGACTGAGGCAGCAGTGGGATTCGGCAGCTCCCTGGGTGTCTGAGCAACCTTTCGGAAGGACTGCACTGCTCACCTCCTGGCACGAGGAAGGGGCTAGGAAAGGTGACTAAAAATTGTCATGGCCTACTTACCATGGAGGCCCTAATCCCAACCTGCATTTAAAACTAAAAAACAAAGTACAAAGACATCTGCGAAGATGATTTTACTCACTATCAGCACATGGAATGTCCACACGCTTAAGGACAATGTGAAATCCAGAAGACCTGCAAGACAAAGAGCCCTTGTTGGGAGAGATCTCAGCAGGATCACATCCAAATAGCAGCCCTGAGTCAAACAAGGCTGGCCAATGAAGCCCAATTGACTGAAGTCAGAGCTGGAGGCGCATTTTTCTGGAGTGGCCACAGTGAAGGGGAGTGCCATGAAGCTGGTGTGGGTTTTGGATCCAAACTAATCTAGTCAGGGCAGCTAAGGGGCACAGTGGGTAGAGCACCAGCCCTAGAGTCAGGAGGACCTCAGTAAAAATCCAGCCTCAGACACTTGACACTAGCTGTGTGACCCTGGGAGAGTCACTTAACCCCAATTGCCTCATTCCCCCCCCCGAAAAAAATAATCTAGTCAACAAGCTTATATGTTCCCCAAAAGAAGTGAATGACAGGCTTATGACAATACAATTGCCACTTGCAGGAAAGCGCCACACCACCATCATCAGTACATTTACTCCCACCATGAGAAACCCTGATGAGGTCAAAGAAAAAATTTATGAAGACCTGGAGACCTTCATCATCAATGTGCAGAAAGAGAAGGAGCTTATAATTATGGGTGACTTTAATACAAGAGTAGGCATAGGCTACCAGATATAGCAGGGAGTCCTTGGGAGAAATCAAGTCAGAAATAGCAACAGCAATGGTCACTTAATCACTGAATACTTGTGCATCTCATGATGTTCTCATCACTAATACTGTCTTGCATTTTCCTAAATGCAATAAAACTTGGTGGATGCATACATCCTCACAGCAACATTTAACACATTTAATAGACTGTCATTGTAAGGAGAAAAGATAGGATGTGAGAGTGACTAAGGTCATGTGTGGCAGAGAGTGCTGAAATGATCATAGATTTATCTTCTCCAAGCTTTTTAAATACTCACATTCAACAAAAGTGGTGGCCCCAAGGCAAGATGACTACCAGAAGACTTCATGGCAACAGATTAGAGTGCTTCTCTTAGAGAGCAGTTTGTTGCTAACTCGGAAGAAAAACTGAGGGAACACATGCTTGGCAACAGTGGAGCAGAAAGTGAGTGGGCATTTTATATTGTCTACCATTACTTTAAATGGAATTTCTCTTTCTATCTCTTGCTGCTGAGCTTTGTTGGTCATGTATAGAAATGCTGATGATTTATGTGGGTTTATTTTATATCCTGCAACTTTGCTAAAGTTGTTCATTGTTTCAAGTAGTTTTTTAGTTGATTCTTTAGGATTCTCTAAGTATACAATCATATCATCTGCAAAGAGTGTAAGTTTTGTTTCTTCCTTCCCTATTCTAATTCCTTTAATTCCTTTTTTCTCTCTTATTGCTAAAGCTAACATTTCTAGTACAATATTAAATAATATAGGTTTTCATGGACATCCCTGTTTCGCCCCTCATCTTATTGGAATACCTCTAACTTATCCCCATTACAGATAATGTTTGCTGATGGTTTTAGGTAGATACTGCTTATTATTTTTAAGAAAGCTCCACCTATTCCTAACCTCTCTAGTGTTTTTAATAGGAATGAGTATTGTATTTTGTCAAACATTTTCTCTGCATCTATTGAGATAATCATATGATTTTGGGGTAGCTAGGTGGCGCAGTGGATGGATAGAGCACCGGCCCTGGATTCAGGAGGACCTGAGTTCAAATGTGACCTCAGACCCTTGATACTTACTAGCTATGTGACCCTGGGCAAGTCACTTAACCCCTGTTGCCCTGCAAAATAGATAGATAGATAGATAGATAGATAGATAGATAGATAGATAGATAGATAGATAGATAGATGATAGATAGATAGATTGATAGATAGATAGATAGATTGATAGATTGATAGATAGGTAGATAGATGTAAGCTAAGTTTCTTTATATAAATGGGAGTGTGTGTGTTATTCCCTCCCTGAATCACATCTGATGAGAGTGAGGTTGAAACAATGCTCACCCCTCCTTTCTTTCCCTCTATTGTAATGGGTTCTTTTTGTGCCTCTTCATATGATGTCTACCTGCCAAGACAAATCCAGGAACTCTATGAACACAATTACAAAAATACTTTTCACACAAATAAAATCAGATCTATATGTAAAAATATCAATTGCTCATGTATAGGCCAAGCTAATATAATAAAAATGATAATTCTACCTAAATTAGTTAACCTATTCAGTGCCATACCAATCAGACTACCTAAAAATTATTTTGTAGAGTTAGAAAAAATAATAACAAAATTCATCTGGAAAAACAAAAAGTCAAGAATATCAAGAGAACTAATGAAAAAAATGCACAGGAAGGTGGGCTACCATACCGAATTTGACGCTATACTATAAAGTGGCAGTCAAATTTATAAGAATGTAAGTCATTCCCAATTGAGGAATGGTCAAAGGATATGAACAGGCAGTTTTCAGATGGAGAAATCAAAGCTATCTATTGCCATATGAAAAAGTGCTCTAAATCACTATTGATCAGAGAAATGCAAATTAAAATAACTCTGAGCTACCACCTCACACCTATCAGATTGGCTAAAATGACAAAAAAGGAAAATAATAAATGTTGGAGAAGCTGTGGAAAAATTGGAACACTAATGCATTGTTAGTGAAGCTGTGAACTGATCCAACCATTCTGGAGAGCAATTTGGAACTATGACCAAAGGGCTATGGGACTGCTTATACATTTTGACCCAGTGGTACCACTGCCAGGTCTGTATCCAAAAATATAAGGTCTGTATCCAAAAATATAAGAGGGAAAATGACCCATATGTACAAAAATATTTATATCAGCTCTCTTTGTGGTGGCAAAGAAATAGAAATCGAGGGAATGCCTTACAATTGGGGAAATATGAGGTCCACAAACTCCTTAAACTCGACCGAGACAAATACTGAGCCCTGCTTACAAATGATGATGTCTGAACATTGTGTGTTATAAATTCTTGGCAGAGTTTGGATTGTCACAGTAGAGGCGTGAGATGGAACCAGGAGCACTTCAAGCAATTTTGAGGAGCCAGGAAAGCCTAGGAATTCTACAAAATCAATATAGACTCTTGATCAAAGCCTCTTGGTCACTTACCACAGAAATATAGATAACTGGCAAGTTTTGCTCTATTTCCTTAGAATGTTTTCAAAATTAGAAAAAAAAAACACAGGGCTACCACATATGGCTTCTAGTTAAGGTTTTCATGAGACCCATACCTAAGTGTATGTATATGTGTTATCAAAATAATTTGCTGTAATACTGAATATCCCTCCTTCTGGATAGCAACATGCTTTTTCCCATAAAAAAGCTATTGGTTATGACCAAATACTCACGTTCATGAGTTGTAAATAACTTGACTTTCTTAGAATGTTTTTCTGTTGGCTAATTCCTCTACATCTAATTCAAGGTACAAGCTAATCTGTGTGATTTGATGAGCCTGAAGCTGGGAGGGTGAGGAAGATCTTCTGAGATTAATCCTTTCTGCAGAAGTGCTGAAGCATGACTAGGCTCCCTAGTTGCAGATTGTTCAGGGCACAGCCTTCCATTTTGATGTTACAGGCTTGTTGGCAAAAAGATAAGCATGAAGCCCAAGATTCTAGTACTCTGTACATATTTACATCATTGAGTGTGTAGAATTAGCCTTTGATCACTACAAATTGTAATGACAGGGCTAAAGCAATCACTGTGGAACTTGTTGGTTCTCATACTACTAGCAAGGGTGTCTTTTTTCATTATTTGTTTATAAGTATATTCTAAAGACAACTTTGTTCTTAACTCATATGTATTTGGTGCCTTGGTGCTATCTGGCATTTTGTGACTAACTTCCAAAACCTCCAGATAAAATATCAGTGGTAAACAGAAGTGAGTGTTCATCATTAAGAACTAATAAATGAGGGGCAGCTAGGTGGAGCAATGGATACAGCACCAGCCCTGGATTCAGGAGAACCTGAGTTCAAATCCGACCTCAGACTCTTGACACTTACCAGCCACGTGACCCTGGGCAAGTCACTTAGCCCTCATTGCTCCACCAAAAAAAAGAAGAAGAACTAACAGATTCAGAAGTTAACAACTCTTGAAATTATAAAATGAGATTTTGTGCTACTTGAGTCCAAGATCAAGGATGACTCCCTGCCCTCTGGAGCCCTCAGTAGGTGATAAGGTTGATTAAAAGTGGGAGAAAATTAGAAATTGAGTAGTCCCAGGAAAACCTGAAATTCATGTGTGTACTTTGTAATAAGCACATAAGGGATTTGTATATACCTTATCAAGGATAGAATAAGTAATAGTATTATTGATGAGATAAATCAGAGGATGAAAGCTATGACAAATTTGGAGAGCATATTAAAAAGCAGAGACCTTACCTTGCTGGCAAAGGTCCCTATAGTCGAAGCTATGATTTTCCAGAAGCAATGTATGACTGTGAGATTTGGACCATAAGGAAAGCTGAACACCACAGAACTGAGGCTTTTAAATTGTGGTTCTGGAGAAGAGTTTTGAGAGTCCCTTGGACACCAAGGAGATCGGCTCAGTCCATACTTAAAGAAATTCACTTAGACTATTCACTGGAAGGACAAATACTGAAGCTGAAGCTTAAATTCTTTGGCCCATAAAGAGAAGATGAGACTCATTGGAAAAGACCCCGATGTTGGGAAAGATGGAAGGTAAAGGAGAAGGGAAGGGCTGAGGATGAGATAGAGAGAGAGTGTCATGGAAAGAATGAACATGAATGTAGACAAACTTTGAGAAATAGCGGAGGATGGAAGGGCTTGGCATGCTGTGGGCCATGGAGCCACAAAGAGTTGGACACAACTGAAAAACTGAATAACAAAGACAAGAGGATGACAATGGAACTGGTCACTTTGTATTTCTTTTCTTTTCTTTCTTTCTTTCTTTTTTTGGTCTTTCCATTGGAATCTCTGATGTATTGAAATGTTATAGAACTTCTTAAGACTTTTTTCCTGAGGGTTTGAAGAATGTTTCATTTTTGTCTTCATATCTCCAGTGCTTAGCATAGTGCCTTATACACATTAAGTGCTTAAAAATGTTTGTTAAATTCCATTTTGAGTAATAAACTCAAAATCCGCCAGTTCTATTCCTCCTGTTATGAAGCCATGAACAAGATATGGTATTAAAAACCAAACCAAACCAAGATATGGTACTGTTCCTGAACTTTATATCAGGGTCATCCTAGAAGACTGGAAAATTCGAGCAAAACAAATTCTGACCTGAAATTGCCTAACTCGGGATGTTCCACAGCAATAATGATTGAGCATTTGCAGCAGTGACAGCAATCATCAGCTACTAGGAAACTTGGGCCTTGTCAAACCTTAATCCCAGCAATAAGGTTGTATACGAGGTGATGAGATTTTGGCCACTGTGGTCTGTGAAAGAGGCACAAAATTGTCTTCAGTCCTGGATGGCCCTTTTCTATATTCTCAGTGATGGAAAAGAAAAGAGAGATGAGACTAAGAAAGTAGAAATAGTGTGGAATGGCAGAAAGTACATGGAATTTGGTTGCAAGGTTCTGAGGGTATCATGGGGCCATCCACAGAATGTTCCATTTGGATCCACAGAACATGGGCCCTGTGCCTGGTACTGCTATTTCCTGCCTCTGTGATACTAGACAAGTCACTTAAAATCTGAGCTTCAGGATCTTCATCACTAGAAATGAGTAGGTTGGTTCTGTTGATCTGTTGTATCTGCCAGCTCAGGTCCAGTTCGCACAATCTTAGACTGTCTCTAAAATTAATTTAACTGTTGGTATTCTTAAAATGCTACATTTATCCATTGAGATGATATTCTACTAGAGGAATTGAACCGAATCCATGTTGACATTTTGCTGTAAATAAATTAGAAAACACAAAGAAATTGTATCCGAATGGAAAGACAGTTTGAAGGTTCTCCAGGGAGGTGATGAATAAAAGAAGTGGTAGAGTTGGTTTTAATCACATACCCTAAAGGCAAAAGGAACATCACTTCATGGGACTCTTGGCTGTTTTGCCATACAACATTTTCATGATAATCACTAGCAAATAGACCACCATAAATTTTGTTATTGTAAGTTATTTGCCCAAATCTGTTGCAAAAGATGAAGAAATAGAGAAATTCTATATGGACAAGATCTTTATCTTTCAGCTGAGGAGATGCTCAGAACATAGCCAAAGTTATACAGTTAGGAAACTTGCCCTTTTGTCTCCAAATCGGATGTTACTACTGCATTACCATATCTTTTAGAAACCAGGTAGTACCTCACACCTGTCAGTTTGACTAACATGACAGAAAAGGAAACTAACAAATGCTAGAGGGGATATGGGAAAAATAGGAAAATTAATGTATTGTTGGTAGATTTGTGAACCAGTTCAGAGAACAATTTTGAACTATGCCCAAAGGGCTATAAAGCTTTGCATACCTTTTGTCCCAGCCATACCACTACTAGGTCTATACCCCAAAGAAATCAAAGGAAAAGGACCCATATGTACAAAAATATTTATAGCAGCTCTCTTTGTGGCAGGAAAGAATTGGAAATTGAAGGGATTTCCATCAATTGGGGAATGGCTGAACAAGTTGTGGTATATGATTGTGATGAAATGCTGTTGTACTGTAAGAAATGATAAAGGACGATGGTTTCAGAAAAATCTGGGAAGATTTATGTGAACTGATGCAACATGAAATGAGCATAACGAGAATGCTGTACACAGTAACAGCAATATTGTTAGCCATGTTCAACTCTGAAAGACTTAGCTACCCTGATCAACATAATGATCCACCACAATTTCAAAGGACTTATGATAAAAAATTGTGTGTAATTCCAGAGGGAGAATTGATGAAGTCTTAATGCATATAGAAGCATATTGTTTTTCAGTTTCTTTTTCTTGCCTTTTTTGGTAACATGTGGGCAAAAAGAAAAAAATAAACCACAGTAGTCCTAAGATTATATGGAGTAGGATATAGCCCTTGGGGTATGATTTGAGAGGTGCCAAAAGACCCACCTATTCCTCAAATGTTTAGCTGATTATCTTTTTCGTAGAGGGGCCAAACATGTAATTTCTTCGGGTATCTGGAGCTCGCAGGGAGGCTACTCCTTCACCAAAGCAGATCAGCAAGTGTTTCCAATTCAGTTAGAAATTTTCCTGGGGCACTGCAGAGTTAAGTGACTTGCCTAGGGTCACATAGTCAATATCAGAAACAGACCTTGGTCATTTCATATTTGAGACTGGCTGTCTTAAGACGTTATACTGTTTCACATCAGTTAGCCTACCATAATTTGGGATACTCTCACATTAGTCACTCATTTAAATTATGACAGGAACAAGGAATTTTTTTTTTTTGCCGTCACACTACTGGTTCATAGAAAAAGTCATTTGCAAAACATGCACACAAATAATAAGCAATTAAACTTTTTGAAGAGAATTTTTTTTAATGTTTAGTTCTTAGTTTTAAAAAATAACTGGCGAGGGGGCAGCGAGGTGATACCGTGGATAAAGCACCGGCCCTGGATTCAGGAGTACCTGAGTTCAAATCCGGCCTCAGACACTTGACACCTACTAGCTGTGTGACCCTGGGCAAGTCACTTAACCCCAATGCCCTGCAAAAAACAAACAAAAAATAACAGGTGGCATAAGATACTTTTAAAATAAATCTATATCTTTACATCTATACTTAACTACATTTTGATTGTTTAAGGGAAAGAGGCCAATATGGAGGATAAGAGGGAAGAGAGAAAAAGGGAAAGGCAGAATGAAAGCAAGAAAGACAAGATAAAAGAAGAGAAATAGAAGGAAGTGTAAGACAGTACAAACAATAAAGAGAGGAGGAGAGATATCCTGATTGTGGTTGTTGTTTGTCTTTCATTCTCAAGGGGCTATGACATATCGGAGTGATGTCATGACTTGCACTGAATTGAATTTAAGTAAGAGGAGGTCTGTGCAAGGTCACCAACCTCGCACTCTCTCCGCCACAGTCATCTGGGTCCATTGGCAAGATATATCAGGATGAACTGGAGATAGCCCCAGATGTTTAAGGGCAATTTAGGGTTTAAGTGACTTGTCAGGGTTCACACAGCTACTAAGTATCTGAGGTCAGATTTGAACATCAGGTCCTTCGCAACTTCAGGACCAGAGAGTCTATCCACTGTACCACCTTAGGCTGCCCCGAAAGAAATCCTGAATAAAGAGGAAGTAAAAGTAATTATAAGAGCTCAGGAGGCTACAAGAGGATTGAGGCCTATGCATGGGAAATGATTTTCATTTATATCCTGCTTTTAATTGTGGAAAACATCCATTTAAAATATCACTTTGAGGAGGCTAATTGCTTTGCAAAGGAATTTTAACCTTTTCTATACTAGATCATTTAATGTTGGAAAAGGGCTTAGTTTCTCTTGGAATTCCTGAAATGAAAAAGTATGAATGAATTGGAGGTGATATTGGATCTTTGTTAAGGCAAGAATGGAAAAGAATGTGGACATGGCAAAAATGTGGGAGGCCAGAGAGAGTGTATTAAATGTTCTCCTAGACTGTGTCTGTATCCTCTGCAAATAGTCAACTCAATTTTTTTAAAAAGGTGAATTTTTGTGGGGGAAAAACCACTCAAGCAAGCTATTATGGTTTCATGTATGTAAATCAAAGTCATTTAAAAGAAACTAGAAAAGTCACTAAACCTAGAGATCTGTGTAACACATGGAAATTTAGGGAAAGGAATCGCTCGCTTTATCTTGGTCTGACCATATACTCTTCCTTCTCCAGAAGTACCAATAGCTCCCTAATGCCCACACAATTCCTTGGTTAGGAATCTAAAGACTTTTACAATTTGGGTCCCAATCTGTCCAGGTTGATTAGATGTCATTCCCCATTGCACAGCTAAACTGGTCTCTTTGGGACTCCCCATTACATGGCATTCCATCTCCCACCTCCCCCTGCCTTCCCCGATGCCAAGAAGGCTCTCCTTCAACACCACCACCTTTAAGGCCTCTTGGAAGCCCTAGGACTCTTCAAACATGAGCTCAAGTCAATCTCCTACAATAGACCTTTCCTATTTCCTCAAGTGAAGAATTCTCCCCTGCCCTGCATCCCCCCTCAAAAACAAAACCAAACCTTAACGATGTATTTCTCACATGTTTATCACTTACCTGTGTATAAGTTGTTCCCTACCTGCCCCACCCCCACCCCCAGTAGAATGTAAGGTCCTTAGGGACAAGGGCCATTTTTTTCTTATCTTTATGGCCTTGGTGCTCAAAACAATGCTGAGCAGATAGGATGCATTTAATATGTGCTTTTTGCATTGCATCTAACAAAGATTATTATAAGTAAACCATAAAGCTTTTTATTTAAATATTATGTTGTGCAGTTTAACAGACCAGAACCAAACACATTTGCAAATAAAGATCAATTAAGATGTGCTTGCCCTGTCTCCTTCTTCATAAAAGCCAATATGTTATCTTAAGTAAGGCACTGAACTGGCATTAGAAGAAACTGCATTTTACAAAGGGAGAACCTGGATTAAAAGGTCTGCTTTGTTGGCTTCCCTGCCTGTGTGATCCTGGACTAACTTAACCTGCCTGGCCTTGAGTTTTCTCCTCTGTAAAATGAAGGAGTTGCTCCCTATCCCACCTTGTTGTACTCTAGGGAGTGCAACCAGATGAACCTGGACGACTAGTGTGTTTTAGTGCTGCAGACTCCTGGTGTTAAAGACTCCCTGGCAGTATGTGAGATGCTGCCTGAGTGGTTGACAGGACATTGAAGATCCTTGATGCTTTTGAGCAGGTGTCCTCAAATGCCACACATAGAAGATGCCTAGAAAAGATTAAAACGGAAAGACTGAGTGTGGTAAGAGCACAAGCAGGTGGTCCAAAGCTAGAGGAAGAACTTCTGGCTGGTCAGCAAACATGGTTTTATTGGCTATAAATTAACTCTGGCAAAAAAAAAAAGTGGTGACACAGAAACCCTGGATACCAGCCAAACAGCAGAAATGGCCAGTATAGTCAAGGTTACCTATCTATGGTATATAATTGCTTTAAAAAATTCATTAAACATCTTCTTAAATACTACTTAAAAGCAAAATAAAATGAGGGGATTAGACTAGGTGGCTTCTGAAGTCTCCCCTATCTCGAAATCTTGGATCTGTTCATTCTGTTTCTTAAGAAACTTCTTAAGTTTTCCTCTGGACTTTGCACTCCCTCATCTGTAAATTTAGGATAATAAAACCTGCCTTCCCTACTCCATGAGTTTGCCACAAGGAAAGCTTTTTGTAAGCTTCCAAGCATTAGATAGAGAGGAATACTAATACCATTTCACATATGGCTATGCTGAGGTTGTAGTAAAGATAGGGGCACCAGAACTGAGAAACCAAGTCCTCAGCATTCATTCCTTCCCATTTTCTGTTAGCTTTTTTTTTTTTTTTTTTTTTGTAAGGCAATTGGGGTTAAGTTACTTGCCCAGGGTCACACAGCTAGTAAGTGTTAAGTGTCTGAGGCCGGATTTGAACTCAGGCACTCCTGAATCTAGGGCCGGTGATCTATCCACCGCGCCATCTAGCTGCCCCTTCTGTTAGCTTTTAATGCAGAAAGTTTGAAAATTAAATGTAGTCATCAGGGATTTCTCAGAATTGGGCCAGAAGCTTAATTTACATTTTGAGACTTTGTTCAGTGGAAGATTTCCAGCCATCTACCTGAAGCCTTTATATCTGTACATGAAAATAGAAAGATTGAGGAAATTATCTTGACCAAACTAGCAAAACCAGAGACTTTTTGCTTCAGTTGCCGCCAGGGGAAGTCAGATCTGAGCAAACGCCAAATCAAATTGTCACAGCCTATGGAGTGCTCAAGTGCTTAGCCAGGTTTGGGGGGGAGACATTTTCAAGGAGAAACTACTACATCCTTCCCATTGGCTTTAGTTGTCCACATCATTGCCTGATCCCTACTTTGCTTTTGTGTGTAGATAGCTGTAAGGTTGCTTAGTGGAATGTTAGTTTGTTGTTGGAAATGTACACTTGGCAAAATCAAATTCAAAGAGTTGTACCAAATAGGAGTAATTGCAATGTGGTTCCCCAGCTTTCATGTTTTATTTTTTAAATTGAGTTTTAAATCACTGATTGTATAAACTCACATAAGAGCTTCTCACTATCATTATGTTAAAAATTGGCAGGGAATTGGAAGGTTATTTGTTACCTCTAGGCAGGGAGATTTAAAGTCTAATTGTATGACACTGAGCAAAGTGTAGTGATTAACAGATGGCACACATCACATGTAAATTACTTGAACTGTTTTTTTCATGTTATAGAGAGAGTAGAAAAGGGGGAAGCTAGGTGGCACAGTGGATAAAGCACCAGCCTGGATTCAGGAGGACCTGAGTTCAAATTCAGCCTCAGACACTTGACACTTACTAGCTATGTGACTCTGGGAAAAGTACCTTAACCGTCATTGCCCTGCAAAAAAAAAAAAAAAAATAGAAAAGGTAGAAAGAGTCTAATGGTCCCAGGGCACATTTGGTTAACAGGGAAGTTCTGGATTCCCTCCAGAGAATGCTGTAAAACTCAGTGAAAGACCCTAGAAAAATGAGTGAGTGGGGCAGCTAGGTGGCTCAGTGGATAGAGCACCGACCCTGGAGTCAGGAGGACCTGAGTTCAAATGTGCTCAGACCCTTGAAACTACTTATAGTCTGTGTGACCTTAGGCAAGTCACTTAACCCCAATTGCCTCACCAAAAAAAAAAAAAAGAGGAGAGAGAGACAGAGAGAGAGACAGAGAGAAAAGGAAAAGAACTAGTTATGGGGCAGCTAGTGGCGCAGTGGATAGAGCACTGGCCTTGGAGTCAGGAGGACCTGAGTTCAAATGTGACCTCAGACACTTGACACTTACTAGCTGTGTGACCCTGGGCAAGTCACTTAACCCCAATTGCCTCACCCAAGAAAGAAGAAGAAAGAAAGAAAGAAGAAAGAAAGAAAGAAAGAAAGAAAGAAAGAAAGAAAGAAAGAAAGAAGAAAGAAAGAAGAAAGAAAGAAAGAAAGAAAGAAAGAAAGAAAGAAGAAAGAAAGAAAGAAAGAAAGAAAGAAAGAAAGAAAGAAAGAAGAAAGAAGAAAGAAGAAGAAGAAGGAAAGAAAGAAAGAAAGAAAAGAAAGAAGAAAGAAGAAAGAAAGAAAGAAAGAAAGAAGAAAGAAAGAAAGAAGAAAGAAAGAAAGAAGGAAAGAAGGAAAGAAAGAAAGATTAGTACTATTCCCTGAAGTATTTTAGAAGTACTTTAGGAAGGGACCTCCTCCCTCCATGTCATTGATTCAATTCATTACGTTGTCTTCTGAATTAATATTCATCACCAGTTTGACATTCCCATCTCTTTTTGTCATTTCCAATTCTCACCTAGTTAAAAATGTAATAAAATGCTATATTGCCACCTAACAGGGTCTTTGTGAGGATCGGTGTAATAAGCATATAAAACTGGGTAGATCGGTCAGTAAGCACACTGGGCCCCAGCTTACTAATAGGCCAGGCTGGCTGGATGTCAGGAAATACTATTTCCACTTTTGCTGTGTTAGATGCTTTTGTTTGGTTGTGCTTTCACTATCATGAAAATACGGCCATGCACTTGAGTACTCCGTAGATTGTGACATTTAGTTTTGGGCACTTGCTTTGATCTGACTTTTCCTGCCCTTAGTAACTGAAGAGAGCCAATGTGGAGTGTATGGGTCTGCCATTTAACTCTAAACATAAGAGAGTTGTAGCATCTGTGGAATTTTTCCAATAATAGACTATGAAATTGACTATAGATCAGGGACTCCCATCCATAAAGCATATATATTGGATAACAGCATAGATGTTATTGTTCTCTGTAGTCTGGAGCTAAAGTACTGTCATAAGCTGTCTTCCAAATGCTGTTGTCACTTGTGAAATACAAGAAGTCATCTGCTTATACACAAATCATGAACTACTGAGGTAGCTAGAATTTAGTCATGGATTTTATTTGGATTCACTAAAGCTCAGTTTTTGCTTTCCTGTATTATTTTGTATGTTGGCTAATAAGTCACTTCTTTCTTATTAGGCACACAGTTTTATGTTGTGCCTGGCAACTAACCTAAATTCCAGTCCATGTTCCTCTTACCCATAAAGGGATCTACCTAACAGGACCAGCTGGACCATGCTGGCCTGTCACCTGCAGGATTAAATAGACATTCAAAGCCCTCCCACTTTTATATTATATAGCCTCTCTTCCCCCTCCTGACACCAACACACACACACCCACACCCACACACACATATTCTAGCTTCTTTTGACTGTTAGAAATGCGGTGACTATTTACAAATAACTGAGATGAATTGGTTGCTGCAGTAAATTGAAGGGTGTCTCTGTGCTCACTTTAGTGCTGAGCATGGACCAACCTATCCTGGAGGCAGGCTTGAGGATATTAGCAACTTCATCTCCAATGGCCCTGATGAAACAGACTTCCTTTGAGTTAGAAAAAAAAGATTCCTATTAATTCTCCATCTTTTTTTCACTGGACATGATGATTCTTCTGCAGAATCAGTCCTCGGAAGCTGGTGGGCTGTTCACCATGCCTGCAAGGCCTCCTCGCTTTAACAACTAAATCATAAAAGTGTGATGAAAGGCTGCTAAAGGAGATTGAAGGGAGAAATTATTTGTAGAGGAGTTCCTAGGTGGCAAAGAGGAACAAATGCTTTGGTAAAGGGGAGCTGTAACCCCGAAGTCTGGGGCTGAAAGGGACCTTGGAAATCAGGTTTTTACAGATGAAGAAGGGTCGGCCATCTGAGAGCAGAAGAGCAACTTCTGTAAAGGAACGAGCTAGAGGTGCAGCTCGGCAAGGCTCTTTCCACTACCCCATATGCCTTCTGTAATAAGGTTTCTGTTTCAAGTCCAGCATCACTGGGAAAAGGGGAGAACAACCAAATAACAAAAGCTAAATTGGCATCTAGGTGGGCGCCACAGTGCACATAGTACCAGAACTGGAGTCAGAAAGATTCCTGTTCCTGAGTTCAAATCCTGCCTCAAACACTTACTAGCTCTGTGACCCTGAGCATTCACTGAACCCCTCTTTGCCTCAGTTACTTCTATCTATAAAGTGAGCTGGAGAAGGAAATGGCAAAACCACTCCAGTATCTTAGCCAAGAAAACCCCAAATGGGGTCACAAAAAGTCAGACATGACTAAGAACAACTGAACAGTAAGAACAAAAAGCACTAATTGAAAACTGAGAGTGTTTCAAAGTACGTAAGATAATATTAAAATGGTATCAAGGTTTTGTGACAGAGAGGCAGCGTGTTGGAATGGGTAGAGAATTGGCCTCTGAAAGGAAGGAAGGCTGGCCTCAAGCCCCACCTCTGACACCTACTGACTCAGTGATCCTGGGCAAGTCATAGCCGTTCGATTGACTCAAGGTTGTGTGACCCTGGGCAAGTCACTTAGCCCCAATTGCCCTGCAAAAAACAAAAAACAAACAAACAAACAAAAAAGAATGGACTATCTATGGAGTTTATTTTGCTATTCAGAGTTGCTCTGTTGTATTCAAAGTTTATAGGTAGTCCGAGGGAAGGAGAAAACAATGTCAGTTCTGGCGACTGTTCCCAAAGATGTACTTCATTGTCTCACTGGAACATCATGTTTCAGTAGTTTGGATGCTCTGGATATCCTCTTCTCCTCTTTATCTGATTTCATTGGAATAAAGAGATCCAATCTTTGGTTTAAGAAAGAACAGGTTTCCATGATTCAGGTAGATTTCTCTGGTAGGCAGGACAAATACTTCCCACTTGCAAGTAGAAATGAGACCCTTCAATGAGAAATGCTTCTTTGCAGGAACAACTGTTATGACTCATTTAAACATTCAGATTATTTTCATCTTAAATATAGATATAAATGCACATATTTTTCCCCACAAAATGAGCATCTTTGCCTATAATGCAAGGCCGGCCCCACACTGAAGATAATTATGATGCCGGGCACTCCAGAGTGATGTTCCCCTCCTTCAAAGTGTCAACTGCTTCACTGCAGGATGACGTTGGCAGCTCTCAACCACTTAAGATGTTACATGAATACCTTCTGCATACATAGTGAAAGGCAAATATCCAGAAAGCTTCTCTGCAGCATAGGACCTACCATTTTCAAATAGTCGCTGCTTGTGTGTCTTTGAAAGATATAGCCGATCCCAGCGCTTTCAGCAATGATTCATAATCAAAATCAGCTAAGATGAACTCAAGTTATTTTCCCCTCGGTAGGCACAACCTTATACAGAAATAGCTTTCCATCTTCCCTACTCTCATCTGATACAGAATTTTAAAAAATCACTTCTCATCATGAGCAGACAATTTATCTTTAGTGTCCACTGGACCGATTACAAATGGTAGCAGTGAAGCCAGGTGTGATACTGTCAGGCCATGTTCCTGAACTTGACCAGGGTCATCTTTTTCCTCTCTGTTGTTCTTCAAGTGACCTTCAGAGCAGAACAACTTGTCATTGTTTCATTAAAACCCAGAGCAACCTGGAGGGAGCCAATTCAATTCTCTGAGTCATCTGAAACCCTTGGCTATAATCACTCTCTAATTTTACTAGCTGTTCCTATTATTGTTATTACAGCATTTTTGTATCTTATATGATCAAAGGAGTGTTCTGACTTTTCTTCCTTGAGCCATTTGGGAGATTTAGACAAGTTAACGACTGTTCTCTTGTGATTATTTGTAAAAAAACCATACTAGCTTGGTTGGGCTATGTGTGCCAAGCCTTGTTTTCTCCCAGAGTTATTTGAAACAAAGGTTGATCATACGGCTTGCAAGAAGAGGCCTGACTTTTATCAGTGGATTCCTCTGTACAACAGGAAGCCCATTTTTCAGATTGAACAAGTTCATTAATATGGATTGTCCTCTGTGGGAAGATGCTTAGAAAATGGGGTACTCTGCCATCATAAACAGCCTCTAATGGCCAACTTGCTTATAATTCAGGGTATTTTTGCTATTCAATTGTATTTCTCTGTATATTCCAATACCTCTAGGATCTGTGCTTTTTATTGGTGTGCTCTCTGGGTCTGTCTCTCTGTTTCTTTCTATGTCTCCTGCCTCCTTGTCTCTGTTTCTGTCTGTCTGTCTCTCTCTGTGTCTCTGTCTCTCATCTGTCTCTGGGGTCTCTCTGTCTTGCCCAGGCTGGGAAATACAAGGGCTACTCATGACCTCAACCCCCACTATAATCATCATGGAAATTCTCACCTGCTCCATTTCTACTCTGGGCCCCTTCCTTAGGCACCCTGGTAGCCCCCTGCTCCTAGGAGCTCACCAGATTGAAGCCGGGCTTAATGCAGACACCCATTCAGCATAACCAAGTGCAGCTCAGAACTTCTGAGCTCAAAGGATATGCCATCCTGGGCTTCTCTAGTCCTGGAATTACATGTGTGTGCCAGTATGCCCTGCAATGGGTTTGATTGTTATTGGAGAGGAATAGCATTATGTAGGTGTATGTGCATAGATACACACACACACACACACACGCATAAACACATCTAGTACTGTGTGTTAATATATTATATATGTATATATACATACCTACATATACATGTACATATACATGCATATCTGTGTGTGATGGGGGGCAGGGCACATCCTTTCTTTTTGTTCTTATTGTTGTTTTTCATCATGTTTGACTCTCCTTTTCCCCCATTTAGGGTTTTCTGGCATTAAAAACACTTGGCTAGGTAAGTAACCTTATTACCCCTGTTGCCTCAGTTTCCCTCATTGGTAAAATGAGCTGGAGAGTGAAATGGCAAACCACCCCAGTCTCTCTGCCAAGAAAACCCCAAATGGGGGTCACAAAGAGTCATCATGACTGAAATAATTCAGTAACAATAACAACAGATGTATCATGTGCACATGATGTAAATCCCTTTTCCATTTAACTTATTCAATTCATTTGAAGAGGGTTTACCTGTCTAGAACCGTATTCTAGTCATGGTTCTTGTCCTGTGAAGTCAATGATACCCAGGAGGTCTCATTGTGGGAATGTCTTTGACTCCTGGACCTGGTCTTTACTGGATGACTGTGGGTACATGCACCTCTTGCTTTCTGGATTTCATGTCTCTCAGTTGTAAAATGAGGGATCTCTTCCAGCACCAATACCCATAAACCCTTCCACTTACCTCAGGGCAGTGTAGTATTATAGTAGATCAAGTTTTCAGAATCAAGAGACCTGGTTTTCAATTTTCAATTTCAATTTCAGATACTAGCTTTGCAACCAAGGGTACAATAGTTCTCTGAGCCCAATTTCCTCTTCTGTAGAATGGGAATAATAATACTGTACTACCTAAACCAAGGTTTTAAGAAGGAAAATGCTTGCAAACCTTAGTGTCATACAAATAAAAGAATTTTTTCAGTGAAATTTCATTTTTGATTTGTCATTAAGTCTCAATGGAAGGAGCAGATGCTAAATGAGACCCTAATCTTTCACTATAAAAAGGTATTTGCTGATGGTGGATTTCACCTCCAGTGACAGCTCCATACCAGGAAGCTGCAGACTTAAATTATATTAAGCTAATCAAGCCCATCCATATCTGAAGTGACCGAATCTTTTTTATTTAAGAGTAGGACTACATGGCCATCACTGCAGGTAGAAGTTTGGGATTTGATAATTCCCTGCTCATTATTCTGCTTCATAAAGGTGACTATCATGTACAATAATTTAATGAATTTGCTTATTAACCATTAACTTTTAATGATTATTCAGTGTAGAGTCAAGCAGTGTTGGAGATGGAATGAACAGGAATGAAAGAGTAAGTTGCTCGATAAATAGAGAAATTTAGCAGAACTTGATAGTCTGTGTTCTTACGGTAAAGTATCTGGGACCAAGCCAGACAAGGTCTCCCTTTTAGGGAGAGGGAAGGGCCAATGTCACAGTTATTGGGGAAGGATTTGGGGGTGGGACATGCTACTGTACATCAGGGCTACTTCTGCCTCTGTAAGGTCTATAGACTTTTCTTCTGTACAGATCAGGTCCATAAGGATAAATGAGACCAGAATTTCTGTCGCCAGCCCTTGTACCTCTTATCTGCACAGATGTTCTTCTAAAACAAAACAAAAGCCTCACAGGAGGGCTAGATAGCAGTGTGAACTTGGATAGATCACTAGCCTTATCTGTAAAACAAGGGGAAACCTCTTGTAGCTCTAACTCTATGATCATATTAATTTAAAAAGGGGGGGGGGAGAATTGTTTTCTATCCCCTCATCTGGCGATTCTCCATGGCGATAGATAACAGCAGCCGCTACGCTGCCTGCTATAAGGAGCCTGCATTCCTTTTCTATTCCTCACAGTGTCCTGCCTAGTGCCCTGCACTTGGCAGGAAAGCTGGGTATGTATTTAGTTAAACACACAAATCATTGAACACCCAAAGCTGCTTTCAGGCAGACCAGATCTCGGCCTCCTGTAGCAACATCATTGTGGAGCGACTTCAGGACAGAAAGCAAAATTGGAAGATAGCGGTTTTCCTTCCCTGCTCTCCACCCCCATGGAGGTGCCCATCCCACACCTGCGGTGGGGCGGAGGTGTCCAAGGAGAGTCCAATCGTTCACAGAGCAAATCCTGAATCCTGAATTGGAAATTTGACTAGAGTTGACTTCGTTTTGCTTTGCCTTTGACCAAGAACCTCAACCGGAGGACTATCTTAGAGATCAGTCACCTTAGTACAAAACTCTTTGTTCTACAGAGAAGGAAAGGAGGTCCAGGGCAGCTAGGGGGCGCCATAGTGCACAGAGCGCTGGGCCTGGAGTCAGGAAGACTCATCAGCTTCGTTCAGTTCTGGCCTTAGCTATGTGACCCTGTTTGCTCAGTCCTCTCGTCTGTTAATGAGCTGGAGAAGGAAATGCGCAAAGCACTCCAGTATCTCTGCCAAGAAAACCCCGAACAGGGTCACAGAGAATTGGACACAACTGAACAAGAGCAAAGGAAGCTTCACTTGCTGTTTGACCTGTCCAACAGGTAGAGAGCTAGGTAAGAGCCGCTGGAGCTGTTGATCTCAAGACCATGGGGTTAATACTGGGAAAGGTTATGCCCCGTGCTTTAACCAATGCCTTTGGGGCAGCTAGGTGGCCAGTGGATAGAGCACTGGCCCTGGATTCAGGAGGACCTGAGTTCAAATCCAGCTCAGACACTTAACACTTACTAGCTGTGTGACCCCTGGGAAAGTCACCTAACCCCCATTGCTCTCACACACACCACACACACACACACACACACACACAAATGCCTTTTCAGCTCTCTCTGGATTTTCAATATTACGAGTAGTTTTTTTGGGGGAAAAAAAAAACAACTTTTACATACATTCAAAATGAACCTTGCTAATAACCAGCTTCACCTCCATTTGCAATTCAATCTTTGTCATATAGGGAAAGATGAAAGTTACTTCTGTAGCCATTTCATGCAATTCCCCCCAGGCACTCACACATACTTTTAATACTATAACTAACAGCAGGTACTGAGTAAGTTTCACTTTTTCATTTACTGTTCATTTGCTTGTGCTTCGGTCTGAATTCAGGGGGGACAATCACATCCATTTTTAAAATTGATTAGACAATTTCACTTGGAATTTAACTGTTGGCTGTGGCTTGAGAGAGATTAAGCCTTGAATGGGAGCATGAAAGCATTAATCTTGTGGTGCCTCCAGCTGATGTCAGTTAAGCCGGCATTTTGTGTTTATTCTGGGACTTGGGACAGGCTGCAAAGCTGAGTGTAAAATGTGAGCAAAACAGAGAAAAAGGGGTTTGTTTGGCATCACACAAAGGCTCAAAGCTCTTCAATCCCTTGGCTTTATATATGAACTAAATGCAAATTCATTCCAAAAACTGGGGTCTTGGGTTTCAGAATTGATCATTTCAGTGTGCTGCTCATTCTCCATCGCTTCTGATAACAATAGCCTGGCTCTTCCTTCAGTGTTATGAATTCATACATTCCTGTGACTGTCTCTAAGTGTTGCTGTGTGCAGTGCAATGTTCTCTGTGATGGAAGAGGGTACAAGGATGAAGCTGTAGAGGCCTTATCCCCAAGGAGCATACCATTGAAGGAATGCTAAAAGGGCCCAAATAACATACCTTCCCTTCATATCAGGGGAGGATTGAATTTTCATGATCCCTAATCATACTTCTCAACTCCTAGATTAGGGACAGTCTATGAGAGAGATGTTTTCAGAGGAGGGAAGGTTTCAAAGAATGTCTAATGATCCACGACCAAATAAAGTTCTCAATAGAATTCTTATTTGTATAATCATTTAACAATTTACAAAGATTTGCAACAGCCCATTTTACAGATGTGGAGGAAATGTTTGAGGTTAAGCAGGTGGGACAGTGGATAGTGCACACGGGGTCTGAAGTCAGGAAGGTATCGTCAATTACGGGCTTCAGACACTTACCAGCTGTGTTACCCCTGGGCAAGTCACTTGACCCTGTTTGCCTCAGTTTCTTCGTCTGTAAAATGAACTAGAGAAGGAAATGGCAAACTACCCCAGTACCTTTGCCAAGAAAACCCCAATTGGGTCATGAACTGACCAAACAAGAATAGCTAGAAAGATAAGGGCTGGATTGGTAAGTAGGATAAGTAGGGATAAGGGCAGAATGATTCATTCACTAGTCCAGTAGATACTAAAGCCAGTCTAGAGATGACCAAAGAGGTAGGTTTCACTTTAAGTCTAACTCCTAGTCCTGAAATGTATTTCATTTCCATTGTTGTTATTTCTATTTCAAAATAGCAACAATTATTCAATTTAATATCTCTGGTGGTATATGGCCCTAAAGGAATAATTGAGATTAATATGACTACTAAAATCACTGGAACAATTTAAATAACAGTATCATCGATTCAGTCTGCCATTTGACAAACTACATATCTTTAGCCCATAGCTTTTGATTTTTTTTCTTTTGAGATTCCTTGAATTTGCTGACATCCATTTAATACATAGGTGTCGGGGCAGCTAGGTGGCTCAGTGGATAGAGCACCAGCCCTGGATTCAGGAGGACCAGGAGACACTTAACAGTTACTAGTCTGTGTGACCCTGGGCAAGTCACTTAATCCCAATTGCCCTCACCAAAAAAAAAAAATACTTAGGTGTCCATATTATTCATGGCCTTCTTGTGATTGTTTTTAATAAGCACCGGAAAAAAGCCTTAAATCCTCTGACGTGCCATGACACTTTTCTGTAAACAAAGTCCCAAATCACAACATCCTTCCGGTTCCCTCTCTCCTTCTCGTGTTCAGTGAGGACACCTGGTGGGGTCCTGGGTCTCATTAATCCCCTCCCACCCACTTATCACATCGTTTTCCTTCATGGGTAACTTTTCCCCCCCCAAGGGAAGTGACTCCGGTCCTATTTCTTCTCCAGAACTTTGGTCATTAGGTTTGTCAACCCATCCTCCATGTGACTGTCCCCTTATATCATGTTTGCACCTGCAGATTTACGGCACTTCCCCTTATTCCCCAAATCATTAGTGATGTTCAATAATATGTCTTTTCCCCCCAACCCAGAGAAACACCTGCCCCACCACTGGAACTGCTAGCGGCTGGAATAAGCACGGGTTCACTGATACTGAAGCTTGTTTCAAGTTCCTGGGAAAGCACTTGCATCTTTTTGTTTTCCTTTTGAGGAAGGACCTTAATCTTTAGGGGAAGAACCTGTGATGTCATCAGTTTAGGCAACCCTGGGGTGGTAATTTCCTCCACACATAAAGAAGGGCAACTGGTCTGTAAACAAAGATTAGAGAATTGTCCTAGGGCTTAACTGTGAGTCGCAACCCCATGTCGGGTTGTGGAACTGACTGTGGGTCCCGAAAATTTGGCAGCAGTAAAAGATTATGTCTGCCTATTTTGTAGACCTGTATAAAAAGTTCTCTGCTTAAGAGGGTCACGCGTGGGAAAAATTTAAAGGAAACTCTGGGAAGTGACTTGCCCACGATCACACAGCTGGTATGGATTAGAAGACTTGAACCTAGGGGTTCCTGACTCTCCTCTCTAATATACCACACTGCCATTTGTTTTTTACTGAGAAATCCCATTTCATTTGTCAGGTTGTAGAGAAGAGAGTCTGGAGACTTGGCTTTTGCTTCCAGGTCACTATCACACTTATGGCTATGGGATTTGGAGCAGTTTGGTGTTGCTGTTCAGTCATTTCTCAGTTGTGTCTCAGGGCAAACCAGCTCTATTCTCCTAGCCTGGCATCACTTCTTTTTTTTTTTTAGTGAGGCAATTGGGGGTTAACGTGACTTGCCCAGGTTCACACAGTTAGTAAGTGTTAAGTGTCTGAGGCCTGATTGAACTCAGGTACTCCTGACTCCAGGGGCCGGTGCTCTCGTATCTGTGCCACTTAGCTGCCCCCTGGCATCACTTCTTACACTTGGGGTGGCTCCCCTCATGTTTCTTCAGTGTCCCCGGCCCCATGCTTCTTCCCCTGAACTTCCCAGTTTTAGAAAAGATCCTCTCTGTAGTATCCTTCTTCTAGTATCTGTATAGAACAAGGGTTCTTAAACATGTATTTGTGTCATGGAACCCATTGGCAGTCTGGTGAAGCCCACGTAACCTCAGAATGCACAACATAAAACCCTTTCAATAGAAGCCAGTTATATGAAAATGGTTACTAAAATAGTTATAAAAACAAGTTCATGGACCCAGGTTAAGAATGCCTGGTCTAGGGGCAGCTAGGTAGCGCAGTGGATAAAGCACTGGCCTTGGATTCAGGAGGACCTGAGTTCAAATCCAGCCTCAGACACTTGACACTTACCTAGCTGTGTGACCTTGGGCAAGTCACTTAACCCTCATTGTCGTGCAAAAACAAAAACAAAAACAAAAAAAACATTAAGAATGCCTGGTCTAGCAGGACAGTACAAAAGCATGCAGCACTCTAATATGTATCTAGATTTGATGGATGGATAGGATGCCACTAAGAAGTACATCTGGGAAAACGGTAGACAACCTTTAAGTCCATTAAACATTTAGTCAGTGAACTGATATTTTGACTAAATGCCATTGTTTTTATTAAATTGAGTGGCTGTTTGGTGCCATATAGAAATAAGTTATAGGTCACCAAAACCGAGAGAGATTTGTTTGGTGACATAGAAGGCCCCTAAACCAAAAATGTTAACTTTTCAAATGCATCATGGTCATTATTGCTAATATCTAGAAAAAACAGGAAATAAATTAGGTAATCTATTGAAATTTTTGTTGATTTAGGGGAGGGATAAACTCTTCCAAATAAGGAGCTCTAGGTGATTACTACAAACTACAAGAAGCCTGAGCCTCAGCAATGGTTTGTTTGGTTAGGGTTGGGCAAAGACAATAGTGACTCCGGCTCGAATGTGTTATGAGCGTTTTTATGGGGAAATAGAGCAGCGTGCCCACAGCAGGAGCTGGATTTTTGGGGAACTGAAGTTACCTGGAAGATAGCCAAGTAAAATGACTTAAGTCAGCATAACTTTGCTATTTTGGGGCATAAGATGGTGGCCAGGTCCTTTAGACAAGGCAGTGTTTGTAGCATCTCCTGAAGAACCCAGCACTCCACATGTCATCTTCAGGGTCTTTAGTTCTTGAGCATCCATGGGGAAAGGCACTACAAGTCAAATTTTAAAAATAGTTATTTCTTATACGACTTCTTCCTGCTGTCTCATCTTTGTGCCTTTGTTGGCTCTTTTCTGTCTTCCCAGAATGCCCACTGAGCCCCACATTTGCTGGTCAAAACCCTACCCCTCCTTCCAAGGCCTACCATAACCTAAAGGCTGGTGCTCCTGTGAAATCTTGTTCTTCTGGCATAATACTTGACTACTCAAATAAGAGAACATATATATTATACTTAGAAAACTTTAAAAGTCCATATAAATGCTAGCTATTATTAGTAACAACAATAATAATCAGAGCCTTTAGTTTAGCTTTGCTCACTCATCTTGTCTCACCTTTTAGACCATCAGCTCCTTAAGGGCAGAATCTTTGTCTTCTTCCCCTTTATGTCTCCCAAAGCGCAGCATTTTGCTAGGTGCTCAGTAAACATATGCTGAATGACCTGAACGATCAAAGGGTACAGACCTGACCCGATGTGATATCAAAAGCTGTAGAGTCATAGCCCTCAGCGTCTTGCCGACAGGGCAGATTCTTTTATGTGATCTGTCACAATGGATTCATAGAACCATAAGGCTAGACACGAGCGAGCGGAGCTTGAAAAGCAGTCTGACCCTCTCCACTCTTGCATCAGGTACAGCCCTACCTAAATCATCCCAGGTAAATGAAGACATCCTTAGGGAAAAAAATATTTCAAATCCTTCATTGGAAACCTCTTCTTTTTTTTTAATAACCGATTACCATTAAAAGTATAAAAATGGAACCTAAGTCCTTTGCTACAATGGAAGCAAGTCGTATTGAGATTTAGAATTTATAACAGATTTGTCAACAAAAGACAAAATTAAACCTAAGGGAAATCAAGCTGTCCCTATTGACTGACAAATTTACTAGCTAAACATTACTGCTTTAAGAGCATAGAGGTCTGATTGTACTTTGCTGAGGCACTTTCAGCTCCACAGGAAAAAGGAGTCGCAGAAAGTACTGTTAGTCAGCTTCAGTAATGCTTTTAGCCTGATATGCAATAATTGCTATGGTTAGAAATGGTGTATTTGAAATGTTTGTTCTCAAAAGCCATTTTTGTCTTGTAGATGATTTCAGAAGCATTTGAAGCCACCATTATGGACACCTCAGCTCCTAGTTTTATATTCAGCCTTTTTAATGCTAAAAGTGTATCCACAGAAGTCAGAATCCCATATCAACAAATAAAAACATTGTGGCTACAATTATGCTTGAAATGAGAATTTATTAATGGAAGAGAAAGGAATAATACTTTATTATATAAATAATGATACTGATATTAGAATTCCTGTTTCATAAGTGTTATCGCTTGAAGTACAGATGATTGTTACTTCTATCACGCATAATTTCTAAATATCAAATATTGAACTATGTAAGTTATGATAATAAAAATATGTGTGTATTAATCATAAGACCCATTTAATAATTGAATTCCCTGTTAGTTGTTCTTAAGATGATAAAGAACCATTGACTAAAATAGACTCAACATGGTATAGATTATAACCTTCTTGAGGACAGGCACTGTTTCATTTTTTTCATACCCATCCCCTAGCATTGTGTTAGACACAGTTTTCATCGATTTACTGATAGGTTGTACTTGGATTCAGAACTACATGGGTTCAGATATTGCTTCCGATATTTACTAGCTGGGTGACCATAGGCAAATCGTTTAAGGCAACAATTATTTTTTAAGTATCACTATGTGCTAGGCCTTGTGCTAAGTGCTGGAGATACAAAGAAAATGTGTGTGTGTGTGTGTGTGTGTGTGTGTGTGTGTGTGTGTGTGTGGAGGGGTCCCCTACTTTCAAGGAGCTCACAGTCCAATAGGGGAGACAACTATGTGCATTCAGCTTTGTACAAACAAGATATAGACAGCTAAGTTGGAGCTAATTTTAGAGGCAAGGCACTAACATTAAAGGGGATTAGGAAAGGCTTCTTTTAGTTGGGATGGGAAGGAAGTCAGAGAAGTAGGGCCATACAGATTAGGAGGGAGGGCCTCCCAGGCATGGGAAAGAGCATGGCTTTTGGAAATGGAGGGTCATGTGCAAGGCACCAATGAGGGAAGGGAAGGGTAAAGGTAGGTAGGAAGGAAGGAGCCTGGGCCTGAAGCCAAGCAGGTATTTTTTATTTGATCCTGGAGGTAACAGGGAGCACTTGAAGTGTTTGTGACTGGAAGTTGTGTGTGTGTGTGTGTGTGTGTGTGTGTGTGTGTGTGTGTGTGTGTGTGTGTATACTCGAGTACTTGAGTGTGTGCACAAGCACCATCGTCACACCTGTGCTTTAGTCAGTCCATCAATCAATAAGCATTGATGAAGCACCTGCTATATGCCAGGCACTAGTTCTCTGAGCACTGGAGACGCAAAGAAGGGCAGAAGAGAGTCCCTGCCTTCAGGCATCTCAAAATCTAATGGAGGAGACAATAAGCAAATAAATAAGTACAAGCAAGCTCTACACAGCAAAGATGTCAAACGTGCAGGCCACACGCACTTCCCAGCATAGCCTGAATAAGATCCAAATCTAATTGAGTAATATTTAACAAAATAAATACAGACAAAATTAGATAATGTTAAAGCTGTGATTTTCTAAGTCAGTTATTTGCTCACAGCCATCCTTGTGTTTAACACCACTGATATAATTTGATATAGTGAGTTTGATACCACTGATAGAGAGAATAAGGAGGAAATAATGGGGGGAAAGGACTAGGATTATAAGGGATTGGGAAAGACTTCCTATGGAAGGTAGTTTTTTGGGTTTTTGTTTTTGTGGTTATTTTTGCGGGACAATTGGGGTTAAGTGACTTGCCCAGGGTCACACAGCTAGTAAGTGTCAAGTGTCTGAGGCTGGATTTGAACTCAGGTCCTCCTGAATCCAGGGCCAGTGCTCTATCGACTGCACCACCCAGCTGCCCCAGGAAGGTAGAAGTTTATGCTGGCACTTAAAGGAAGCCAGGAAGTCAGGAGGTGGAGATGAGGAAGAACATTCCTGGCATGGGAGGCAGCCCTAAGGGAATGCCCAGAGAGAGGGAGGGTCTTGGTTCATAGGAAGATCACAAAGGCTGAAGAGATGAGGTATGAGAAAATTGGTGGGGGGGGGTATGAAAGGCTTTGAATGTCAGAGGGTTTTACACCGGATCCTGGGATGATAGGGAGCCACTGAGCTTATTACATGGTGGGGCAGGGGGAGGCCCCACGTGACCAGACGACATTTTAGGAAAACTACTTTGGCGCTGATTGGAGCATGGACCGAAAGTGATGAGACCTGTGCAGTCGGACAAACCCGAGTCTACGCGCAATAGTCCAGACATGGGGTGATGGAGGCCTGCCTCAGGGTGGTGGGAACAGTCAGAGGAGACAAGTTTGAGAGATGATGCAAAGGTGGAATGGACAGGCTTTGGCAACAGCTAAAATGGGTGGGGGGAGATAGTGGGAGTGAAGGATGACACCTACTTCTAGATTGCAAGCCGGGGACCTTGGAGGATAGGGGTGTCCTCATCGCTAATAGGCAGGTTTGGAAATGGGGAGTGTTTAGGGAGAAAGATTGCATTAGTTTTGGACATGCTGAGTTTGAGATATCTACTGGGCGTCCAATTTGAGATGTCTGAAAGGTAGTCGGAGGTGTGAGACAGGTCTGCAGAGAGGTCAGGGATGGAGGTGGAGATTTGAGAATCATCAGCATAGAGTTGGTGTTTAAATTCACAGGAACCGCCGATGAGATCACCAAGCGAAATAGGCTAGAGGGAGAATATAAAAGGCCTCCCAGGGCATTGCCCAGTGGGACACCTTTGGTTAAAGGGAATGACCTGGACAAAAATCCAGCAAAGGAGCCATCAGAGAGGTAGGAGGAGAGCCGGGGGAGAGCAGTGTCCTGAAGAGACACTGTTCCTCTAGAGAGTAGAGTGTTGAAGCAGAGACGGCCGACAGTGTCAACATGTGCTTAGCAGAGATACAAGAAGAATTAGGATTGAGGAAAAAACACTGGATTTGGCCTTTTAGATCCGTGGTAACTTCAGAGAGAGCGGCTGGGCAGACATAAGAAGATCAGAAGCTGTATCATAGGGGGGGGTTCAGATGAGAGCGAGAGAAGAGGAAAGTGGAGCATCTCTTGATGACCTTCTCAAAAGGTTTCCACAAGAGGCAGAAGAGATCCCAGATGATGGTTAGTGAAGACAGAAGGGTCAAGTGAGGGCTTTGATAGTGAGAGAGAAGAGTCTAGGATGATACTGAGCTTACAAGCCTGAGTCCTGGGAGGATCATGGTGCCCATGACAGGCTGAGGGAGACACAGCATTGTCTGTAGGCAGGAGAGAAGGAGCCGACAGACAGAGAGAAGCTGAATCTAAGTGAAGGGGGGATAGAGGGGTTGCAAATCTGTGAGATCGCTTGTTCATCTAGAGGGGTTTGCCCTGGCAAGAAAGGCAACCTTTTCATGTGAGACAGGACTGAGACAGGGGTTAGTGCAGAAGGCATCCAAGTGAACTGAGGGAAGGGGAAAAAGATGGAATTTCTTAGCGAATTACTTTTTTTCCCACTGAAATATGAGCTAAGGTTTTGAATTGAGAGGGCAGGTGGTAGCTGCTTCACAAAGTTGTGAGGATCCAATGGCATCATTTGTCCAAAGTGCTTTGTAAACTCTTAATATGCCATGTAAATTTCAGTTTTTATTATTTTTAGAAAATGAATCTGTAGTTCTTAAGACCCTGTGGCATCATGAAGTAGCTTGGTGAATAAATGTCATCAAAATAATAAATCCTTTGTAGGGGCCGAGCATTAACAATTTTATCATTAAAAAGAGTTGGGTTTTTCTCCATTTGCTTTGTAATTTCCCCCCTCATCATTATGAGAACTCAGTTGTAAAATATGAAGACAGTATAAGGGACATCTCTAGTCCCTTGCAGCTTTAGAGCTAATGATGCTTTGGGGCTAGATGAGGCACCTAGATGTGCTTTGTCAAAGAGCTGCACATACAAGAGACTGAGCTAGCCCAGTTGGTGTCAGCAGATGGGTTCTGACCATTGGGAAAGAATTGACCCTATCGGCTGAGAGTATTAGATGCTAGTGATCATATTGGTTTGGTTTTTCTCTACATGATACCAAATAGCAAGTTTGACTGACTATTTCTGTTTTCAGTCAGGTGTTTCGTGTCATTTGAGCTTCAGTGGATATGTATGAGTGCCGTTGTTTAAAGCCAAAGATATAATTTTTAATATATCATCACCCGTACAGATTTTGTAATTTAATTTTTAACATTCTCATGAGCTTTCATTTAAGCTCCTTCAAAGTTTTCTGTGCTAAATTTATCTCATCATTTATGTCTTGAAAGAACATATAGTGTATTGTGGGAGCGTATATTTTATACCTACACACACACACACACACACACAACACACTACACATATTACATTCTTAAGACCTGAATGCTGAATAGCTAGTGATAAGCTGTTGCCAAGGCAAGACAGGAGCAGGCCCAAACAAATTTCAAATTTGGTCAAGTAACTGGTTATTTAAACTCTATGGCCAAACCTCCAGTTTCACTTATCTCCTCATGCGCTTGAATTGATGGTAAAATTTCCATAAATTAGTTTATTATTATTTGGTTTAAACCATAATACTATATAATACCATATACTTTAAAAGAATTTAGAATAGATTATGATATTACATATGCTTTTATAGACTGTTATAAAATAACATTATTCATTTAGGGAATATAAATGAGAACAGAAGTGCCTCTCTGGCACTCACCGAGTGGTGGGTCCTTACAACCAAATAATTTGGTTTCTAAACAGTGATGATAGCAAGAAGAAACATCCTATTTTCCCCTCCTAAACTGTTGTCCTCCACAATCAGCGATGCCCTCAAACAGCCTTCCCCCCTTCCTAGGACAACTTGGCATTGATCCATCATATAATCAGGTTTTAAAACGTTTGATTTCTTCATGCATCACAACTGTAATTTGCTTTTAGCCTTCCTTATACTTGGCAAGACTTTCCCTTTTTTAGAGTTTTTTCTATTCATTCCCAAATCCCAATCTAGGCTTTTCGCAATCTTGATGCCATTTATTCTGAGGATTTATAGAGAGATACATTCTCATTACATACTGACTTTTAGAAGCCCTGGTGCTAAGGGCAAGCTAGATGGTGCAGTGGGTAGTGTGTGGACTTGGAGTTGGGAGAGCCTGAGTTTGAATCCAGCCTCAGATACTTTACTAGCTGTGTGACCCCAGAAACTTACTTAACCTCTCTGTGCCTCAGTTTCCTTGTCTGTAAAATATGGGTAATAGCCCCTACCCAGTGTTGTTATGAGGATAAAATCAGACAATATTTATAAAACAGTCTGCAAATCGTAAAAGCTCCATGTAAATACTTCTTATCATTAATATTAAAATCAGCACGGCAGAAGGTTTTTCTTATTCATCGTCTAGTCTATTATTTTATGCATTCTAATTATCTTTCAGATGTCTCAACTAAAAAAGTTCTAGTTCTTAAAAATAATCATCTCAAGATAGAATGGATTTCCCATTGTGCTTTGGTAGGACAAGCTACTAAATACTTCCTGTAGCCATACTACAAGTATGTCATCTAATGTTAATCATATTCAGTGAAAAAAATGACATTTATAAAACCCAGAGGAGGTTAGTTCCATATAAACCAACAATGTTGTAGATGGACAGTTGGCCAGAAATCATTATAGACAGGGTTTCCATGTGAGCTGGGGTTTGTTTATAAAATAAGTGGGATAAATTTATGCAGGCTTTGCCTTTATTCTAAAGTGAAGAAGGCATCTAAAAGAGTTGTTTTTGGAGTTTCTTAGTTCAGAATGAGTTTACTTAGGGCATCTTTTCCTTTCTTTGACTGAACTTTTCTCTGCCCTGTTAAATTGAATAACCCAAGCCTGAGGACTAGTCTAAGCATTAGCTTAACGATATTAAAGGAAACAGATGGGAATGGGTCTGGAGGATAAAAAGGTTCTGGGCTAAAACCCAACCAGGATGGATTTGCCTTTTGAACCAGAGAGAGCTCTGAGGGCTTTAGAAAAAGATCAGGAAAACGTTTCCTGTTGTATTGTGGTTGGGAAGAATTTGTCCTCATCAGACATGCTGGGTGAGCCAGTGACCATTTTGATTTTATATATATTATATATATATGACATATACACATTTACCTGTGGAAAACTGACAATGGAAATGTAGTGTTAAGAAAACTCATCTCAATTCTGGCTTTTATTATATATGTGACTTTGTACATGTCATGTCACTGTAGTTAATTCTTCTCCACTAACTCACAGACAGATTTGAGGTGTGTCAGTTATGCTTAATCTGTTTAGCCCATCTGCCAGAATGGTTTTTATTGGGGTGTGGCCACTGCTCATCATATGGTTTTTTGGGAGCTGCCCCAAGCATGTGAAGACTTCTCCCTGGTGGAATGGGCAGATGAGAAAAATTTGTTCAACAGCCGCAAAGGCAGCTGAAGCCAGCGCTGTGGAGCGCTTAGTGTTTGGTCAGGCATCAAAGACTCCAGGGTCATCCACTGTATCTCGGGCCATCGCCGGTCATCCTGGCATTTGCCCTGCCACTGGACTTTGATGACTCTGGGAGAGAGAGTGAGACTGATGACTTTGTGCAGCTCTGCCTCACTTCAATCCAATTCATGTGCAAGTCAAGCCATCACCCTAGACTATCACTGGTCCTCTTCGAGACAAAGAACGAACAACAGTTAACTCTTAGATCACTTCGTGTGTAAAGTAAGCACTACATGTAGAAGTTAGTTACTTGACATTAGAAAACATTGAGGTCCCATACTACCATACACACAGCCAAGGCTTTGCCTTTTAAAAAATCCACAAGGTGCAGCGATGTATTTAGACTACGATTAAGTCAATGGGCTTTATTATGAAGAAAGTAAATAATGGAAATGATGGGCTGCTACACGTTGGGCTATACGGCGAAGTAATACAATACCAGGGAAGGAGAAGTAAGATGGGCATGTGGGCTTCACATACAGGTAAACTTATTACTTTGTCTTGAATCTCCTGTTATCTTCATTTATTTGGAGATAACACTTTGTATATAACTGTATTAGGACCACCTGGAACTGACACACTCTGTAGTAATTGGAAAATGAAGTTAAGGGTATATCCAATCTACTTTGAACCAAGAAAGGAAATGCCCAAGAAAAGACAAGTTTTGTAGTACAATGTTCAGGGCAGTGAGGACTGATTCTCAAGACAAAGGCATAGAAAAACATCTCAGACCTCTTCATTATTAAAGATTATGACTGAAGACTGACATCTGTCCCAAATGCCTGCTTTCCATACATATAAAACTCTTATAGGAATAATCTACGAATGGATCGATGAGGGTATTAGAAGGGAATAGGCCGACTTTGACAAGACCGTTTTTTTTACCATTGTGAAATTGACTGGGGGGGCGGTGGGGCAGGGTGGTATGCACCTATTAGTTCGGCTCAGAATTAGATAGAAGTAAAGCAGCTGGATCCCTTTGAAAAATTATACCGTTCTTTGAATGACACTGGGCTTTCCCTTTTCAGTACCAAGATGGGTCCAATGGTACATGTCTATGAGTCATGGAACACTGCAGGCTCTAGAAAATTGTGATTGAGGATGACCCAAGGGGTGATGGGTAAGCACATGAGGGCACCAAGAAGCGGGAGCCCATTGCAAATAAGGAATTGCTTAAAAGGATGTGATGAGCTGGTCAGCCAGGTGGTGAGAATTAGGGCCAACCAGTACACAGCACAGCTGTTCTGTTGGTAACATCATGATATCAGGAGAGTGGGAGGAAGAACCCTGTCATGCTGGGAAAGTCCTTGGACAAACTTGTGGGAAGACTCAAACAAGGTTGGATGGGAAAGGCAGGCTTGATGAGTTGTGATCTACATTGGTGGAGGGACAGGGGTCAAGATCTGTTGGAGAGTACCAGCTGTGTGACCCTGGGCAAGTCACTTAACCTCATTGCCCTCCCCCCACCGAAAAAAAAAAAAGATCTGTTAGAGAATTGGAATCTGACCTGGATCTGGGCCAAGGCTTCTCCTGTAGTAAGCACCTCTCATTAGTGAGACCTAGCTTATACATTTATTCCTATATGGGCCAACTATTGCAGAGAGAATCTGTTTTGAGTTCACAGATAATAGTCCTATCCCTTTTTCCATGTTTAAACATGAATATGTCTATATAATATGAAGTGCAGAAAATGGAGACTTACATGAAATCAACTACATCCAGTTTGTGTGTATTCCTTCTGCTAATATTTGGTCACAAGCGAGGAGAAGGCAGATGCCAAGTGAGCAAAAGCCAAAAGGTTGGCTGGCATCCCTTGGGGGTATTTCTGGTTCAGATCAGAGTTGAGGAGATGGTGCCTCAGACCCTTCCAACTGAGCCTCTGGGCTTGACAATCATTCCTGTGTTTCTAGAAGGAATCAACTCTAGGCCTGTGACCTGCAGATGACTGTAGCTGAGCCTACCTCAGAGGCATGATGGCATAGTGAATAGAACAGTGGAGTCGGGGCCAGGGAGACCAACATTTAAGCTTGTTTTTTAAATTCGTGATGTGTGTTGTCATGGGGTGTCCCTTCATCTCAGTGGGGTTCAATGCTCTCGTCACAATATCAATGGTATCTACCTCGCAGGATGGTGATGAGGGAGGGCCCAGCTGCTAACTGTGTGTAAAATACTATATAAATGTCAGCTACTATTAGTGTCCTAAATCCCACCTTCGACCAGTGATCTGTATGTTTATCATCCTGTAGGAAACAAGTCTCTAGATAGCGGCATAGCAGAAATGGTGGAGCTTCCAGTCCCACACAACATCAAAATCAGTAACAGCACATGTGACTCTTTCATAGATTTCAATGGGAAATGGATTCCAAGTCAAAGGACCGGATTACACACTTTTCATTGACCTGAACAAGAAAGAGAACAAAAACTCTAACAAATTTAAACACAAGGTAAATAGGTGCCAGTGGGTATCAGCCATGCTACAAGGCCATGCAAAAGCATTTGCTGTTCTAAAAATGTAAAAGATAAATGAATGTCAGATGATAAAAAGCTTTTTTAGAAGAATGCTTTCTAAAATGATAGTGGCCCTGAACACCTCGATGTATCCGACATATCATTGAGAGGGGGAGAAAGAAGCAGAATGTGTGATTTAAAAACAAACCAAGCAAAGGGTATATATTTTTAGGATAAGGGAAAACCTGTTGATTTGATTTTCCCTTTTATTATGAAGGTTATATTTGAACTGAAAGTAGAGGGGAGAAAGAGGGTCAGATTCCCAGTTCTCCCACAGTCATGGTCACATAGGAAATACTAAGTTAGCAGGTTCAGCCCCTCACTAGCCAGATATTTGTATGGAAAACAGATGCCTTGTTCTGTGCCAAATGCACTCTGTTGACCAAAGGTGAGAAAAGTCATTTTGCCATACTTCCTAGGTTAACAAAAATGTTTCCCTAATAATATAATAGCTTTTTTTTGCATTAATCATGCAAAAGGGTCATTGATAACAATTTTTAAAACTAATGTTAATTGTTTTTACATGTAATTGGGGAAAATAAAATATTAATTTTTAAAAGTGAAAAATAAGGGGAGGGGCAGCCAGGTGGCACAGTGGAAAAAGCACCTGCCCTGGATTCAGGAGGACCCAAGTTTGAATCTGGCCTCAGACACTTGATACTTACTAGCTGTGTGACTCTGGGCAAGTCACTTATTGCCTCATTGCCCCACCAAAAAACAAAAAACAAAAAGGGGAAAGCTTAAAAAAAGAAATATGAAAAGACACCTTCTATACCTCTGCAAAGGTGAAGATCTCAGATATGAGACATCTGAAGTTTTAAGTGTTAATTTGTTTTACTAATTTTTAAAAAAATCTTATTTTTTGAAAATAATTCTTTTATAAATGATAGCTCCCTTGAAGGAGAAGAAAAACAACATAGAAGTATGTATATGCAGTGTAAAAATGAAAGGTATCAACAGCATATATAGTTTTTTAAAATAAAATTTCCAAAACCTTCAAAAAATATTCATTGATGAACTATGATGATGTCTACGGATAACATAAACTAAGAAATGCTTTGAGCACAAGAGTGATTTATTTTAGCAATTTAAAGATAAATTTATAAAGGCTGTAAAAATGTTATACTCAGTGACCAAATGTCTTAATTATCTTTTTAGTAGTATAGTGCTTAGAGGCTGGCAGTAGAGATTGAGAACTGGCTTCTCCTTCTCACTCTGCCGATAACTTGAGGCAGTCCTTGGCCTTCTCTAAGTGTAAGGTTAAGGTTCTTTCTAATGCTAAGCATCTACCATAGGCTGGTGTTTTAAGTTATTTCCTCCTACCAGCGTGGTTCCTCTCAACTAGCTGTATGACCTTGTGTAAGTCACAAGCTCATGAACCTCCATTTCATTATCTTCTTTTTTTTTTTTTTTGTGAGGCAATTGGGGTTAAGTGACTTGCCCAGGGTCACACAGCTAGTAAGTTTTAAGTGTCTGAGGCCGGATTTGAACTCTGGTTCTCCTGACTCCAGGGCCGGTGCTCTATCCACTGTGCCACCTAGCTGCCCCCCATTTCATTATCCTTCTAAATGAAAGCATTCTAGATGATTCCTTAAATTCTCTTGCAGCTCTAAACTTCTAGGACTCCTCTGGATTTGTGCAGTTTTTATGATGTTGTCCTTCTTGTCTTAGGATGTTCCCCACCATATTGGTGGCCAAAGCTGTCCCCTGCCCATGACTGTACGAGGACACTGGTTCCTGAGCCCAAGGACTGAATACACAGTCGCAGTGCAGACAGCCTCGATAGCAGGTTGATGGAGATTATGTTGTGTCTGAATGGAGTGAATCATTGAATTTTGCACAGCAGGTAAGACCACTGGAGGTAAGGCCAGAGTCGGCCTCAGCAGTTACTAGAAAATTAATCACAGAAGGAAAAAAAAAAAGATTTCCTTATCTCGAGCAAGTGCCAGTAAATATTGCAGTAATTTATTTTTTAATCTTCACAGCATTTTACAGCAAGGTGATAAATTGTTCTCTTGATTAGAGGGTCTCAGCAGTAAGAACTTATATGGAAGAGCTTGCCTTTTTTGTTCTATTCTTTCTGTGGCCTTTTGGTACAATATGTTAAAATATTTTGCAAAAAAAAATTTGACATTGTTGGAAATGAAACTATGATCATTGTATTTTCTGGGTTTCCTATTTTAGGGAAATAAGTGTCTTCATTCATCAGTTTCCTCTGTGAGATCTCTCCCTCCTCAATATCTGTGAGGCAGCTGAGGGGCTACAGTGCACATAGCACTGGGACTGGAGTCAGGAAGATCTGAGTTCAAATTCAGCCTAGAAACTTAATTAGCAGTATGACCTAGGCCAAGGCATTTAACCTGTTTCCTCATCTGTAAAATGGAATGATAGTTCCCAGGATTGGGACTGTTGTGAGGATTAAATGAAGATATTTGGTAAAGGGCTCAGCCCAGTGCCCAACACATAGTAGGTGCTTGTTAAGTGCAGTATGATGAGGTACAGAAGCAAGTGCAGAAGCACACACATGCCCAAGTAGTTACCTCCCCTGTGGTTTGGCGTAGAGGATGAGAGGGAAAGGCTTCATGATGAAGGTGGGGCCTGAGCTGAATCTGAAAGCAAAAGAAAGCCACCTGGGAGCTGGAGGCAAAGAGGGAGGGCACTCCAGGCATGGGCCAGCTGGAGCAACGGTCTGGCAGTGGGAGATGGAGCATCAGGCATGAAGAAGAGAGAGGCCCTGTTGGCTGGATAACAACCACCACCACCATGAGTAAAACAAACCAACATATATCTGTCAAGAGGAGGAAGGTCTGGTGAGGTGCTGTGAAGGCCTTTAGAAGCCAAAGAGGGGAAAAAAAAATAAAACGAAAAAAATAAAATAAAAATTTTATATAAGAAAAAGAAAAAATAAATGAATGAATGAATGACATTTTTAAAAATTAAAAAAAAAGAAGCCAAAGCAGAGTGTGCCTCTGGGGTCCTGGGGCACAAGAGAAGTCACAGGGTCAGGCTCTGTCGAGGAGAAGGGCACAGCTGCCAGGTCGGATGATCTGCAGTTGGGGAGGTCTGGAGGCAGGAGGCCATGCAGGAGGCTGCTGGCCTAGTGTGGATGAGTGGGGATGAGGGTCTGAGCCGAGGGAATAGCCTTCTAGCGGCATCAGGTACGAGACACCGAGAAGGTAGGAATAGCAGGTTGGAAGGAAAGGATGGTTTGGAGGGAAAGAGGATGAGCTCAGTTTGGGGCGTTGAGTTTGAATTTTTCTCCAGAACATGCAGTTTGAAATGTTCAATGGGCAGTTGTTGAGGTGGGTCTGAAGATCCAGGTGAGACCAGGCCTGGGATAATAAATCTGGGCGTCGTCTGCACTGAGAAGGCGGCTAAGCCCGGGGAGCCGATGAGGTTACAGCCAGAGAGGGAGAGCAGAGGGCCCAGGACAGGTGCCTGGTGAGCCTCGGAGTAGGGGGCTAGCATGTGGCTGATGAAGCCAGCCAAGGGAAACCGAGGCACTGGAAGGTTTTCTCCAGTAGGGATGATCCAGCCCCTGGAGGACAGACAGTGCCACGTTCCTGCGTTAGCAGGCATAGGCCCGCTGTTGGGGGGAGGGAGGTGCAGAGCTGACGCTATTGTCCTCCACCTCGCTGAATGGTGAGTCCTCCAGCATCTTTCTTTGTCCTGTCTATTGTTTGCAATAAGGAACTGTCAGGAGAGGCTGTGCATGTATTTAAACACTAAGGAGCTTGGTGGAAATGCCACTGAAAGGCATTCCTTTTGCCAATTTCAGGTTGCCTAGCAACTTGTTCCAGCTGAGCCCAGAGCCACAGAGAGAAACTAGCCTTCCCTCCCATTGTGGTGGCCTCTTACTGACTTGCATAATTCTAGGCCCAGTGCTCAATCACTACCTCTTCACTTCAACTAACTAAACAGCCCCTACCCCATCAGGGTAAGACCTCATGTCTCATCACATTTATTCTCTGGGTTGAATTTTTACAGATGGACTTTTGACCTTAAGAAAGCTAGAACTTAGAGGCTGGAAGGAACCACAAGAATGAGTTTTATACACAGGTTCTAGGGAAGATTTAATACACATAAGACTGAATGCAATAAGGGGGAAAACAGATTTTGTTTTTCCTTTTTTAAAATGAATCTGTCAGTTACTTAATATTGTTTTATTCCAAACAAAGAAAAAAGTGTCTTTGTCCCCAAACTTCTGGTTTGATAGCATGAAATGTTGAACTTGTGGGTCTTAAGTGATTCTATTGACTCTGACTCAGTGTCTTGAGCATACTAGTGACTCAGGTTAGATGAGGTTGCAAAATCAAACCAGTTATTTCATTGACTTGGTTGAATGAACTAATATTTTTTAAATAGAAAGGGACTCTGGGGGGCGGCTAGATAGTGCTGTGGATAAAGCAGTGGCCCTGGAGTCAGGAGGACCTGAGTTCAAATCCAACCTCAGCCACTTGACACTTACTGGTTGTGTGACCCTGGGCAAGTCACTTAACCCTCATTGCCCTGTAAAAAAAGAACAAAAACAAATTATGTCTAAATAGAACGGGATTCCAATTAAGTCAAATAACCAAAGAGGATGTTTGTAGATATGTAGCCTTACAATGTTTCTTGAGGAAGCAGTGGGTTTTGTTAATCTTTACACCTTTAAAATCATATTGTTTCCCCACCCTATTTTGTTGGGCAAATTTCCCACATGCTTGAATATATTAAATCATAGTATATACATATATATATATATTTCATGAGACAGAATTTAAATGCTTTGAACTTTGGTTTATTTTATTTATTCTACAAGGAGATTATTGATCTGGAAATAAGTAGTGTAGTTATCTTCAAATAGAAAACAATGTTTATTTTCTATATTGTCGTTATATATATATATATACATACAAATATGTATACACACAGAGAAAATGGTAACTTATTGTTCTTTTAGCTCTGATGAAAGAACAAGAAAAATAGCTTTTTAAACTCGTGTAGATTTTGTTCAATGAACATTTATGACATGTGCTAGGTAAAGTTTTAACCTTGAGAGTTGTTGATCATCAAACAGCATATCAGAGAAAGTAATGACAAGTCATTTCCTAAGAGGTAAGGAAAAGAGAATAAATGTCTTTGTCTTCAGGTGTGCGAGTATATGCTGCTTAAAAAATTCAAGAGAGATGGTGTCTTAATGCCCTTTTCAGCTCAGAAGGTTTCGAATTCATTTTCTAGAACATAATGTTTTACTCCTTTCCAACATATCAAGCTTAACCCTGAAAGTGTTTATAATAGAAGCCTTCTTCAAGTTGTGTATCTCATATAAAATAGGCCCAGTGCTAATGAGAACATAAATAAGTCATCTGTATAGAACTGGAACACAGCTCTCGTGGTTCAGTCCTTCCTGAATTTGGGGGAGGACAGATTCTCCTAGGGTCCTGTCAAATGTCCAGATCAGTTTCCCGATTATCATTGGTGGGATACCTGCAGGCACCACTTCTGTGACATCTTGATCCTTGTTTTTTCTAGTTACTATGGAGTTTGGAATGTTTTGGATTAATTAAAAATTAGTTTGGGGGCAGCTAGGTGGCACAGTGGATAGAGCACTGGCCCTGGAGTCAGGAGTACCTGAGTTCAAATCTGGCCTCAGACACTTGACACTTACTAGCTGTGTGACCCTGGGCAAGTCACTTCACCCTCATTGCCCCGCTTAAAAAAAAAAAAAAAAAGAATACTGAACTAGTGAACAGACTGCTTACCAAGGACTTAGCTCTTCAGGAATCTGGAGTACCAAGAGAAACAGAACTTGGGTCTGTAATGATTGGAATGATGCCACCTACTGGAGACTTGCTGTGGGAAAGCTCCACCATGAGGAAAATGCCTCAGAGGCCTTGTGACTTTTCCTTGGCATCAGGATATGACGTTTGCTCATGGGTGCTGTCTATCGGGGCTACCGGCCAATTAACTTGAGGAGCCTCCTATTTTCTGGGAGGAGACAGGAAGAGGAGAGGGAGCCTGCGTGGAGAGCTCTCGTGTTTTTTTCGGGTTCCTGACTGATGGTGGTGGTGGTGGCAGAGGACTTCACAGGAAATTTGAGGGAAGATAAGAATGCCAGGCTATGGAATTCTGTTCTCAATCTTTTTCTTTCTATTTTCCAATAAACCCTTAAAAACCTAAACTCGTTTTATCAGTGATTTTACTCAGTTTCCCCAAAACTGGGGAACAGATTAGAATCCACATTAGAATCTTAAATTACACAGGTCCATTTCCCACTCAAGTATTTCTAGCTGATATGCTCAGGGACAAGTCATTCTGCAAAATTCATTCTCTTCTGGCAAATGGAATACTATCTGCTCCACCCATCTCTCTTATAAGGTTGTTTAAAGGCTCAATGAGATAAATGATGAGGTTCCTTGAAAACTGTAAAGTCTAAGAGATAATGATGATTCGGCTCATCTCATATCACATTTTTAGCTCTTTATTTAAATGAGTGACTCAGTAAAAGGGCTGCTATGTAAGTGATTATCATGATTTAGGCTGCATAAGGTCCATGATCCTGTGAGTTACCTTCCTAAAATCTCCTCCTCCAGATTTTCATCTGGGGGTCTTTATATCTCCATGAGTAAAAATAAAAGACAGTCTAAACAACACATGAGAACAGAAACAGATCATGGAGTTGGAAAAATCCCTTGGGGTTTATCTCAATCTACTCTCCCAAAGGGACCAGTGGCATTTTCAAGGTCATTTCTTCCAGGCATACAAACAGACATGAAGCCAAGTCTCCTTGTCAAAGGCTGCATTCTTAAAGCCACTGTGGATACAGATATACATCTAAGTACACATGTGTGTCTGTATACCTGTGCACATATGGATATTATATGTGCATATTCATGCATAGATACACATTTATTTGTCTACTGGTTGTTTTCAGTCATGTCAGACTCTTTGTGACCCCATTTGGGGGTTTTCTTGCCAAAGATCCTGGAGTGGTTTGCCATTTCCTTCTCTGGCTCATATTGCAGATGAGGGAACCTGAGGCAAACAGGGTTTAAAAGACTTGCCCAGGGCCTCACAGCAGTAAGTGTCTAAGGCTACATTTTGAACTCAGGTCTTCCTGACTCCAGGGCCCAGAGCTCTATCCACTGTGCCAACCAAGAAATAGTGATTTCTTATTCCCTACAAAGTATGTAACAATAATTTAATTCTTATTCCCTAAGGGTAAAACTGAATTTTCTTCACTTCAATTAAAGTCTAAATCTGAAGCCATCATCTTCATAATAGACTGTCTTCTTTTTGCAGATTATTCAAAAGGTTCACTTAACACAACTCTTGGAAAAGGCGGAAGTGATTGCAGGACGTATGCTTAATTTACTGTTTTTTAGCGTAATCAGCACAAAGAATACTTTGACTACATCCGGTAAGAACCCCAAAATACCCTTTTGAAAAAAGTAACCTGATTTAGCACTTAAATAATTCATGCACAAGAAAAGAGCCTGCCTCATCCAAAGTTTGCACAGAAAATTATAGTTTATTTTTAATTCTGAAAGGAAAAAGTCTAAAACAAAACCATTTCCCCAAAAGTTCCTTTCAGCAGTTAATTAGCAAAAATAAAAGCAGATGTGAACTTGCACCAAGGATTAAATGAATAAAATTTTCTTTGAAATTCTAACCTGAGATAACATGTTGCTGGTATAATCAAGTGGCCTTTTACATTTTGCATTTTCAAACACCTGATTCTCTTCGGACTTGTCAGTGCGAGAATGAGGCCTCCGCCCTGGCCTGGTCACCATCCCCCGTGTGCTGGTGCTTGTGTGTGGGTAGGGAGGCATCTACCCCTCTGTATTAATAGATTAGTCATCTCACCCATCCCTTTCCAGTTCTTCCTCTGCCCAAGAGTCAACCTTCAAGCCCCTTTTTTAGTCTCTTGTAGACACTGAAAACAAAAAAATTAGATGGTCAGTTCTGTGCTGTAGTTAGGTTGAAATCACATTATAAACTAGGACAGGCAGGTTTCTGGCACCTTGACTCCCCCCCCTTCCTTTGATATCTGCATTACTATAAGGTCATGCTCCTTTCGCTGCCTTTGAACCCTAAAAGCTTCCACTTGATTTCCATATTCCTAAAAGGGTTGACAATGGTTACCACGGAAGCCAAATATCAAAGCAGCCGAAAAATCCAATGCTTTGGGCTTTCCTAATGTTTTTAGTGATTTTGTCAGAGTCAAAGTGGATTTTCAAGTAAAACCAAGCTTGAAAGTGTCAAAGGGGCTCAGCCCATGATCCCAAGCTGCAGCTGCCTGAGTCCCTTACCCCAGCATCACTGTGGCTTTGTTCAGTGTCCTCAGCCAAGGGCCTGTTTTCCTTTTGGTAATTTCACACTTCTTAGCCCAGTCTGAATGATCTACTATGCTTTGTGGGGCTTCTATTATGGTAGGGGGACAAGGCACACATCTAACCACAAACACATGATTGACAGATAGAATATGATGGGCATTGGTCGCAGCTAGACTCTCTCAGAGTCTCTGAGTGTGACAGACGAGTGGAGATGATCTGTTTAAGTCAGAATCCCCAAATGACATTTAACAGAGAGCCCTGTAATCATGGGGCATGTGAGGGAAATTAGAAAAGCAGAGGGACTTAGGCTTCAGCTTTAGGGCCTTAGCAAATGTATGTCCAAACTTTTGCCAGATGCGATATCGCTGCAAGATTGGCCCCATGTTTATGCCTACTAAAGGTTCTTCCTTGGAGTCTGATTAACGGTAAAATGCTAAAGCATGGCCAGTGATAGGTATCTTTTAAATCAGAGGGTCTAGAGGTTGATGGATGGGCCAGGGATGGCTTTAAGGCAGGAGCCTTCCTATTTTTTTAGGTACTGTATCTCTTAAAGGAATTACTCTGTATGTCCGTTCACAGTCAAATTTATCAAACTAATCTGGTCATTCCTGTTGCCTTTAACAAGGCATACACTTAGAATGATGAGCAGCATAAAGAGTCTTTGTCATGGAACTGAATTTTAACTCCTCCGAAAATAATGCAAACGTAGAATTATTTTTGTTAGCCACTGGAGGTCAGTATTGCTCCATGGCATAGCACCTGCGACTTGGGTCTGGGTGTGGCTTCTCTCCAAACTTGTTTCCATCCTTTTCACAAGCAAAGCCTGAGCAATATGGGCACTGCTTAACACTATGAAGGAAAGCTTTCAGTTTGCTCCAAATGCTCGGTCAAAGGGATCGTTCTACATTGGTAGAATGGGTTAAACTGACCCTAGCTGCCCTTCTCATGACAGCTGTAAAATTGAGAAATTACATCTTGTGGCTTCACACTGTCCAGGAGAACCACCATGTGAGATGATGAGCAGATGAGTATTCCCTGGTCACTTGCTGAGAGCCTGAACAGAATTCACTCCAGATGCTCCCCATTCCCTTGCTGTAGAGGATGCAGCAGAGTTCCTCAGAGGGCCCCGGGCAGCTGAGCCCCACTGAAGCTGGCGGCTCAGGGGTCAGGCTGACCTTCTCAGGAGCTCTGGGCACTAATATGGTGGCCAAGAACTGGAGAGAATTCTGTCACGCCTCGTGAATACCATTTCTCCCATTATAACACCCAGCAGCAGCATCATTGTTGTTATTTAACTGAAATATGCTCGAAGTAACTGTCCTTCCAGAAAATCCAGGGGGGGCATATGCTACCTTCTGTTATTATCACTGAAAACAATAGCCTTTTTAGGCCAAAAAAATCATGTTTAGGGTTAAGGAATTAAGCAAAGCTAAGGAAGGAATTCGCTTAGACCAGATCTACTATATCTAGGCTTATTCACTGGGCAAATGTTTTGGGACTTGGGTTCTTCAAGACAATGAAGGTAAAGAGGAGGGTCTTCTGTCTGTTTGGAAAACTACCCGGCCCACCTCATGGCACAGACCCGTGCCTGACCCTTTCCTGATCAGGTGAATTTCAAAAGCTGCTTAGTGACTCTGCCAATCTGTAGCAGACTGTGTCAGGCCTAGCAGGGGCCTCAGAGATGGACATCTGGCTCCCCTCCCTCCGGGTAAAGCTGATCAAGGACTGTGCGAACTTGAAAAGGAATATTAGTAATAACAGCTAATATTTATGTTGTGCTTACTACATGCCAAGTACTGTTAAGAGCTCTACAGATTATTTCATTTGATCCTCACAACCCTGGAGAAAGATGCTATTGTGCTTCTCATTTTACAGATGAGGAAACTGAGGCAAAGGCAAAGTGACTTTCAAGATCACAGAGCTAGTTGTGTCTGAGGCTGGATTTGAACTCAGTTCTTTCTGACTCCAAGTCCAGCTCTCTGTGCACTCTGGTGCCCGTTGCTGTCTGAATGCTACATAGGTAGCCGAGGGCCCAGTGGATAAGGGTGTAAGGGCTTCGTGTCAAGAACAGAGTTCAAATTCTGCCTCCAAATGGGTAAATTACAACCTCAATTCCCTTATTTGTGAAATTAAGAGGTTATACTTGATCTATAAAAAGTGTCCTTCCAGTGCTAAAGCTGTGACCCAGCAATATATTAGTTATTATCATTCAGCCCCTTACTTTCCTCATAGGAACATTGAGGCCCAAGAAGGTCGAGTTCACAGCCACGGTCGTCAGGATTGGAACCCAGGCCTTCTGACTCCAAATCCTGTGCTCGTTCACCTTCCTACAGCTTAAATTGTTCCCTGCACCAGCTGCTTCCATATGGCTTCCCTATGTGTCACTGCTCATTTGCTGGTGAAGCCAACGAGGCAATGGGATTTCCCAGGGAACTAGGCCTTCAAACCATTTTTTCGGTTCTGAAACAGGAACAACCAAGAAAGAGAATAAAGGCAGGCAGATTTCTTGAAAAAGAAGCAAGGGAGCCTGAGACCCCTGCCATGGTGCAGAGCCTGAGGAAGGCGGCCCTTGCCCCGCAATGCATTGCAGGCAGCAGCTCAGGGAAGCTTAATATTCTGATTAAAGAAAGAACATTTAAGAATGTGACTCTACGGATTTTAACCAAATTATTTTTCTTATTTTTGGTGGATCCTAGTGATAATAGAAAGTCCACCATGTACTTTTTATGCATTTGCCCCATGTGAGCAAATTGATGCCACTCAATCATTTCTACTGTATTCAACAGCCAATTGGTTTCTATTATAGAGCATAGTTTAAAAAGAAGTGAAACTTTAGGCGAAGTCCTAAACAAGAAATGCCCATTCTAATTGGCTAACTGCTAGAAATACATTCTATTTCTTCTCCCAAGTCAGCTCTTAGCACAATTCCTAACACATGTTTATGATTGATTTAACCTATACTGTTCCAGCCTAGAATTGACTAGAGCAGGGCTTCATGAACTTCCCAGTTTAAGAAGCTTTGGACTAGAGTTTAGAGAGACCAAAATTGTCTAGACTGTTAGTTAAGAAGTGAAACGATGAAAGAATGTAGTCATGGATAACTCTGTTCACCTATTCTATAATTACAAAAACTTTAGTTAGGAAATTTAATCACGTCTTATTTTTTGCTCAAAGTAAAGTGTTTTTTTTTTCATGTAGAGTGAAAACCTGATCATTTCTCAAGCTTCCATCCTAATTTAACTGACTAGGATAGCCTAATTTGAGTCAAAGGGGACTCCTTTTTGTTCAGATTGTTTGGAAAATGGTCTATTCTGATTAACTGAGAATTCTGCTGAATTTGCAGTTAAAACATAAAGAATTCACAAATCTCCAATTTTCAAAGAATTAGGCTCTAATTAAATACCCACAAAGGAGCTGCTACCAAAGGTAGTTTTACTTACTGATGACTCAGAAGTGTCAGAAGGATCTTGAAGTGTGCCCCAGGGTCAGTATAAGCAGAGTAAGCCTACAAAGTAGTAAGCACTACATTTAGACTGTGTCTAAAATTCAGCAAATAGTCATCACCTACTGCGTGCAGGACAGACTACTGAAAATGAGAAATGACCCCTCTTGTATGGAGCTCCTGCCTCAGTGGGGGAAGACACTGCTAAATGTAGCATACAAAGGGAACATGGTGATTATTGGATCTCTGGGCCTGGCCCCTTCCTAACCATCGAGTTTGGCACATTCATCTTGTCTGTGAGGAGGCCAAAACCCCAAGAGCCAACGTGGCACAATTTGTCACAGCCCTTGGCACTCCTCGATTCCATTTGGATGCCCTGAATGCTCCACTACTTACGAGGTGTTCCCAAAGTCCAAGTGTCACCTGAAGCCCTGTGGCTACAGTGCTGGGCCTCCAATCAGGAAGACCCAAGTTCAAATCTGCCTCAGATACTTACAGGCAAGTCACATAGCCTCTCTTTGCTCATAACAGCCTCTCCTTCTCCGGGATATTTTAAGAGCTGAGTGGGATAATAATTGTAATGCACTTACTTAGCATAGTGCCTGGCATCTAGTAAGCACCCTCTAAACATTAGCTATTCCTATTGCTGTTGTCATTATTAAAGCTTCCAACAGCACTAAAACTTCTGGCACACTCTTGTGTCTAAACTAGTACTCACCTTTTGATTGCACTCCTCCAAACATTTGATCCATCTCTCTTTGAACTGCTTCCAGTACCACTGAATGTAATATCATTCCTCTTCTAAACGACCTCATCATTGTTGATCCCTCTTACCTCAAGCAGTCATTGCAAACCTATCACCCAACGTTGTCAGCTTTTGGCTCCTGCTTTTAGTTATTTCAGAAAACTTAATAAACCACCCTCAAAGGGAAAAGACTGGCCACCATGAGGCATTCCACAAAGTGTTTTTTGAAAAAACCCTTCTATTGTAGTCATAGCTTACATAACTCGTAGGAGATTTGGCTGAGTCCACAGTAACCCTATGACATCCTGAAAAGAAGACACACGATGGACTTGACCCTCAGTCTCTTCACTTGGCATTTGTCATTCTGATTACTGAAGTTTGGTGGTAGCTTAGATTCCAGGTTAATGAAAAGTCACCAAGTTCAAGTAAAACTAAATTATCTTAACTATGTGACAGTGAAAAAAGTTTTGTTCTTAAAAATTGGCTCGTGATTGTTCCTGAGACAAAGTGCTCACCTCTGCGTCTCTACAGTCCTAACTATAAATTTCCAGTAGAGTTGTGGGGGAAATTCTTGCTAAGTGGTGCTAGCCAGAGCAGACACTAAAGAGTCACCCTCCTCCTTGACTTGCAGAGAACAGCACGGGAATGCCATGCAGCCCTCCGTCAAGGACAACAGTGGGAGCCACGGCTCTCCCATCAGCGGGAAGCTAGAAGGCATCTTCTTCAGCTGCAGCACCGAGTTCAACACCGGGAAGCCCCCCCAAGACTCCCCTTATGGCAGATACAGGTTCGAGATCGCGGCCGAGAAACTCTTTAACCCCAACGCCAACTTGTACTTTGGAGACTTCTACTGTATGTACACCGCGTACCATTACGTGATCCTGGTCATTGCTCCTGTCGGGTCACCAGGAGATGAATTCTGTAAGCAGCGCCTCCCTCAGCTCAATTCTAAGGATAATAAATTTCTGACCTGCACTGAAGAAGATGGCGTGCTGGTTTACCACCATGCCCAGGATGTCATTTTAGAAGTTATTTACACTGACCCTGTGGATCTCTCCCTTGGCACCGTGGCAGAAATCACTGGTCACCAGCTCATGAGCTTGTCTACTGCAAATGCAAAGAAAGATCCCAGCTGCAAAACCTGCAATATTAGCGTCGGACGTTAACATGCTCTCGTTCTCGTTCCTTCTCCTCAGCCCTCCCGACACCTCCGGTCCTTCCCTGGGAGCATCTGCCCCTCTGTTGTCCATTCTCATCTCCGGGTGTTTTCCTCTGAAGCATGCCCATGCCACTGTCACCACAAGCAGTCAGCTATGTTTCAAAAGTTCTTTAATAGCACTTTTAGTATTTCCTCCTCCCTCCCGTTCCCATTGCTTAGATGATAAAAGGTCCTGAGTTCTCCTTCTGCCACTCGTTTATTGCCTAGATGCTGCAATGTCTTTTCTTTATCCTTTTTGCCGAACGTAACAAAATGAATCTATATAGACAGCTTTAGCAAAATACAAAATAATGGCTTATAAATGTTGTTTAAATATGCATTCATTTTAATCTACTGAACAAATATTGGGATAACTCCAAACAGCATGAGAGGTTGTAATTGCAGCATGAGTTAAAAATCTTGAAGCCTAGACTTGTCAGCACTTCCAACTTGTTGTTTGACAGTGTTATTTATGTTATTTATATTAGCTAACAGGAAACAACTACTGTGTTTCAACATAATAAATATAATAGAAAAATATTTTATTTGTACTGTTATATAAAATATTTACAGTCATATAGAATATATAGATTACATTTTAATAGCAATTGTACACATCATGAAACCATTTCCCCTTATCAAAGACATAGCTTGTAAATCTCAATAAGTAGTTGTGTATCTGTTCCTGTTATTATTAGAGACGGATTTCAATTCAACAAGTTTACGAAGATTATTCTGATTCATCAAAGTTATAAAATACCAAGTCAATACACAAAAAACAAGCCAGGGAAATGAAGAAGTCCACTTGTGGAGTGGTTGACACTTCTCTCCTCCAGACTATGAAAATGTGCATTTCTTCAGAATCATGCTTAAACATGACATACACTAGAGATGCAAAGGCTGTTGGGACCAAAGGAAGTGTTGCCATTTTACATACTCTTGACCAAAACAAAAATGAATGGTGATGTGTTGTTTCATACAGAGTGGCACGACATACACTCAGTGTGCTGTGACAGGCCTTCTCCTCTCTGGTGGTCTTCCTAAAAAGCTCCACTGCCCAGAGGCATTTCCTGTATTTTGTCAGACAATCACAAAGCTTTGAGCAAACTTTGCCTAGAGACAAGAGTTACAGCTTAGGAGGGTGTGCTTAGATCTCACCCGGTTAGAGCATTTACATTTAGAACATTCAGAAAAATGCATATTTCCAATGGAAAAATAGTCATATAATCGGAGTTCCAGGGAGCAAAAAGCTTAGCAATCCTAACCAGCCATTCAGTTGTGTGCTACAGACACGTAGCTATCCAAAATACCTATTTGCAAATTGGAACGCAATATTTTTCTTTTAATATAAACATCTGGCAAGTATAGACAAAGAATACTTGAAAATTCACAAAGTGCATGCTGTCAGAATGAGCTTTGGTCATTGGAAACACAAAACTTCAAATCATAGGCAGAAATAAGGTGCTAATTTTGATAGAGAAATTAGAAATCCGCAATCACCTATTCTAAGGTCAGTTATTTGAAGGTATTGGAGACATAAAAGGACAATTGAATGTCTGTGGGTTTTTTGCTTATCTAAAAAAAAATTTTCTAGTAGAAGCTTAATGTTAACTATTTCAACTACCCACGTTATTCCTTTCTATCTGAAAAAACAGAAAACCTCCTCAGTTGCTCCTCCCTCCCAAAGGAGTTTTAACTTTAACACCCTCTTCCCCTTTGTGCCATCAGTGTGAGCTTCTCTTTAGAAACTGAACAACTGAGTTTCTAAAGAGTCACTTACTCTTTAGAGTCACTTACTCTTTAGAAACTCTTTAGAAACTCAACAACGGAATATGTTGTTACATTGGTCTAAATCCTCTATCAACCAAAGTCAGCATCAACCTTAAAAAAGAAAAAGTCAATGGACTGGGAATGTTCTCAGTCCTACTTGGGGATCATTCTCCCACAGGCTCCTTTTCTTTGACCATGAGGGTCCTTCTTAATTTCCTCTCTCCATCTCGTATCGCTTTTGCCATCCTTTCTCATCCACGGCTAATTCTGTGACTTAAAGTGCTCCTGAATGTGTTCAAATGACCCAGTAGGAAGGAAGGAGAGGGTAAAAAAGGTTGCCTCTGTTGGAAGAATCCAATCCAGTCCAATCTGCCTCAGATCGTTTTAGACACATCTTGCTTACTGATGAGAACCTCTAGTAACCGCAGCTTGGCTTTTATGTGCTTATACTCGTAGTATTCATCTGCCATGGGAATCCGGTCTTCCTTCTGTGGGCTCCTGGGAGGGAGAGAGGATGACACGGGCTGTCATACACAAAGACTGCTTGGGGATGGCTACACAACTCATAGCTACTGCTACCTTCCCATGACGTGGCTGCCCTTCCTTCTTTTCACATAGTCCTCCTTGGGGCTGAATTATGTTGATTTCCTCACGGGATCCTCATAGGCTGGAGCGTCTGAGGTCATGTGGAAGAGTACAGGGTGGAGAAGTGGCAGGCCCTCCCCTCAGAGGCTGAAGAGCATGGCCCACACAACCCTTCAGGCCTTTCCCTACAGTAGTCTGTGCTCCCCGCTACACTTCCGTGTTTTCTAAAGAAAATCCTGTGTGTTCTAGTGGGAGGGCATTAAAATCACAAACGAAAAAGAATGATGTGTTCACCACAGAATCTAAAATGCCTAATCTGACCATTTGCAAAAACGGATACAGTTCTCTTGAGTTTAAGCTGTCTGGGATGACCGCCCAAGGTTCTGATAGCGTGACACATTCGTCTCACTGTCTACTGTTCTGGAGGAGGTCTTCTCCTAGGGTCCAGATTGTCAGCTTTCTCTTTCTCCATAGCCGTTCAGAGAAAGATAGGGGTGTGAATATGGATGAATCTTTCTGTTTCATATTCCAAGGATTATATGCTTATACTTCCATTCACATTAAAGGAAACTTGGGAAACAGCTGTTGGTAAAATTATTTGCTTTCTCTTTAAAGCATCTGTGCTATCAGGAAATATTTTTTAAAATTCAAACAATTGCTGCATGGTCCCAGCAGGCTAGAGTTCTAACAGTTGCTAAGATGGTCAGTTGTTTGCTAATCATTTTAAATTTGTGACCTGGAAATGGAGACCGGGTAACACAAAACCACTTGCTGCAACCAATCCGGAAAATACAGGAAAAGAGCATTCGCTATTAGTAGGTTTAATAAACTTCAAACAGCCCCCAGCAAGTGCTTTTCCTCTAACTCTGGCCCCTTCCATTTTTCCTATCGATAGCTAAGAGACATCACATATTCCAGCTGCGCTTTTGCACAACCAAGAAAATTAAAATCACGTCCAAAATCTATTTAGATGTTTAAAGCACCTAACTCACACCCCCTGTGATTGAGCAGTACCACAAGTAACAGAGGGCAGCAACTCAAAGGAGAAATTAAGTGGGAGGCTCCTCATTTCTGACTCGTTTTCTCTAAAAGCTAAATGGCTTTGGGTCACTTAGTTTCAATTCTGGCCTCTAGACTAAGGCCCCTGGAGTCAGGAGTCTGAGGGCCACAAAAAGTGGTTGGACCCAGAGAGCAGCATGAGCCACCTGGGCGGAGCCTGGGCATGGCCGGTGCTCACCAGCCTCAGTGAAAACCTCTGTCTATTCCCTGTTGGCCTCCAAGTGCTCATCACAGTGGCAGGTACACAGCAGGTGCTTCATAAATGCTTCTTTCCCGCCCCATCTGGACACTCTCTCAGCTCACGAGCAAGAGCACTGTGACTAGAAGAGGACAGATGCAGAATTCCTGCCGCTGCGGTATAGCCTCGTCCACTGGCCAAGATGGCACTTATTAGGCACCTTGTGTGTGCCAGCCCCTGCTAGGCAGTGGGACACAGAGACATTCCCTGTGCTCCAGGAGCTTACACCCTATGACGGGGGCCACCGCCCGCCCACCCTTGTGTGCACAGACACGTGTGTGCGTGTGCTCTTCGCTTTCCTATAAAGGTGCTGGTGGAAAGAGCCCTGAGGAGGCAGGGGAGAGAAGCGAGCCTGGCCTTAGACTGAGCTCTGGGCTCCCCTGGGCCGCAAGATGAGGACCATGGGTGCAAGGAGGCCAAAGGTCTCTTCACTACAGAACGTCCCGAGTCTAGTCTCTGAAAGGGGTTCAAGTTCGATGTGGATGTTTTGACCCATTACCACCAGGGGCGAACGCCCCCCAAGACATCAGCCCAAACGGTGAGTTGGGCCTCAGAAGGCCACAGTGAGTATCATGCTCCCAACACCCTTGCATGCACACAGGTCTCCTCCCAGTAGCTGTTTCACCCTGTCCTGGGGAGCCATGTTGGACAGCGCACAGGTGCTGACACTGGAATGGGATCTGGCTTTGGATGCCTGCTCTGAGCCTTGGGGCCCGGTCACTGAGCTGGCTCTCAGCCTCTGGCTGCTCTTCCATCCAATGAGGGTGTTGGACCAGATGCCCTCAAAGGTCCCTTGGGGCGCTGAACTGCCCCCGGAGTGGTGGAGAAGCCCCCGAGAATCTATCCCACCTCCACAGCTCAGTCCTCCTGGGACCCTGGGCACAGCCTTGAACTTCCTGGACCTCCATTTCCCTAGATCTATGACCTGAGACACGCTGTTTATTAAGTTCCTAACCGACTTCAAAGGGAGGCTGACCAGAATGATGACCATTCTCTCCACAAAGTGCTTGCTGAATGTGTACTTTTGCTGTGTGCTACCTCGGGAACAAGGGTTGGTCCTTTTTAGGCCAACATACTCAACGTGGGGTCTGCCCATGACAGTGCATGCTGCAGACATTATCTCATTTCATCTTCACAACCACCCTCTGAGGTAGATCCCATAGGTTTGACTGACCCCCAATGGACAGATGATGTCACTGAGGCCCAGGCACTGGTGACTTGCACATCATTACATAGCAAGGGTGTGTCAGGAATGGGATGAGAACTCTGGTCTCTCTGCCTCAGTACCTGGCATGCAGCTCTCCATACCGCGTATGGGGCTGCCCCAGTCCCATGTGGGGCACCTGACTCACTTCCATGCCCTTTCCCCATTCCCTTCCAGACTTCACTAGGGCACAACTGAGCAAAAAGAGTGACACAGCAGCTCACGCTTCTTGGCTTCACCAGCCATGATCCTTCCAATAAGGCAGAGGACCCTCCGGGCTTACTGTCCACCCTGCCACTGGTCCTCTGGGTCTTTACCGTCTGTCCTGACGTCATTCTCTCCTGACCCTGGGACACTGCCATCCAGCCTTAGGGTGTTAATGCATGCTGAGGAGCCCTGGGTCTCGCCCTCCAACACGACACAAACCCTTCTCCTCTGTGAGGGCACGGACACTGTCACTTCTGTATACATATCCAAGCGCGGTGCTTGGCCTACTTAGGGAGGCACTTAATAACTGCTCCTGCCCCGACTTGTAGCAGGAGCGGCTGTGGAGAGGCTGGGTGGGCGGCAGGAGCGTGTACACGGGTCAGTCATCATCTGGGGCTGGGTGGGCTGAAAATACTAAAACTCCATCATGGACAATGGCTCCCAAAGAGCCGTAGAAACTAAGAGGTGTGGGGACATCACTACCTAAAGGTCACATGCACTATATACGTCCCCCAAACTCCTTGTGGCCATTTGTAAGGCAGCTAAGCAAGTGCAACCAGAGCGCTGGACTTGAAATCAGAAAGACCTGGCATCAAATCCAGCCTCAGACACTTGCTAGTCGTGTCCACTTGTGCAAGTCCCTTAACCTCTACCTCAGTTTCCTCATCTGTAAAACGGGGATCAGAAAAGCACCTACCTCTCCCCGAGTGGCTGTGAGGATCAGAGGAGATAGTGTGTGTGTGCGCTTGGCTGCACTAGAGCCCTGCAAAAATGGTAGCTCCTTTGCTTGTGTTGTTACTATAACCATCACCACCACCACTACCAGGGAGTCTCATCCCATGTAATTGTAATCACTTTCTGGCTCTTAGAGGAGCTCTCTGGTTCCCTACAACATTATCGACTCATCCTCCCTGCTTGTTCTGAATTGGGCTTACTTCCAAAGGATGCTTAGAATACATCTGTCAGGTCTTACCGTCCAGTCTGCTTAAAAAACTGCTCTTCGAATTCCCTTAACGCCTTCCGAAGCCTCTTCTTGTCAGCCCTGGTTTCTCGAAGATGGTCAAGTAAAACTGGCCTATAAAAGGTAAATGCAAAGACTCTAAGAAATGGACTGACTGGAAGAGCAGCAGCAAACCTATTCATCTCGTCCATAAAAGCCCACAGAGACTTCAGATCCCTGCCCACATATCACCCAAAAAAAGTGTCTGGGGGACCAGCAAGGAGAGCAGCCTCACTAGAATGGGGAGTCATGGAGAAGGAGGTCAGCCAGTGGGATGAAGCCAGACTGCAGAGGGCCTTAAATGTCGTGCAGAAGGATGGGGAGCCATGACTTCTGAAGTAGGGGAGGGATGTGGTTAAAACCTGGGCTGAGGCTAGGGATGGTGAGTGCTAAGGCAGCAGTGACAGAAGAAAGCAGCATGAAATGGAGGCCAGAGCGAGACTGCCAAGGTGTCTAGCCTGGGAGAAAACATGGCAGTAAGAACGATGATGACTGTTTGCCCCCTAGACTTTCCTAGCCTTGGCAGGAAAGGAGATTGTCCCAGAACCAAGTAAGGTTTTGTGTCTTACCAAGCATCTAACCATAAAACACAGCCAACACATAGGATGTGCCTCACACGCATTTTCATCTGCTGAGTCTACCACGTGACACATGACTACAGAGGCCCGAGGTTGGTGCCACAAACCACACTCGAAAACTAATTCCACCATTTCACAGCCCTCACGGATGGCCACCGCCAAAGAATTCACCACCACGTGGCCAGTTTCCTGGCAACACGCCTGTCTGTCCTTAGGGACACCTCTCGCCAGTGGTCAGAGCAAGCCAAAGAGGCAGCTGGACACAGAAACCACGACAGTAAATCCCCCAAACTCTCTTGGGTCAAAGAACAATGACTCCTAGGAACTCATTCCACTAGATAATGAATGGTAAGGGAAGTTTCTCTCCAAATGGGTGGCCCTATGGGAAAGTCCATCAGCGTCCTGAGCCTTAACAGGTAAACGGAAGGACAGGGATGGGCAGCTGTTGGGGCCTCCCCTAATGGAGCACCAGAAGGGCAGCACTCACATGGTGGCCTCGTGCAGGTTGGACATGGAAAGGACGGGGTGTCTGACTTCCTTCTTTGCGTCCAGAGGCAAGGCTGCAGCAGGCTCGGTCTCACTGAGGAAAGGAAGGGGCTCACCAATGGGCAAGCAGGAGGCTGGATCCGACAAGGAAGGCTGGTGGCTGCCCTGGGGATATTCTTCATCAGAGTCTTCTTCTTCCTGCTTATTACATGGAAGAGGAAGGAGGGAAGGAAGGAGGAAAAGGAAAGACAAGGGGAAGGAGGGAGGAGGGGGGAAAGGGGGCAAGGAAAGAGGAAAGAAGGGAAGGAGGGAGGGAGGAAAAGTCACCAGACACTCAGTATCCTGGAGAGAGGCAGTGCTGTGTATAGGAAAGACTGCTGGCTTTGGAGGCTGAGGAGCTCTGCGGCTCATAACCTTGAGGGCAGCGCCTGTCATCTACCTTCTGTATCTGTAGCCATAGCCTATAGCATGGGGCCTAGCACAGAACAGGTACTAAATGGATGGTTGTTGACTGACTCAGTGATTCACTGCTCTGGGCATCAGTTTCCTTTTAGGTAAGGAGGTTCTACAAGATCGTTTCTAAGTTTTTTCCCAGTTCTCTTTGAAAGAACTGGAACAGGCAATAACCTTGAAGGGCTATCATTTAAGGAAACGGAAATCTCTCTTGGGAGCAGCTGAGTTACTTAAAGGATGATGAGGTACCTGACATGGAAGAAAGTCCCAAGAGGTGACCCCATGGAGAGAGGGGTGGCTGGAATAGGCCACGACTCTCTTCCATGCTGCTGGAAGCAGCGAGTGGCTCTTCTCACAAGGCCTGCCGAGTTGGCTCACCCCTTCGGAGGGTTCCGAGGCCCCAGGCTTGTAACCAAGGAGGAGGATTAGGGTCAGAATGAGCTTGGGGCACCTGCCCAAGACTCACATCTGGATTCTAGATCTCATAGCTATGAAGTGAAAAGCTGGGAAGGACCAGTCCTTTTGCTCAAGTACGGTCCTCTTCCCACCATATCACTGGGACCACTAGTGGATGCCCCCAGGGCACAGCCTGAGGATCGTGAGGTAATTCCCACAGGCACAAAGCTAAGTCAGGAGGAGGTGGGTCACAGGATAACAGACAGGTGAGGAAGCTAAGCCCAGGCTGATTAAGTGGTTTCCTTCAAGTCACCCAGGTGATAAATGACAAAGGCAGGATCTGAACCCAGTTCCTTGAACTCCAAAGCCAGGGCTCTTTCCACTTCAACTCAGGTCTTCCTGACTCCAAGTAGAGCACTTGACCATCTCCCCCCAACTGTCTCTCAAAGTGCTTTACACTAAAGAAAATACAAAGAGTACATCAGTTAAAATATTTGAAATTTATTATTATTTGTTAATACCTTTGTTATTTTGAATCATGTGCTACAGTCTGCATTGGTTTCTTTGCTGATAAACAACAAGGATTTGTCAGTTTTCTTAGTTGTTCACATTGCAATCAATGACTTAAAAAACCAACAGCCAGTCAGTAACTTCTGTGCTTGCTCCTACTTCACCCTCAGATAATGGCCAAAACATGACCAAAGTGTGTTCAAAAACACACTTCCAACTCTCTTTTTAAAGGAGATAAAATCGCCCACATGCACAGAATAGGAAGGACCCACTTCCCCCGGTTGGAGCATAAAGCATTTACAGTCAATGCTGACTTGAAATCTATGGTTTCTGTCCCTCCCCACAGAATACTACTTTAAGTGAATGCTAGAAAGGGTTCTTACAAAAGAAGTACGGCCCCCTCCCCAAGTCCTAACCACCGTCAAGGGGCAATAGGACAAGCTGCCATGTTGGCGCTCTCAGCCCGTAGACCTGGATTGTCATGACTATCTTCCCCATTCCTAAGCCTTAAGTCCTTCAGTCTAGAGAGCAGTGTGGGAGTGAGCTCCCCAAGAGTACTGGGACTTACAATGGTGGGTATCAGGGAAGGTGCTGACAAAAGCTGCTTGATGATTCTGTATCGGTCATAGAGGGGCTTGATCAGGCTCTTGTCTTGTTTCATTACCTGAAAAGCAACACATTAATTACTGCTTTCCTTGTACACAAGCACTGTTTGGAATAAGCCAAAACAACCGTGTTACTCTCACGCCAACAATCAGAACCCGGCCGACTGCTAATTAATTAATACAGGGGAATGAGCAGTTTTTAAAAGTGCTGAACAAAACCCTGCTAACATCCTTGTGAGCCAAGTGGCTGAAAAGGGAGCCCGTCTATTTTAAAGACAGAAGAGCTGAACTTTGAAGGTCCTTTGCTGAAAAAGGAAGAAGCTCACCGAGTAAGTGGTGCCCAAATATCTACTCATTTCACTGTCTACACCAACTCTTTCTCCACCTCATCTCTGGGATCCAGCCAGGGACCAAATCCTACCTATCTCTCCTTTCATGTATCTGCTGCTCTTGTATCTACATCTTCCCTTCCCCCCCACACACACCCTCCATCCTCGTCCAGACTCTTATCATGTCATGTCTGGATTATGGCTACCACCTTCTAGCTGGCCCGTTCAGTGTGAGGCTTCCTTAAACACCCAACATCCTACTAGGGAAAAAACACTCCCTATGTCCTATGCACATAAAGTCCAAACCCCTTCACTTGGCTTTCCCAGTCCTCCACAACCTGTCCTCGGTGTGGAGACTAATGTGGATGCACAGGGGACTCACCAACTCAGACTTTTAAAGGACACACAGACAGATGGAAATGAGGAAAGGTAACTGAATGAGCGAAGAGCATCATGAGGGCTGAAGATCAGAATGAGCTGAGAAAGCTAAAGGCGACAAAGGAGGGGGCTCCTGGGAGAGTGAAAGAAAGGAAAGGATTTCTGAGCAAGATAGATGCAGAAATGACCCTCGCTCAGAGCTGCTCAGCACCTGTTGCTTCTGTTTTCTCTGCTTCTGGCCTGGAAATAACAAAAGCAAAAAGGGCTAATAGAGAGTGAAAGCCCAACATAGGATGAATAAGAGGCCACCTCACTGCCCAGTGAGATGAACCCCATTCTTGGGTCTAAGAGAACTAGTGGGTTCAAAGGCCAGCCACAGTCACTTGGGGCAGTGTAACGAGGGCTGGCCTTGGAAGCAGAAGCCCTGATCTCCTCCCGGCTCTGACGCTGACAGTGATTCTACCTGGGACCTCCGACTCCTCTGGAAAAGGACAGACCTGAATGAGATGACCTTGAAGGTCCATTCCAAAGTAGGTCTCCGGTCATAAGGCCATTTGAAAGATCTCAGAGAACAAGAAAAGCCCCTGAGGACTAGAACATAGATTCTCCTACTTTGTGTTTTAAAAAGTGAAGAGAACCTGTAAATTACAGACCAATGACTCTGACCCTGGTTCCTGGCAAGGTTCTAGGCTGTCACTAAATATAGGATAAAGGAAGCTGGATCCCCAAGTACCAGCATGTCTACACCAAGAACAGGTCACGACGGATAAAGGCACCTAATAAATATTGATGTACTGATTAAGTGCATTTCTTTTGGGACAGAGCAGGGGAGGAGAATGCAACAGATCCAATTTATCTCATGATCAAGATGACCAGACGTCAGCTGGTCAGCAGCACAAGAATGGTCAATACAGGTTACATGACAACCTGAAAGGAGGTCTCTATGGCCCAGTGGTCTGTGCTTGGTCCACTGCTGTTCATGTGGCCATCAGTGACTGGAAGAAAGGTGCACATCCCAGTTTATAAATGGATAATATGCACTGGAAGACAGAGTCAGGGTCCAAAAAGATACTGACAGGCCTCCATGCTAATCTGACCCTATACACACTGGGAAGAACTTAGTAAGACAAGGCATGAAGTCTGACACCTGAGCCCAAGTACAAGTCAGAGGTGTTGGGACAGGAGAGTCTGCCTCAGCGGCATTTGTGGGAGGCAACCCAAGAGGAACTGATAGTGTGCCATGATGCCAAGAGCTAAGAACAAGGGGGTGAAGCCCACTGCCCTCTGCTATGGTCAGACCCATCTGGATGATGGTTTTCTGTTCCAGCTTCACAACCTGGCAGGAGATTGGCTGAGTGTCCCGAGAACAGTGATCAGAAAAACGAAGGGTCTCAAACAAGTAGCAGAGAAGGGAAGGAGTGTGCAGTGCTCCCAGAGAGGGCCCTTGGCAGCAGTGGGCTCTTTGGGAAAGGGGTGGGCCCTGAACATGAGGGCAGAACACAGAAAGGGAGTGGAGTGGGGCAGCTAGGTAGCACAGTAGATAGAGCACCAGCCCTGGAGTCAGGAGTACCTGAGTTCAAATCCGGCCTCAGACACTTGACACTTACTAGCTGTGTGACCCTGGGCAAGTCACTTAACCCCAATTGCCTCACTTAAAAAAAAAAAAGAAAGGAAGGAAGGAAGGAAGTGGAGCACTGAAGGCCAGTTAATCCCACTTCCTGAGTTCTGCCTTGGCTCCCTAGGGCTGATGGGTAGTAAATATCAAGATGCTGTGCCCAGCAAAACTCTGGATTAGCAAATGTGATCAAGATATGACTGGGAAATGTTTAACCAGATAACTAAAGGTAGAGTATGACACAAATAATGTGAGTTTGTGGCTTTCTAAGCCAATGTGCTGCCCACAGAAATGTATTTCTACTTGAGTCTGATATGGGGTTATAAAGGATGGGCCAGAGACTTAGGGGTGAAGAATGAGGGATCTGGCAGCACCATTTTTCCTTCCAAGAAATCAAACTGGGCCACCACTGTCACTACCATTCCCCTGTGGTTCACTTCCCTAACGGGGATCCTGGCCTAGGATCAGATGCCCCCCCTCACAGTGGGGCAGAATGACAGCCTTTCTGGAATAATCTCAGCAAATGTCCCCAAGACCATCAGGGACCCCAATCAAACAAGTCCTTGGCATCCTTGGTCTCTGACGCATGGGGTGCCCAAGTAGCCCACTAACTGCAATGCAAGCCCTCAAGGTGCCAGGCCCAAAGACTGATAAATCTGGGAGCTGGCATAGCTGAGGGCACTTCCTGAGATACCTTGGCATCTTCCTGGGCAGTCAGTGGTTCTCTCTGCTCCTTTGGCTGCTTGACCAGGGCATCTGGCATCTCTTCCCCAGAGGAATTTGGCTCAGTGCCTGCTGCCTCTGGCTTCTCCGTCTCTTTGGGAGTGGCAGCTGGTTCCTGATGCAGGGTCTGGTGTGGTACAGCTTTGGGCACATTCCCCTGTTGTTCTGAGAGCTTTAGCTTCAGTTCTGTGGGAAACACCATTAATGAATACCAACGGCCCGCTGTTGTTCAGGGGCTGTCAGTGAGCGCATGACTAGCGTACCAACTCAGACCAGCCCCACACCCTGTAGGAAGCAGGGTGGGCAGCCCCCTGAGAAGTGGGGCCCCCCAAGGACCTCCCTCACCACCTGCCAGGGGGCTGCAATCCTGCCTTCAGCCTCTGAAGACTGGAGGGCTTTCATCAGTGGGCAACCACCCTAGGGAGGCTAACACTTCTTAGCCAACACTGGAGGGGCTGGGCCAAGGCCAGCAAGGCCCCAAACAAGCTCTGCTGGCGTCACAGCTGTGCCAAGAAGTCATGTCCCTGCCCTGTGACTTTAAATATCCTTCCTTGTAAATCAACTGTCTGGAATTGGCCCCTCAGCATCTTGGGATGCCCTGGCAGACTTTGTTTATCAACCTCCCAGCAATGTATTTTCCCCACCATGCTTCTTAATGACAATCTGAAGAGTAATTAAGTGGTTAAGCATCTAAATGGAGGACATTTAAGAGAAAGAGTAGTAATTACACTGGACTTTTGTCAATTGTATGCATTTTCTTTTAAATCTTTAAAAACTTTATCATGGGCAGCTAGGTGGTGCAGTGGATAGAGCACTGGTCCTGGAGTCAGGAGGACCTGAGTTCAAATCCGGCCTCAGACACTTGACACTTACTAGCTGTGTGACCCTGGGCAAGTCACTTAACCCCAATTGCCTCACCACAAAAAAAAAAAAAAACCCAAAAAACAAAAACAAACAAGCAAAAAACTTTATCATTGTGTATTGTTTTTTTACTCCAAAGTCATCTCCTGCCCATTTAACCCTTCCCTATTACCGAGAATGACAGCTGTAGACGAAGCCAACGGCCATGCCCATGGCTACCACCTTATGCCACCCCTCACCACGACCATAAGAGGAAGACACGTTTGCTCCTTACTGCTCCAGGCCTGAGGCTGTTCACTCCATTAACTGGACACTATTCAGTTGTGTCAGTGTAGCAGTTTAAGAAATTCAAGTCTCCTTTGTGCCCCCAAATGCCTCCCTTGTAATGCCCACTTGTAAGGATGCCTGAAATTCCTCCATCATAAACCCATCCTTCAGAGAACTATCAACATCTCAACCTGCTTTATCAATAATTCTGACTTCATACAGGGTAATTACTATTTCTTTTTTTGTTTGTTTGTTTATTGTTTTTTGCAGGGCAATGAGGGCTAAGTGACTTGCCCAGGGTCACACAGCTAGTAAGTGTCAAGTGTCTGAGGCCGGACCTGAACTCAGGTACTCCTGAATCCAGGGCCGGTGCGTTACCACTGCGCCATCTAGCTTCCCCGTCATTACTATTTCTTAAAGAGAGACTTTCCAAAAATTGAAGAAAATGTGTATGTCATAGGGAAAAATCAGAAGGAGAAAAAGGTCTAAAGTTAGTCAATTGGCAAGCATTTATTAACACTTCCACTGCTAATCAGTGGGGACACCAAAGATAAAAGGCAAAAACATGGATCAAGGGAAGATCGAGATTTATCAGCCCACAGTAATGCCCTTCCAAGTGGCTTCTCCAACAGCAATGGCTGCGAGCCCGTCAATGACGGCTCTCCCAGGAGGCCACTCATTTCACAAGTCAGAGAAGCGGCTGCCAAATGGCTCCATTGTGAACCTGGGCCCCTCGCAGACAGGAAGATCAGACCCCCAGTTCACCAGGTTCCACCAACCCGGGCAGAGCCCCAGGGGTGCCTCAGATGGCCTGTCACGTCCTCCCCAGCAGAAAGGAAGAGGAAAAGGCAAAGAGCAAAGGCAGGAGAGGCAGGTGAAGGCCACCACAGGAGGACCCTTAGACCCCAGAGGGACTCAGGGCCCTCCCTCCCTCCCCCGCCCACTTACCTTTCAGCTGCTTCCTGCCTTTGGCCAAGTCATTCATCCACTTCAGGACTTCAGGATTTGAAGTCTTGTCTCCATGAGAAGGCTGGGGGGGGGGGGGTAGAATATGAATGAATGAGAATGTCAGGGGCAAAGCTGGGCTGGGGGTAGAGATCTAATTAACAGAGTCGCTTCTGCAGAAGAAATAGGAGAGGGCCAGGCAGCCTCCCCGCCTGCCTCTTAGAGCAGCCAGGGTCCTGGGTTGGGATCCTGGCTGTGCCCCTCATGAGCTGGGCAACCCCAGAAAAGCTACTTGCCCTCTCTGGGCCTCTGCTTCCTTCCTGGTAAAAGAAGGGAGGGGGACCACAGGATCTCCTCCAGCAGAGTTGAGATGCCCCCAAACATGTAATGTCTTCCCCAGCGAGAGCAAGGGCCCCTCTCACCTTTCTGTTTGTGTGAGCACTGAAGAAATGCTTTGTGCTTTCCTGCATTCACTCACTCATTCAAACGTGAGCCTGACAGCAGCCTTCCCCAACCCCTCCTTTCCCTGTCACTCAAGTGGGCACCCCCAGGCTCCCAACCTCAGCATCACCCTGGACCCCTCACTATCTCACCCCCTCGTATCCAACATGGGGCCGAGGCCTGTTGTTTCACCTCTGCACCATCTCTCATACACATCCCCTTCTCTGCTCTGGTGCAGGCCCTCATCACCTCACACCTGGACTAGTGCGCTGGCACTAGTGGGTCTGCTACCTGAGTCTCCCCAGTCCAATCCAGCCTCCATTCAGCCACTGAAGCTCAGGTCTGATCCTGTCATCACCTCCCCTACTCAACAAACTGCAATGGCTCCCTATCCCCTCCAGCATCAAATACAAACTGCTCCTCTTCCCTTTCCAGCCTCCTTACACCCAAACCCCCAACACCTACTTAGACCCAGGGACATGGCCCCTCCCTCTCTCAGCCCTGGGGCATGCACTCGGACCAGTCCCCCTCTTCCCGGACCCTCCCCCTCCTCTGCTCTCACTAGTAACCTCCCTATAGAACCCAGCAAAGTTTGCAAAGCACCTTTGTGCATATGTGAGCCCATAGTCCTCAAATAGCCTCATGCAGTGGGCAGCAGCATTTAATCCCCATTGTGCACACGGGGAAACTGAGACCAGAGGTTAAGGGACTTGCTGGTGGAGACAGACAGGAAGGAACTGCTAGAGGTGAGATTAGAATCCAAGTCCTTCCTGGGCAGAGTCTGGGACTCTCTGCCCTAGGCCACACCTTCCCCATATAAATGAACAGAGGAGGGAAAGGTGGGGAGAGATGGGAGAAGACAAATGGTGCCCACTCCATGTATCCTTACCCGGTATTTCTTTTCTTGCTCAAACTTTTCTTCAAATTTTCTGATTTTCCGCTTGAGGCTCTGGATGTGCTTGGTCAGCTGGGTCACCGTCTGGGGCCCTTTCCCATCCTCACACCTCGAAGAACTCCTCGGCCTGCACAGGGCACAGAGACACAAGATGATAAGAAGACTTTCCAAAAGCCAGGCCTCTGGAAACAAGGTCGACCAGAAGACCAAGGTGTCCTGGAGGGAAAGGCATTTGGGAGGTGCACGATGGACTATTAAGGAGGAAGCGAGGACGTCTTAGGTGCCGCCCTAACCCGCCAGCGTCCTGACAAGAGCATATTCTCTGACCCCACGTAGCACGTCTACACTGTCTCCCTTCTCAGGGATTGCTCCTGTCATTTCCTTAGGAATTCTTCCAGATGAAGGGATCTGCAGCACACAGCTGTCCCCCCAGCCCCAATAAGGGCAGGTGGGCATCCCAGGAGACCCTCCTTATCAGAAGCGGGCCCCCCCCACAAGCATGAAGTGATGGAAAGGGAAGGCAGCTGAGCCAAGAGAACAGGGCCCCTGACGGCGCCATACTGCCCGAGGGAGCCAACCCCACTGTCCTATCTGCTGGAAGCTGAAGAGCAGAGCCTTTGGCGGGATCTGTTGGGGTGCTTGTGGAGAGGGGTCTTTGCCCCAAAATACCACAGCTCGACTTTCCTAAAAGTCAATGAACTTCCCCTGAAACTGTTCCCAAGCAGCCCTAACAGACTTGACCTACTGCTGCTGCTGAGGCCTGGGCTTTGTCCCACTATACTCCACAGCAGTCAGGGAAACACTGAACTGTTAATGGGGCAGCCTGGGAAGAAGAGAGAATTGCACGTGGGGCTGGGCCGTGTCCCCTTACATCATGAACTGCTGAGAGCTGGGTGGAGAAGGGGCAGATTCAGGATCCAAATTAAATCTCTGGCTTTGGCTAAAGAGGGGGCATCTCGGGGACAGGAGGGGGCGGTCTCCATCCGTGATGTGATGCAGCAGGCGGCTGGTCCCGACGGAAGGCGGGTCCTCAGAGCCGTTGTCGGCTTCGTTCTGCCAATCTCTGTAGGCGGGCACAGGGTCTGGGGGGGGCGAAAGCGAGAAGGCTCATTACTACTGACGTGTACTTCAGGAAGGGCCATGACTGTGCACAGCACGACTTTCCCTTCTCCTCGGCGAAGCTGGAGCCTATTTCAAAACAGCGCGCTCTCAGCTCCCCCCAAACCTGGGTGAGGTTGACAGGTGGAGAAGGTTTTCATCCCTAACTCACCGAGGCAGAACTGAGGCCCAGAGCACCGCATGGGGCCTGGAGGCAGGGAGACTCATTGTCGTGAGTTCAAATCTGCCCTCAGGCACTTCACAGCTGTGAACACAGAGGCAAGTCACTCAACCTCTCCCTGCCTTGGTTTCCCCTTCTGCAAAACGGGAATAATAGCACCAACCTCCAAAGGCTGTTGTGAAGATCAGAGGAGATATTTAACAGAGCCTGGTACACAGCAGGTGACACATAAATGTTTGCTATTATTATCAGCAAGGAGGAAGTGAGGACAAAATGAATACTGGGAATGAGGGGCACTGCCTGTGCCAAGGCGGAGAGACAGGAGCTGGGATGCTAACTGGGTTCAGAGCAAAGCAAACAGGGCAATGTGGCTGGAATGTGGACTAGGATGCAGTAAGAAGCCTGGAGGGGGGGCCGAGGCAGGCTTTAAGAGACAAGCTGGTACTTTATGCTAGAGGGAAGAGGGAGGGGCGAGAGGTTCTGAGCTCGACAATTCTGGAAGGGAGAGATGTGGGCATGGAGACCATTTGGGAGGCTCCTGAAAAAAGCCAGGGCAGAGGACGTATGGTGGGGGGCAGGGGGCAAGGCAATGTGGGTGAAGAAAGGGAGATGGATGGAGGGAGGGAGGGAGGGAGGGAGGGATGAGTAGATGGAGGGACAGACAGATGGATGGATGAATGGATGAGCAGATAAAGGGATGGAAGATGGATGGATGGATGGATGGATGGATGGATGGATGGATGGATGGATGGATGGATGGATGAGCAGAGGGCATGTAGAAAGAACAGGTCACAAGTGGTAATGGACTGGCCGACGATAAGAGTGAGGGAGACACACTGAGAGAGTGACCAAGTATCATCAGATGAATCTTTATGTTGTTTCCACAGTGCCCGCTCCCTGCCAAGTGCTATCTCCAGTTCTTGCTGCCCAGGTCACTGCCCCCATTCACTCACTGCTGGCTGCTTATGACAATAACAATCACTAAAAAGCACCTACTGTGTGCCAGGCACTGTGCTAAGTGCTTTATGAACATTATTTCACTTGATCTTCACAACAACCATGGAAGGTGCTATTATTATTATTATTCCCATTTTATAGATGAGGAAACTATGGCAAACAGCCATTAAGTGATTTGTCCAGGGTCACCTCTAGCTGGTGAGTGTCTGAGGTGGAATTTGAACTCAAGTCTTCCCTACTCCTGACCTAGCGCTCTGTGCACTGTGGCACCCCCTAGCCGCCCGCCTGCCCCTCCCATTGCTTCACTCATCTGTCAAAGAATTGGCCGGGGTCCTTGCATCAAACTCACTCTTTGGCCTGATGCCACGGGTCAGCATTAACCCACCCACCCCTCCCCACATCACCTTGTTCATCTCCCCTGACCTGCTTGTGCTTTTAATTTTAGTCAAGAAACCCCTTTCTCCTCTCTTAGGAAGAGCATGAGCTTTAAACTCAAGGTGCCATCTCCTACCTCCACACATTTGTACAAGCATGAGCCAGTCTCTGCCCCACCCCCTGCCAAGAAGAGGCTGCTTTCGCAGAACCCTTGTCCTCCCTTCAAGGCCCAGCTCAAGTGTCACCCCCTCCATGAAGCCTTCCTGACGACCTCCAGATGGCGCCATCTCACATGCTGCATCATGCTTGACCCCAACTTCTGCCATTAGAACGTAAGCTCCCTAAGGGCACGGATCATCTGGGACTTGTGTACCCCTTGGACCCAGAACACTGCGGGCACACTGAGCTCTGAAGTCCAAACCAATGGAACAGACAGAGCGGTTACTTTCTGGATTCCACCTCCTCACCAACAGCTTCCTCCCATCCCCTGCCTCCCCATGGTTCTCTAGCTCCCCTTCCTGAGGCGTCTTGTCCATTAGAACATAAGTTCCTCGAGGGTAAGGTCTGTTCAGTTGTTTTTGTATCTCCAGTGTCTTGTATAATGCCCAGCACAAAGTGATTGCTTAATAAATGGCTAAATAAATAATAACAATAAACTGTTAATGAATAAATTACTTAATAAGCTTTCTGTTTGGCCATCCATGCAGCCACCCACCCAACCACACACCCACCCACATCTGTCCATCCAGCCACTGGACCTGTCAATGTTAAAGCTAGAAGCTAACTCCTGCGATCCTCAAGCAGAACTCCGAACCTTTTGGGTAAAGGCTGGACCACGATGCAGGAGGCCGGAGCTAGGCTTCTGAATGCATGTGATCCACTTTAGCTGACCACTTTGCATCGCTGTGACCTCTGACAGGTCACTTCAACTTTCTTGCCCCAAATCATCTTAACTCAAATGCCTTTATCTGAGGCACTCATAAACATGTCCATCAGAGCAAGGCCAAGGAGAGAGCCCTGGGCACCTCCACTAGAGATATTCTATCAGCCAAAGTTCTGTACTTCGGGTCAGTGGCCGAGCATCACACATAATTCAAAGTACACCCCCCCCCTTAACTCTCCCCCCAAGGCCACATCGCTCCATTTGGCATCAAAGATACTGGGAGGGGCCTCATCAAAACACCTTGCTTTGTGTGCACAGCATTTCCTCAATATACTAGGTTGGAGACCCCTTCAAGAAGGGAAACTGGCAGGATGTATTCTTAACAAAACCAACAGCCGCAATCACTTCTTTTTCTACCAAGGGCCTAAGAACTGCCCAACCCTCAACAAACCTGTCTAAATGCGACCATGAGTTGGGGTCAAGTCCAAAGGCCATGGGTTGGGGCATCCTCCTTCCCGACTCTGAAAACCAGGCATTGTTTGTCTTTCTCAGCTCCCACAGCACCTTGCCTGTTTCTCATGATCCCACAAAGGTCACCGACCTCGGTTTACCAGTCACAGCCAAGAGCTCACAGCTGCTCTGCTTCATGTAGTCAAAACAATCAACTGTTTGCTCGGCTTCTGTTTCTTAACTCATTGCTTTGGGGTCATGGAGACATGGACTGATAAGAGCTCCGAGCCTCTATCTCAGGAAAAACAAAGCAAAACCTCAAGCCCTCCGTGCTTTGCTTTTGTGTCCAATATATTTCTAGTTTCATCTTTTCAAATCCCTTATAACAAAATGAATGTGAAATCCTTCTTATCGCGAGCTGTCTTTCTCATGCACACTCAGAGACCATCCCAGACCAGTGGCTCAAGGAACTGGGCTAACTTTCCAAAACCACCTTGTATAAACTTGCATTTATTCCCCTGATATTCCCAATAAGCATTTATTAAGCATCTGGTGTGTACTACAGTGTGCTAATAAGAGCTGGGGACACAAAGAAAGTGTCCTGGGGGGAAGAGGGGGTTAAAAAAAAAGGGCACAGAACAATCCCTACTTGAGAATCTCAGTTAAACAGGAAAGGCAACATGCAAACTCTATATACAAGAACCAAACAGAAAATGCAGAGGGCAGAGGGCACGCTTTCTCTTGAGGGCACTCCTATTTGAAAAATCAAATAAATGAGGGCATGGACACGAGACAATGAGTGGCACCGTTTACTTAAACTTTCGGAGTCTGCGGAACAATTCTCAGTCAAAGGATGTTAAAAAAAAAAACAACCCAAGTGAAGCTCCACTGGGATAGGGAAAAATGTCTGCACACAGATGGGAAATTGGCTAATTAATGAAAGGCCACAACTGAGTGCGAAGGTAAATGGAAATTTCTCCAAAAGAAGCATCAGCACTTCTCCCTCCCATCACTTCGCCCCAGAGATTAGTCCTGGGACCAGACTGATCTGAGTCATGGAGAAGAAGGGGTGGCGGTGGCCAAGTGAAGGAAGGCCAAGGAGCTTTTCCAAGCAGTAAAATGCCCAGAAGGGAGGGGGTGGGGGTGGGAGTGAAGGTGATAAAGATGACCCAGAGAAGGAACCTGAGAGGGGGCTTTGGACAGCTCCTCACCAGGTCAAAAAGAGTGTCCTGTGGGCTTCACTGTGGGCAGGGGTCTGAGAGACACCTCCACATACATCCCCTCTCCAACATTCCCAACAAGGGCCCACTGAGTCTCTACTTGAAGGCCTCCAAGAGGAAGGAAGCTAGACACTCGTGAAGGGGATTTTTCAAACACAATGGGAGGATTTTACATTTGTCTCTAACAAATTTCACCTTCTTAGCCTGATAGTCAAGCCCATTGATTTTTTTTTGATCCTGACTTTGTCAAACAATGTGCTAGCTGCTCTTCCCGTCTTCTGGTGATCTATCTGTCTTTGTCCAATATAGTGCTAAAAACAGTAAAACAGGGGCAGCTAGATGGCGCAGTGGATAGAGCACCAGCCCTGGAGTCAGGAGTACCTGAGTTCAAGTCCGGCCTCAGACACTTGACACTTATTAGCTGTGTGACCCTGGGCAAGTCACTTAACCCCAACTGCCTGACTTTAAAAAACCAATAAATAAATAAATAAACCCCAGTAAAACATTAGAGAATAATAATTCAAGCAATCCTTATAAAATCTCAAGCTCCCTAGTAGCACTAAGGCTAAGGAAAGGCATCTGGTCACTACTGATCATCCCCTTGTAGCAAGGCTATGGCCCGGAAAGAAGAAAAAATCCTGAGCATCATTTGTGTTTTGGAAATAATCTAGGCAAAATAATAACTGTGGCTCAACCTTTTGTGGAATGTACTGTGTCCCTTTTGGGACAGCTCCTCAAATGGGGCCCAAAGACTCTGGAGGATAAAAAAGGGTCAACTTAAGTGACCAAAGGCCAGTCTCTTCAGCCTGAAAAGACAAAGCTAGGAAAGGGTGTGATCAGAGTTTATAGTCAGGTAAGAGGTGGGAGGATAGACACTGTCAATCCCCAAATGCTAAAATGTCAGAGCTGTGGGAAGCATGGAAAGCCCCACCCTTCCCCCAATAAAAACACATTTAAGGGGCAGCTAGGTGGCACAGTGGATAGAGCACTGGCCCTGGAGTCAGGAGGACCTGAGTTCAAGTCCGGCCTCAGACACTTGACACTTACTAGCTGTGCAAGTCACTGGGCAAGTCACTTAACCCCCATTGCCCCAGAAAAAATTGCAAAAACAAAATAAAACAACAAAAAAACCCAAACACATTTAAGGCAGTGGGGAGAAAACTTATGGAACTTGTTATCTCAAGGAAATGGGGGGGGGGAATTGCTAAAGAAGATCAAGGATGTCCTGAGTAAAGCTAGGGAGGCCAATGACTCCATCCCTGAGCTGTCATCTCCTGGGGCTGTTGTTGGAGACCAAGCCGTGTCCTGGCTGGCTAAGGGAACAGACTCCAATGGGGGATGTGCAATTTCCAATAACCCCTTTGTGCCCTTCCAAAAGGTCAGCTTTAAATAGATATTTCTGCTCTGTTTCCCATTCCCATGACAGCATAATAGATCCTCACCAATGTACCCCAAAGCCATTCATTCCAACAGTCAATGACCGTCCATCCACTCAGAGAAAATCTTGTCCCAATTACTCTGTTTATATGTGTCTCAACAACATCATGGCATGATCCATGACAACGCACATATATACCCTAAGCTCAGCTGCCTGAGGAGCCCCTGGTCACACAATTCATGGGGGTCAGAGGCAGAAATGGAATTCAGACCTTTCTGGCTCTGAGTCTGGCCACTGATCCTCACATGCATGTATTCTGAGGAGACTCATAAAAACAGACTCCTTTTAAGTGAAAACAACATATAAATGTGAATTAAATGCTGCTTGGGGTCCCCCCTCAATTACTGCCCAAAAGGCATTGATTGACCACCTTGGGAATGCAAGCAGTGTTTGGGGGGGGAGGGGCCAGGAGGATCCCTCATTCTCTTCTCATGAGATGTGAGTTAAGCTCATTTCTAGTCTAGTGTCCTTTCATGTCTACCTATGAACCAGTGCAGGCCCAATGGCCCACGAATGTCAGCTGGATCTGGCCACGTTAATTCACAAGGCAGAGGGACCCATGGGAAGATAAAAGAAACATGATTTTCAGTCAACAAGCATTTATTAAGCACCTACTACATGCCAGGTACTGTGTTAATCACTGGGAATACTAAGAAAGGCCAAAGACAGGCCCTGCCCTCAAGAAGCTCCCAATCTAATGAGGATCTAATATGCCCGAGCACTGAGGAGGCCTAAGAAAGCCAGCCAGGGAAACTGGACTATAAATGCTTGTGCCTGCTTTCATTGTACAGGACAACCAAGAATCCTAAGGGATAAAATCACAGCTTTGAAATGAGATCTTTGCAAATCACTCCAGGGGGGTTGACATTAGTTCTCTCATTATTGGGGTGGGGTGGGGGGAGGAAGAGGGAGAAAAGAGAGGGAGAGGAAGAGGGAGAGAGGGGGAGGGGGAGGGGGGAGAGAGAAGGGGAGGGGAAGGGGGAGAGAGAAGGGGAGGGGAAGGGGGAGAAAGAAGGGGAGGGGGAAGGGGGAGAAAGAAGGGGAGGGGGAGGGGAAGGAGAGAAAGAGGGAGGAAGAGAGAGACACAGAGTGATGAAGAAAGCTTGGGTGCACTGGTGATTCTGCCATCAGATTATCAGACCCCCTTATCACTGGGCCAGGGTCTTAAGGAAACAGGCCTGCTCCCCTGCCCCAATCAAGCAGCTTTTCAGCTCTCCCACATTCCCATCAGGCTCACTGATAGTGACCAACTTCGCAGTAGCAAGAGCTGGCCTCCTGTGAGCCAGCAGCCCCGCCACCCCTTGAATCAAAAGCTAGGAATCTGACACAGCTGTTAATGCAGTGGATAAGAAATGCACAATAGGATGGAGGAGGATTGAGCAAGGCTGCTCCCTCCCCCCCTCCCCTTCCCCTCTTCTTCTTCCCCCTCTTCCTTCTTCTCCCTCTTCCTCTTCTTCCCCCTTTCCCTCCTCTTCCTCCCCCTCTTCCCCCTCCCCCTCCTCTTCCTCCCCTTTCCCTCTTCTTCCCCCTCTTCCTTCTCCCTCTTCCTCTTCTTCCCCCTCCCCCTCCTCCTCCTCCTTCTCCTCCTCTTCCCCCTCCAGCCAAGGAACCCAACTTAAGACTTACAGAGAAAGCAGAAGAGGTGACTCCCCTGCCCCCATTCCACTCCCCAATATTCCAGAAAGGCAGAGAGCTTGGAAGCTCCCAGGGATTATGGAGGCCCGAAGGGCTGATGACACAGCTCCCTCCAGAGAGACCACTACCGAGGGTGGCTGAATGAAGATGCTTCTGAGACTCTCCTGCCAAGGAGAGACATCTAATATGTCCAGGGAAGTCCTGGGTCCTGGGAGGATGTCCCGGGCACTCCCGACCCCAAGGCTGTTCAGCCCCACCTTGCTCGGGCTTTCCCAGGCTCCAGGCTCTGCTCCCCAGAGGCCCCAGAGCCATCAGGCAGAGCTGCTGCGGCTGCCTGGCCCCAGCCAGCCAGAAAGGGCACCCATCTGCAGGCCCCCCAGTCCCCAGGCCCCTTACCTCCAGCGTGGACATCATCGGCCAGTGCGCCAGGGACAGACTGCAGAGCCGGGTCCTTGCCCCCCTGCAGCGGGGCGGCTTCTTCCTGGTTTGTGAAAAGGGCAGAGCACAGATGAGATTCGAGGTCCTGCAGCTTCAGCAGCGAGTTGTGCCAGCAAGAGCAGAACATGGGGGCCAGCAGTGTGGGGAAGCCCCCTCCTGCCCCCAGGGCCTGCAGGAGAGGGGGATGGGTGGCCGGAGGGGCTTGCCTCCCTGCACATGGAGCCCGGGGGCTTCCACGAAAGAGTCCCCACACGTGGGTCAATGCTTTCGTCAGTGAGGGGCTAGGTGCTCCGGGGACCAATCTGCGGAGGCACCCGATTGCCCGCACCCCGGCTTTTATACGCTCAGCTTTTACGCTTGCCAAGGCTTTCATTCACTGCGCTGACATCAGGAGATGACACCCGAGGCCCCTCCCAGCCTCCCATTCACAAAATCCCTTTCCCGGGTACCACACAGACACCCTGCGGTGGCCGTGACACAGGCTCAATGCTGGGGGCGGGGTGGGAGGGGAGAGCCCGCCCGGCTTCTCTGCCCCCTCCCCTGCAGGCTTCCACACTGGCCCTGAGCATTCCTTCTGGGGGGGGGGCAGCAATGCCTCTCATCAGAGGCGCCCTTGGCAGAACAGCCCGGCAGGGGATGTGGGGGGCGGGAGGGGGCGGGTGGACCCTGGCTGATCTTCAACAGGCTCTCCACACCCCCAGCCTCCACTGCTTGCCAGCCCCAAATTTCATCTTCTTCGGGATGCGCACCATCTACCGGCTTAACCAGTCCTGATAGGGCTGGAGTGAGTCACAAATGAGTCCCCGGAAAGTCAATCACCCAAGCTCAAGGGGAAACCCAGACTGCAGGGAGAAGATGGGGGGAGGGGGAATAAATACAGGCTCATGGGGTCAATCTCTTTCTCTCTCTCTCTCTCTCTCTCTCTCTCTCTCTCTCTCTCTCTCTCTCTCTCTCTCTCTCTCTCTCTCTCTCTCTGAGATTGGGGGCAAGCCAACGTGGGTTCCTACGCTGTGCCCATCTTTTTCTAGGGGAGAGGGAGGGAGAAGAGACACAGAGACAGCAAGAGAGAGGAGAGAAAGAGAAGAGACGCTAGAGAAAGAGGAGGTGAAGGGAGGGAGGGAAGGAAGGAGGGAGGAAGGAGGGAAGAAGGGAGGGAGAATATGGAGGTGGGGAGAGAATGTGCTGTAATGTCAAAGATCTTATCTGACAGATGAGGAAACTGAGGCCCTGAAAGTAAGACAGGCAGTGGGGAGGCAGCACCTCCCCTCTGCTGCTTCCCAGTCCAGGACTCTTTCCTCTAGGCTCCCTTTCCCTGATGATAAAAATAACAATGGCTCAGATTTGTGTGGCACTTCAGTGTCAAGATGCTTTGCATGTGTAACCCCAGCTTAAAGTACAGCACCTCCTTTGAGCTTCATGGCATATAAAATACTGGTATTATTATGCCACAGCTATCCAGAGTCTAAGACAGGATTCAAACCCGGGCCTCCCTATCTCCCAGTCTATGATTCTGCCCTCCCCATCCCCAGAGCATTTCTACAAGAGATTACTCTGACCACAGCTCCTCCGATTGTTGCTAACAATGCCTGATATTTCTGAAGCGCTCTAAGGTTGACTGAAAGTTTCAGTGTCTCATTTAATGCTCACTCTAGCCTTGGGAGATGAGGGCTACATCATGACTTGTCCCATTTTGCAGTTGGGGAAACCAAGACAAGAGGCAAGTGAAGTGACTCATCAAGAGTTACAGAGCTAAGAAAGGGTCTGAAGCAAGATCTGAACTGGGGTCTTCCTGCTTCCAGGGACAACATGCGCTCCACTACGATCTACTTCTCCCACGTGCACAGCCTCCCTCCCCTAAATGCCAGGGCTTCCCAGGAGATTCTCCACAATCACCAGTTGTGAATCTTGTGCATCCATGGTGCTCTGCCCATTGTCTTCCTTTAAGTTCCCTGGGGGCAGGGACTGGTTTGTGCCCTTCTGGGTATCCCCAGAACTCAGCCCAGTGCCTGGAATACACTAAGTGCTCGCTGACCAGCTGACTTGCTCCCATTCCAGAGGGCCTAGCCAAGGGACGAAAGGAAGCTTTGCTGTTAACAGCCAGGGCCCTGTGCTGGGCTCCCTGAGGGAGCTGACCAAGTCCCACCCCCCTCACTGTACAAATGAGGAAACTGAGGAACAGAGTCGTGGCTAGATCAGCCCGTGCCCTCTCCCATCTCAGGTGCCCCTGACAGATCAGAGCCAGGTGCTGCGGGCAGGGGACTCCAGTGTCACCGAGCCACTTTGGGGGTAGCAGCTGCTCCGCCCTGGCTCCTGATGCCTCTCTGACTGTGACTCAGAAAGCACCTGTCTGGATGTGGCCAGATCCTCCCGCGATCCAGCTCACTGAATAAGCCACCCTGAGGACCCAGGGACGCAGGCAGGTCTGCACATCAGGGAAGGAGTCGGAAGGCTATGGGGGATCCCTGGATCTCAGTGCAGCTTGCCGAGCCCGCCCTCGCCCCCCAGCCCAGGAAGCAACCGGCCCCAAGGCCGAGGTCAGGGCTGGCCTCTCAGCTGTCCTACTTCTGCTTGGACTCAGGGCCCCGAATCCAGAGGCTGGAAAATTCCTTCCAATCTGAGCCAAAGCCCGTCATTCATCTGCTTCCCTTCAAAACAGTTGGGGCATCCCACCGGGCAGCTCTAACCCCACAGCCAGGAGTCTGCTCAGCTCCCATGATGCCCTTGGCTGTCCAGCAGATCAAAACCAAAGGGGCCAGTGGGGATGCACAATCACCCCGCCACACCCACCCACCCATCCCCTTTTGGGCAAAGCCGCTCACTCCTAGGTCCTCTGGCATGTCAGAGCAGGAGCCAACAAAGAATCCGGCCATCATCATGTATTCACTGGCACCGCCACTGGAGAGGACCAAGGTGTTCGTCCTGGGGCCCGTGTTAGCAGTGTGGCTCTGCACAAGGCTCAGTTGAGGAAACAGAGGCAGGCAGAGGTTCAGTGACTTGCCCAGAGTCACAAAGCTAGAAAGTGTCCATGACAGGATTTGAACTCAGGTCTTCCTACCTCCAGGTCCAGCAATCTATCTGCTGTGCCACCAAGCTGCCTATAGAGGTGACTGATAAATTTTTATTTATAAGGTTACCATATGAATGCCACCTGTTATCATTATCCCAGTTGAGCCACAATGTCCTTCCTATCCCTGTGTCATTATCTACCTTAAAATGAGACCCACCATTTAGTCCACACTTGCATGTTTTCTAACACATCAACACATTTTTCAGAAGAGGAGTCTGAGGCTCAGGAAGAGTAAGTAGTCCAGGGCGTGGCTAGGTGGTACAGTGGATAAAGCACCGGCCCTGGATTCAGGAGGACCCGAGTTCAAATCCAGCCTCAGACACTTGACACTTACTAGCTGTGTGACCCTGGGCAAGTCACTTAACCCCCATTGCCCCGAAAAAAAAAATCATAAGAGTAAGTAGTCCAGATGTGCCTGAGGTGGGATTTGAACCCAGGTCTCCCCTAGACCAAATCTAGTGCTCTTTTCTCTGCTCAAAGAAGGCAGGGACCACCAAGGTCATTCTAGCCCTGGAGGAGGGAGAGAGAGAGTTTTCCCAAAGTCACTGAGCCACAAAAGGGCAGAGGAGCTGGGATCTGAGGCCATGTCCTGTGCCTCTACTTCCCCAATCAGTCATAGGTCATAGCAGTGCTCCTCCCCCACAGCCTCCCTTAACTTATGGGTTGTGTGAACCTGGGCAAGTGTTTGCCTCAGTCTCCCCATCTGTAAAATGAGCTGGAGAAGGAAATGGCAAACCCCTCCAGTATCTTTGCCAAGAGAAGCCCAAATGCAGTCACAGAGAGTTGGACACAACTGAAATGACTGAAAAACAACAACAAAATAAATGCTCTATCTGTCAATCAATCTAAATAACAAGGTCAGGCCATTGGAAGAGATGAATTAACTGCACCAGAGGAGGAATTTTCCATACCAGGAAGTGCCCTATGCCAATGAAATGAGAAGTCCTGGCAAAGAACAAGTCGCCCCTGAGCAATGAGGCACTGAGGCAGGCTCCCTGACAAGGCTACACACTAAAACACTTTCTTTTTCTCCTCAGAACAGAGAAAGCAGACACCTCATTAAAAGTCCAAGGCTATATATAACATGAGTACTATTTTTCAAGGGTAGCAGACTGTATTTTAAAATATTTATAATTTTCCCAAATTCCAATTGTTATCTAAAGCACTTGAAAGCTTACCTCAAAATGGCATTTTACAGACCTGAGAAAGCAAACAACACACTGGAGAGCAAGCAGCACACAGAGTCCGGGAGGCCGAGCTCAGCCAGACGCTGTGGCTGCCCCCCACCCACCATGGCTCCCACGTCCACTCGTGCTGCTCCTTATCTTCTTCTCTCCTCTCTCCCTTACCTTCTCAACCCACTTCTTCCATGAAGCCTTCCTGAATTACTCTAGTCTCCCAAGGTATAGTGACTGCAGGGGCAAGAGGACCCAGATTCAAATCCCTACCACGCCAATCACCAAATACGTAACCCTGGGGAAGTCATTTGGCCAAGTCTCCCCGAGTCCCTTTTTCCCTCTCCTCCAAAGGAGGAAGCTGAACAAGATCCTGTCTCAGCTCCTTTCCCCTCCGGGCCCACAATCCTCCACAGTCATAGGAGATAATCAGGTTACTGGATGGGTCAGGCTGGATGGTCTCGGGGGCCCCTCTTCCAACTGTGATTTTGGGGTGCTTTGTGTGACATCGAGAGAGTCACAACCAGACAAGGAGGGGCCCTCAGTTTGCTTGGCTTGTCTAGGTGACCTTTAAAATGCATAGGGAAACAAACATCTCTGCAATGGAGAAGAATCTATTTCTGTCCAGAATGATTTGGATTAAGCTGATATTCACTACGGAAAAAATATGGCTTCGTAACCAAAGAAATCCATCTACCATGAATACGTGCCGGGTGCCACAGACCAGACACCTGAAATATAATCAGAGCAATCACAAGGTTTGACTCCAGCAGTCTACAGAAAGAGTAATATCACTGGGGCAGCTAGGTGGCACAGTGGATAAAGCATCGGCCCTGGATTCATTAGGACCTGAGTTCAAATCCAACCTCAGACACTTGACACTGACTAGCTGTGTGACCCTAGGCAAGTCACTTAACCCCCACTGATCCATAAAAAAAAAAAAGAAAAGAAAAGAGTAATATCACCTGTAACCAGGCTGAGTTTCCATTAAGAGACCAACAGCCCACTTCCTGGTTCTAGAAATGTATTGTTATGGGGCAGCTAGGTGGCGCAGTGGATAGAGCACCGGCCCTGGAGTCAGGAGTACCTGAGTTCAAATCCAGCCTCAGACACTTAACACTTACTAGCTGTGTGACCCTGGGCAAGTCACTTAACCCCAATTGCCTCACTAAAAAAAAAAAAAAAAGAAATGTATTGTCATGAGACTATTCTCTTACATGAGAAACATTTCTTTGAGGAAGAAATGATTCTCGAGGTTTCTATTGTGTCTTATCTTGAAGGCCGACATGACAAGAACCAGGATGCCAAAGCGTCTGTCTCTGAGCCTACAGATGGAAAACAAATAAATAATAAAAGAATGAATCTCATTCTCTTGGGATGAAAACAGATTTCCATCCCCCCAAAAGGGACGCTGTGAAATGATCTGTTCCATCAAAATCAGGTTATCCACTATCATCTCAGCAATACATAGCTTATTGATTTAATTCTTCCCCATCTTTGACTTCAAAGATGAAGCTGGTTGTCATCCTGAGTCAGAACAGTGAGAACTGTCTCCTTTAGTCACCCACTGCTTAATGGGCAGTAGCCCCCCTCCCCCCACCCAAGGTTCTGAGAGGAAAGGAGCCTGCTGCACTCATGTCCACGGAACCACCGCTTCACTCCCCGCCCGCTCCCGCCTCCACACCATCTACAGCCTCACATTCGCCTCTTGGAGCCCCGGCTCAATCACCAGCTTCTGAAGGAAGCCATTCCCAATCCTCCCTGCCAAGAGCTCCCCAAAGTGAGGGCAGCAATGAGAGCGTGCCTGCCTCTGTCAGCACCTAGGAGAGCACCCGGCACACAGTAGGTACTTAGTGCCCCTACTATGTGCCAGGCTGAGTTAAGCACTAGGGATGGGGGAAGGGGAGGGGAACCAGGGTCCCTGCTCAAGGAGCCCACGTTCTAATGGGGAGCTCTGTGCACAGGAGACAAGGACATCATACATGGGGGGTCTCAGAGTGAAGCGAGCAATGGTGAGACCGGGACAGGCCTCCTTGATAGAGGGTGACAGCCGGCTCAGTGGAGAAAGCCCCCCACCAAAGAGGGCACCGGCCGGCCGGGGGCCCAGCCCCCTCCTGAAGCCCAAGATGGCAGAACCAGGATTGTGGGCCAGGGGCTGGGAGCTGGCAGAACTGGGGGTCAAAGGGAGGCCCAGCTCCCAATGGAGTGGCTGAAAGGCGACAGGTGGGGCTGGGGCGTAGCCTGTCATTCAGGGCCCTGGCAAGGAGCGGGGCCTGGATGGAGGGTCTCCCCAGCGGGAGACAGGGAGGGTCTGTGCAGTGGGTGGGACACTCAGGCTGACCCTGAATCCTCAGCACTGACCACCTCCCAGACTCTGGGGACTGTGGTATACAGCCAATCTGGTCACAGTGAGTCTGGCCCCCCGCACATCAGCAAGAGCTCCCTGGGAGGGCCATCAGCTCCCTCGGGCATTTCCTGAAAACAGCTAAGGGAGGCCCCCTGCCCTCATAAAGGGGGAAGCTGGAGCCCCCTGGGAACCCTCGCTTTAGAGCCCAGGAGCTGAGGCCTGAGCTGGGGGTGACGACTCCAGATCACACGGTCGGTGGCAAAGCCCAGAGCTGAATGTGGGGTCGGGCTTCAGAAACAGAGAAGACCTGAGCGGTGGTGACCCATTTAACAGATGAAGAAATCGAGGCCCCAAGAGATCAGCCTCAGGAGATCTGAGATTTCAGACCCTGAAGGGAGCGCAGAAGCCACAGCCAAGCACCCGTTTAACAGACGAGCAAACTAAAAACCAAAGACTAGGAGAATCTGGGCAAGACCGGAACTCTGGACCTGAATTCAAATCCAAAGTTCTCTGCTCCTAAGTGAAGCCTCCCTCAGGGCGTGCTCATTCTGGCAAACAACAGCTCACATTTATTCACACATGGCTCTCTGCTAGTAATCTGAAGAAAGACAGGGCATGAGTCTTCCGATGCCTCTTTTACAGATGGGGAAACTGAGTCTCAGAAATTGCCACACCTGGGATTTGAACTCAGGTCCCCTGATAGGCTCTGTACACATTAGCTCTGGTTCTCCCCACAGCCCAGGGAGCTGCCACAGAGGCTACTATTGTCGCTATTTTACAGGTGAGTAAGTGAAGGCTCAGAAAGGGTCTGCGATTGATTCATGGGCACACAGTTCAGAGATATGGAGAAAGTCCAGACCCTGCCCTAAAACCCCCTGTGTGACCTTGGATAAGTGACAAACCCTGTGGGCCTGGGGCATGGAGGGAAAGGGGTTGAGTCAGTCTATCTGGGCCCAGGCCCTGCGGTGGGTAGCCAATCAATCAGTCAAATCCAATTAAATCTGGTGTGAAAGGCAAGTCAATGAGGCAGGCACAAACTCAAGCACTTGAAGAGCCAGTGACTCAAAACAGATGATCCTAGTGGAAGGCCCAGCAGAGAGCCCTGAGAGAGGGTCAACCCGGAGGAGAGGGGAGGGGAAAGAACCCCCTGCCCTGCCCAGGGGAGGACCCTGGGAACCAGATGGACCTGTCAGTGTGAGAAGGGAAGAGACAAGGACAAAGAAAGAGAGGGAGAAGGGAGAGAGACAGAGTGACCGACAGAGAGGACAGAAGAGAAGGACAGAAGACAGGGAGGAAGAGGGACGGATGGACAGACAATTGCTCAGTCTAGGCCTCGAAGGCATTTCTAGCCCTAGGTCCAGGATCCCTCCCTTCCCCAGCTCCACATCCATTTCCCCGGAATAGCTAAAAATAACCGTCTCTCTGAGGATGCACCTCTGATGATTAAATGAAGACTCACATTTTTCCTGGGCAATCTCTCTTGAGGCCCGGACATTTTTCTGAAGGTACCCCACCTTTGTTGGCACCATAATGAGGCTGAAGGAGCTCGGTCAGCCAAGAACGCCGCCCAGGGGGAGGAGGAAGGAGCCCCAGAATGAGCCCGCGATGCCTCTGCCCCTTCTGACGGCTAATTTATTTAAGGATCCACGCTGACCCATCTGAATAGTGACTGACGGTCAGTGCGTCCGGAGCCAGGCATGCTGACTCCAAACAAATGCCAGCCTTGGTTATCTCTGCTGCACTCTTGGGGCCCTACCTCTCTGGAGGTTCCCGGCTTCGTTCCAAAGCCAGGAATCTGGGCTGCTTCTGCCTCCAGCCTCTGGCCTAGCCGAGCCCGGGGCCGCAGCTCCCTTTCCTGCTCCAAAGGCCTATCCAGTGTTCTGGCATGCAACATTCTCTTAACCTGTGGGCCCCATCCCTGGAACCTAGCTGCCCCATCTCTGTAATATTTTGGGATTGGGGCAGCTAGATGGCGCAGTGGATAAAGCACCGGCCCTGGAGTCAGGAGGACCTGAGTTCAAATCCGACCTCAGACACTTAACACTTACTAGCTGTGTGACCCTGGGCAAGTCACTTAACCCTCATTGCCCCGCAAAAAAAAAAAAAAAATATCTTGGGATCTCAGTTTCATTGTGTGTAAAATAAGAATATTGGACATGATGAGCTTTTGAGATCCCTCCCAGTACTGAGTCTATACTAGGATCTTTTTTTGGGGGGGGGGGCAATGAGGGTTAAGTGACTTGCCCAAGGTCACACAGCTAATAAGTGTTAAGTGTCTGAGGCTGGATTTGAACTCAGGTCCTCCTGAATCCAGGGCCGGTGCTCTATCCACTGTGCCACCTAGCTACCCCCCTATACTAGGATCTTATGGATTAAACAGAGACAGAGTCCAGATGGACAAGGAGGCCAGACAGCCTGATCAAACAGATCTGAATTTTGAGTGCAGAAGGATCTGAGATCAAATCCTGCCCCACAATTATGACCTCAGGTTTCTCATCTCTAACTGTGGTATTCCTTCCCTTCCTTTTCCTTCCTTTCCCTCCTTCCTTCTTTCTTCTTCATTCATTCATTCATTCATTCGACTAGGTAAGAGGCCATTCTTCACCTCATTTCTTTTTTTTAAAAAATAATAAACATTTTTATTTATAGTTTTGAGTTCCAAATTTTATCCCTCCTTCCCCTCCCCCCTTTCCTGAGGCAGTAAGCAATCAGATGTGGGTTATACGTGTCTTTGTCTCATCTAGCCCTAACCACTGAATGGGCAAACTGAGACCTGTGAAAGGCCTTAGCTTAAAAGGCCAAAGTCTCCCACTGCATCTTGGGCCATCTCCGCATCCTGATGAATATCCTGTCATTGGACCCAGATGGCTCTGGAGGAGAGAGTGAACTGTCCCTCACTTAAACCCAATTCAGCACAACTCATGACATCACCTCCGATATCACGGTCCGAACCACAATATGGGGTGGGGCACTGAATTTGGAGCTGGGACCTGGCTCCCAATTCTGGCTCTGACACTTGTTAGCTGTGTGACCTTGGGCGTGTGATCCCACCTCTCTCACCCTCAGTTCCTCAGCTGTCTAATGATGGTTGAACTAGATCACCTCTATGGTCCCTTCTGGCTCCAAATAGATGACTCTATGAGCCCTCCAAGAACCCAAGGCTAGCGGGGCTTACACAGCTCTTATTTTTCTTGCTGGATGGGGAGGGTACTAGCTGAGCCATGCAAGGAGAAGGGGCATCTGTTTGTCTTTTATTTGCCTGATTTCCTGGAGGGTTCTATGAGATAGAGCTGGTTTTGATCAATCCCATGGGCCTGCAAGGTCCAAAATCCAGGCCTGAGGCCTGAAGTGAATCAGATCCCTGCCAGAATTCAGGCTCCCAGAAACAGCTTCAAGTATTAACTTGGGAGATCCTGCTGGCAAGGACAGAGTGGGTGGAAAGGTCATCCGGGGTGGGACACAATAAATGACCAATAAGGGCCAGAAGCTGAAGGAGATGGGAGGACCCAAGACCAGATGCCAAAGACTCTAGTGAGTGGGGAAGGTGAGAATATGGGGCAAAAACCACATTACAGGCTATGAGCATAATGGTGAATTACACGGTAAGAAACATGGATTCAGAGAAACAAGGAAAGATTCGCACAAACTGATGCAGAGGAAATTAAGTAGAACCAAGAGACAATCAACCAGCAGCCACAGAGATGTAAATGAAACAACACTAAAAAAGGAAGTTAGGTTCAGGTTAGCTGTAGTAAGGTACCGTCTTGCTCCCAGAGAATAAAAGGCAGAACACATCCCTTCTCTCAGGAGAAATGTTCGGATATTCAGGATTGCAACCATTGCATGACACTCCTGGCTTCATCTAAATGATTACAGGGGTACGGGGGTGGGATACCAGGAAATGACTGGGGCACAAAAATGAGGGAACAAATGACAAATTTGATAAAACGAAGACATTGTGGAAATTAATTTTATTTGGGGACCCTGCCTTTAGGCTGAGATTAGAAAGCCTTAGGCCCTCAGGGTCTCTTCCCCTCCCCCTCTGCTTCAGCTGAGTCAAAAAGCCCCGTGGGCTATACAAGACTCCACTCAGCTGGGGAAAAGAAAGAAAAAGCCCCCAGCTCCCTCCGCCCTGAGTGGAGGTATCTCAGAGATGCTGGGCTCTGGTGTAGCCTGTGCTGAGGCATGTGAGGCTTGTGCACCCCACCCCACCCCAAGCAGCCACAGCCCTGGCTGGTGGATTAGCTTGGTCTGTGGAGGCGCAGGAAGCCCCGAGATTTGAGTGGAGATAAGAAAGGTATATATAGACCTGGGAGTTAGACAGCAAGGAGGGGTTCAGTTGGGCAAGGACAGACGAGAGAGGCTGAGAAGAGTTCGGTTCGGAAAAGGAAAGACAGGGCTGAGAAGGAACAGGGGCTGCTGATGGAGGGCAGAGAAGAGGTCAAGAGGCGGCTGACGAGATTAGAAAGGAGAGACTGGGACGAGACGAACAGCAACTGCAGGACTAGGAGCAAAGGCGGCAGAAGACAGACTGAACAGGAGGCAGTGGAGAGCACAGAAGCAGGTCAGCACAGGGTATAGGTTGGAGAAAGTGAAGATTAAGAGGAGTTAGAATAAAGGACCTGAGTGCCCTAAGGCCTCTTGTGGCTAAAGCCCTTATTGTATTCAAAAAATTTGAAGCACAGCAGGTGGGAAAGAGACCGCAGGAAAGCAGTCAGGCTGTACTTTATTTCCCTGTATTCCTAATTTTAAATAGTATCTCATAAATGAACTCTGCTTTGATTATTTAGTTAAGAGGCTTCTTAATATTTTGCTTATCAATTTGGGAGTGGAGCAGTGTGGTGGAACTTTATAAACAGCCTATTAAATTAAACGAACTCAGATAGCCTAGCCAGTTAGTCAAAAGTCCCAGATTAGTACCCCTGTCAACTTTAGCCCCCAAATTAGGCTAGTCATTTTAAAATATTCTACAACATGAAAGGGAAGGACAGGAATCAGAGGTGTCCAGAGACACAGCAAAGCATAATGGGATGGATATGTATGTGTGTATGTAAATTAATAAATATATATACATATATATACATACACACATGTGTGTATACATGTGTATGTATGTATATATATAGGCATGTGTGTAGACACACATACACAACCTACATGTGCGTATATGTACAAATATGTGTGTTTGTTTCTTAATGGGGGGGTGGAGAGTCTGGGTACCCCCATCTTGCCCAGGCTGGACTACAATGGCCACTTGCTACTCATGCCTGACCCCGCCCCCCCTCACTAGCACCAGCCCTCTGAGTGGCTCCATTTCCCATGTGTTCTAGTCTGCCCCTCCTCAGGGCACGCTTCCAGGTGGTCACCACATCAGGGTCAGCCTTGGTGCAGACGCACAATCAGCTCTAACCCGCCCCACCCCAGCCTCTTTGGGAGCAGGGACTCCACACCTGCCACCCCCTGCCTAGCACCCCACCTTTCTGAAGGAAAGCATTCTATAAACCTCAAAGCACCCAAGAAATGGGAACCTTGCATCCCACTTGGAGAGAAGACCCAGACCAGCCTCCCTGGGCCAGTCATCTTGGTTTTAAGCCCGCAATCACGCACGAATGCAGAATGGCTGAAACCTCAGCTGTTAGCCAGCGGGCTTGGGCACTGGGTCCCCAAGGCAAGGCTGGTTTGGTCCTTCCTCTCTAGCAGCCCGGCCAGGCCTGGCTCCAGTAAGTACCCACTGAGGCTAAGTCAGAGGGCTTAATTCACTCACAGTCCCTGAGGACCTTCCTTCTCCCCTACCTATAATGGGAAAGGCTTGTGAAATCACAGCCCAAATGCTAGATTGAATCCACAACTCCCTGATTAAACATGGGGGGGGGGCGGTGTACAGCATCTGACGGCAAGGCATTCTGGGTCAGGGTCCTCACTAATGTGCCTGGGAGTCAAAGCACCCCAAGGTCTAATTCAACTATACTGAGTTCTGTCAAGAGAATTCAATAATATATTCAAGAGTAAAACCTGAGATGAGCTAATTAAAATTGGGACGTGCACCCAGGAGTGAAGAAAAGTGCACTTGGGCACTTCAAAAGCCAAGTAGACTTGGGTTTGAAAAGGCTTAGGTTCAAATCCCACATCTACCATTTCCCAGGCTGTAGCACCTTGGCCAAATCCCTTCCCTGGGGCAGATGAGCGCTGAGAGTCCTTCCCTGCGAAGCGACCTCCTCATGCCGGTGACTGGGAAGCCCTGATGGTTGTGAGCTCAGAGGACTATGAGCATGGGGAGTGACCGTGGCCAGTCTTGGGTAGAGAAGGTCAGCCCCATTTTTAAAAGGGCAAAGCCCAAGTGGATTTTAAACACATTACGTGTCACAGCCAAAATTATTAGAATGACACAGAAGTGGGGACCTGCAAGCATCCTAGTTGTCTGCTCGGTCTTTTAATGCAGTAAAAGTATTTTATTGATGTGCTCTCTCCCCCTCTCGCTCTTGATCTCGCTCTTGCTCGCTCTCTCTCTTTTGACACTGCCATTGCTGTTGGTTCTCAATGACTCCCCACCTCTCTCAGAAGCCCCCCTTGTAATCAATGCACTGGTCATGCCTCTAGTGTATGCTTCATTCCATATCCACAGGCCACCACCTCCCGCTCCCCTGAGACTACAGGATGGACCACGCCGTATTTCCAATATCCAGTTTGGACCCAAGATTTCATTGATGTAGAGAATGCCCAGTGAGCAAACACCTTCTCAAGTGAAATTCCAAAACTGATAGAAGACTCTACAGAAGCCCAGCTCTTGAGCAGGGAGGGACCTCAAAAGCCACCTAAACCAGCATTCCCATGTATAGGTAAGAAACTGGGGCCCACAGAAGGAAATGACTTACCCAGGATCACACAACCAGTACTTATCAGAAGCCAGCTCTTGATTCATTGAGCCCTACCACCTCTCCCTGAACTATACTCTTAACATGCACCAGCGATTAATAACTTTAGAATCGGACAGGACCTTAAAGCGCATCTAATCCAAACCCCTCACTTTATACAAGGTACTGGAGGTGCAGTGGATCACAAAGGAGGTAAGTGGCAGAGTCAGGATTTGAACCTGGGTCCTTTGACTCCAGATCCAGAGCTCTTTCCTGCTAGAAACAGGAAGAGCATTTCCCATATAAGAAAGGACAGCCAGGGGAGTTGTATTTCATAACATCAGCAGCACCTACCTCGTTCAAGTCCCGGAGAGGTTCCAACACTTCCTTTGGCCAAACAGCCACCCTCTGATCTGATCTGAAAAATAAAAGGAAACATGTCTCACTTCATGCCTTCTTTGGCTACAACACCCACACCAAGAGGACCAGACTTCCCCCGCCCTAGGGCCTGGTGTTCCACATCGGACTGGACCGGGAAGTTTAAAGACAGACGGGCATCTGTGAGATATTTGGCTGAACAGCCTCCTAGATTCACCCCAATCACTGGCGAAAGCTGATTTCAACATGCCAGAACCTTCCGCCATCTCCGCAGCTTCTCCTGACTCTCAATGGTCAATTGGTAATGAATCAGAATGACCAGACCTATTGTCTTCTGTCCTAGAGAATTTTAACAGCCACTGGACAGGATAAACACATGACATCTGACAAAGGGTCAAAGAAAAACAGCCAGCACGTGGTACCCAATTCCCCTGATATCTTCAGAAGGTCGTGCCAGTGCCTGTTTTTATGACATCATGGGGTTTTGCTAAGCACGCTCTTCAGAACAGCCCCATGAAGTCTCACAACTGGAAAAGGCCTCGGAAGCCACCTTGTCCCACCCTCCCTGCAGCAGAGTCCCTGCTACAGCACGCCCCAAAGTGGTTACCCAACTTTCACTGAAGCCCTGCAGAGAAGCAGCTTACTACATAGCAAGATAGTCCATTCCCCTTCTTCATGCAAGCTCCTACTCCATCAAATTTCAATTTGTCCTTTTGCAGCTTGAGGCAAGAGTTAAGTCCCCTTCCCCTTACACATGAAGGTTTTTCAAATATGGAAAGACACTGACCATCTCCCCCTTAAGTCTTCTCTGAGTCAACTGATTAACCATCAACCATTTCCTTTGACTGATAAAGTATGAACTCAAAGCCCTTCCCCACACCCCCAGCTACCCAACACCATTCCTAAAATCTAGTGCCCAGCACTGACCTCAGACCTGCCCCTGTGGTCTAACCCAAGTACCGCAGGATTCCCGGATGCTGCTGGGCCTCTCTCTCTACCGGTGTTTCTTGGGCGGCCACATAACACTCTAGATCTGCTGACCACTGGGAAGGGCCCAGGCCGGCCTAACTTCATGCTCCTCCAGACTCTAGGTAGGCACCTTCCTGTTCTCTCCGGTCCCTCTTCTTCCTGCCCCCTTTAAAAGTGCTGTCTTCCCCCATCAGGATGTAAGTCCCTTGAGGGCAGGGACAGTCTAGCCTGCTCCTGGCTCCCCACACTCAGCACAGTGCCTGGAACAGAAGAACTGCTCGCTCCCTTATTTGTATTATATTACACATCAATATGTACGTATGTGTACATGTAATAGAAATGTGCTTTATTTTTATCCCTGTCATATCTCATCCTATTAGAATCAATCCAGTGATCTGAGAATTATTATTCCACTTGACAAATGAGGAAATTGAAGTCTGGAAGGGTTCAAGAGACTAGCCTAGGGTCACACAGCTAAGACGTATCAGAGATGAGCTTTTCTCCACCAGTTGTGAGCCCCCAAAATAAATTAACTTGTAAAACAAATTATTTTCCATGTGTCACATGAAAAGTTAAAGTCAAAGGGCAAAAGGCACTTTTCAAAAGTACTCGCTTTCCCAGATGTGGTCCTCTAAATAAAGCCGAGAGTCTGCCGTGGCTCAGAGCCAATGATGAAAGCGCGCAGATCCAGCGTGTGGCCCTCAGAGCCTAAGCTACATCTCAGACGGTCCCCCATCAACTTCTCTAATCCACTCCTGGGTCCAGAGAGCACCATCCACAGGAGAGGCAATCTCCATGGAAACAGAGGACAATGACCTGCTCTCTAACAGCTGGACTCCCGCAGGGGTCTGTTGGGATCCCCTGTTGGATGGAGAAGTCCGGCCCAGGTGGCACGGAGGGTCCCCCTCCTGGAAGCTCGTGTCTCGCCGACATTTAAGACCCCTCCCGCCCCCCAACTCAGACTTTACCATCAGGAAGGACCCTCTCATTCTTCTCCTTCCCTGCCGCTCCCCCCATTGCCAATCACATCCCTAAGCCAGGGATTTGGAGCCCTTACGGTGATGTCTGTAAAAAACAGTCCCTCCCCTATGGAGCCCAGAGGCCTGTGATCTATCTAGAGGCACCTCCACTGAGGAAAAGAGATGTTCAATTCTACCAGGTCACATCCCATCCCCCCCACCAGAAAAACATCCCACTGATCTAAATACCTGCTCCAGGAGGACTCAAAGAAACAGCATGTGGTGAAATTGTCTGTAGCCCCCAAACGTGTAGAACACGGGAAGGGACGGGGAGCATCTGGTCTGGGGGTGGGAAGCCGGAGCAGCACATGAGAGCTGCCCCCAGACACGGGAAGGGTGGCCATGGGATGGTCCTCAGCGGCCAAAGCCCAACAGTGGGTGTGAGTCACAAAGGAGAAAGTCTAAGCCGGACGTCAGGCCACAGGAGCCACGAGACCCAGGCTGACTTGGGAGGGCACCCCTCTCTGGAGGTCATGGAGGCACAGGCTGGACGAACCCTTGTTGGGCGTGTTCTACAGGAGACTCCTAGGCAGCCAATGGCTACGGAGGCCCCTCCAAACCGAAACACCGAAACGTCTAACCCTCTGGGCCAGGCACTTACCTGCTGGCTCCAGGGGCTTTCCCACCTCTCCTCCATCTGAGAAACTAAACTAAACGTTCTTCCCTCAACCCCCTGCTTGTCAGCTCTCCTCCCCCCATAAGAACGTGACACCCTTGAGAGCAGGGGAAAGCCTTCTTGTTGGTATTTGAACTCCCAGAGCTTAGCACCTGGTACACAGTAGGTGCTTCATAAATGTGCCATCTCATCCAAATCCAATGAAACAGGACAGAGACAAAGGTCAAGTCTCACACATGGGTCAGAACAATTGACCTCATGTTCTCTCACGTAATCTTCACAAGAGACTAGTGAGGTCGAGACCCAAAATATAGGAATGGATCGGTGATCTCATCTATGAGGACGTTCCCCCCAACAACACAGATCGCAACCCATCCATGCCTGCCCATCCTAGACGACTCTCGAAGCCCACCCCGCTTGCAGGAGGCCATCCTCACCTTCTCTCTGGTCAACGGAGGCCACGGGCCGGCCAGCATTTCTGTCTCACTCTCCCCCATCATGAGCCCCAATTCCCTTTCTGATCACACATTACTCTGATGACACCCTGCACTCTGGTGCGTAGACCTCTTCTCCCTTTCTATTTTCTCTGCACATCTGTCTAATTGTGTCCATCTGTGTATGTGCCTGTGACGTGTCTATTCACATGAACACGGGCTGTGTGCTGTAACTGTGACTTACCACCATAGACTGTAAGCTCTGGGAGGGGAGGAGCCGCTTCACTTTTGTTGTCTCATCAGTGCCTTAAAAGGGGCTTGTTGATTAAGTGATTGGCCAATCCCCAGACCACAGGTGAGGAAACTGAGGCTCAGTAATATTCCCAAGCACCACTTTCCCCTCTGCATCATGTTTCTGTGCCACAGACCTCTCTGGCAACCAAGTGAAGTCTACAACCCCCTTCTCAGTCTGACAAAATGAACAGGATTACAAACAAAAGCAAGCGTTAGTGAAGATAAAGTCTCATTCTTTCCTCACCCAAGTTTATGGACCCCCTATATCTATCCACACACCCTGTTGGAGATCCATGGAACCCAGGGTAAGAACCGCAGTCTTTATTTAGTCTGTGAAGAGGTGCTCTGTAATGACTGATTGATACAAGCCATCCTGTGCTCTTGGCCTCCCAGGTAATTGGAAGGGGTAATTGCTACCATCCCCCTGGAGCAGAAAAGAGCAAGGCAACCGAGGCTTCCTCTAAGATCCGGTCGAGGTCCAGTGATTACTCTTGGGCTCAAGTCAGACACAGGGGCATCGTGCCACCCTCTGAGCCACTGCCAACTCAAGCAGTGAGAGGCTGCAACTTCAAGGAGGACCCGGGGCAAGCAGACAAATGATCACAGGACAGAATGGACTCCAGGATCAAGACCCGAAGGGGAAGCCCCATCTCCTCCCCCGAAACCTAGGGCACCTTCAAAGGGGCAGGTTCTCTGCCCTGAAATGTGGGCAAAAGGCCTCCCAGCTTTTATGTGATGACAAGAAAGACAAGCACTGCTGTTAACAAGACGGGCCCCTCTTTCAGAGAGAAGCACTGGGTGACTCTCCAAAGGCAGTGCGGGAAGTATAGTCAGTCCAGGACGTGTTACTCCGTGATACTCTAGCAGGGCATCCTCCACACCAAAACAAGCCTCCTCCATCGGACAACAGTGCCATCACCATCCTAATGGGCACCTTGGACCGGCTGGGGGCAGCTGCTATAGAACTGTTTGCTCAAATCCTCTCCAAAAAGAAGTGGATCCCTTAGACACCTACTGGCACTTAAAGTTTGTTGATTGACTGATCAATAGTATGCTTTTTTTTTTTTAATGTGGCAGCAAGTTCACCGAAGGACTTGGCTTCTGCCTGCCTCTTACTATGGAATACCTTCTCCGATCCTTTGAGTGATATTAGTGGACACGGTGCTTACTTTAGGGTCCTGGTGAGGCTCGAGTGAGACCAGACTCTTCCTTTAGATTGAGAACTGCTCAGTAGGGCTGTACAGACCCCAAGTCCTTGGAACTTCATCCTGGTCAGCGGCAGTCTGTGTTCAGAGGGTCTGGCTCAAAGCTCTGGTCTAGAGGCCTTGGGCCTGCTCTCCTGGAGATGAGTGTCCAGCAGGGAGCGTGATCAGGCCCACAGACCTCGCGCTGCAAACTAAAGGGAAGCCTGAGGCCCCCCGAGGTGAGGGCCTAACGACACAGCACTGAGGGAAGGGCTCCCGAAAGGGGCGGCAGTGGGGTTGGGAAGAAGCCACGGGATCCTGGAGCGGTTAAGCTGTGGGGTGGCATCATCACGGGAGGCTTCCCGGAAGAGGGGCTTTCCCAGCTGGATGCAGAACACGAGTCAGGAGTGGCAGGAACCAAGTCACAGAGATGGAAACAATCCTCTTGTCCCACTCAGGGATGGACCACGTGCCAACGCTCCCATTTTACATGTGGGGAAACTGAGGCCTCCAACGAGAAAGTGATTGGGTCACATGGCAGGAGCCAGAGCTGGGGTCTGAGCTAGCCGGCTGCTGCGGGGAGGGGCCTCGTTCTGGGGCAGGCCCCTGGAGCCTGGGTCGGTCTTTGCTGAGTACACTCCCCTCCTCAGCCCCCTCCAGCCCCGGGAGTCAGCTCTGTCTTTCCATCTCCCACACTGCCCAGGCAGGACCTCCCTGCTGGCCTCACCCACGCCGTCTGGGATCTCCCCTGGCTCGCCAGCACAGCTGGCCAGTGCTGGAGCTGGGGCGAGGAGCGGCAGGGAGGTAGCATCATCCTGGGCAGGAACTCCTCAGGTCTCCGTGACTTACCAGGAGAGGCAGCTTTTCTTTTCCTGGAGGAGCTAACCACAAAGAACAAGAGGATTATGTCCCAGCTCCCCGTCCTCTGGCCCAGCCAGAGTCAGCCCTCTTCTGACAGTCTTTGCCCAAAGGAGGAGCAGTGACTGGGGATGATGCATGGGGAAGAGAGGGGATGAAGTCTGTCCTATAAAAAAGAGCAGCGTGGGGCCCCAGGGGCCGAGATGAAGAGCGGGGCTGAGTGCCTACTGTGTGCTGCTGATATAGAGAGGGAGCACAGGGGATGGAAGGTACAACGAGGCCAACTTAGGTTGGATACAAGGAAAATCTTCCCAACCATTAGAGCTAGGAGCCGGGGGAGGCACTGAGCAGCGTTCAGGCTCCCTGTCCATTCCTACTGTGGTCAGCCTGGCTCGGACTCGGCTCGGACATGAATGAGGCTGCATCCTGAGAACCCCCAGGGATCACAAGCATTTCTTATGGGCTGACTGTGTGCTAAGCACTAAGGGGCCTCTAAGCAGCCAACATTCTAAACAGAGCCCATCTCCAAGCCCTTGTCCAGCCCAGCAGGACCTTCCAGAGGTACACCCTGCTGAAAGCATCCCCCAGGACCCACTCGCCCCACCCCACAATGACACACAGTGGCGAGAGAGGGAAGAGGTAAGGGGAGGGAGGAGGGATTTGGGGAGAGGCACCCTAAAACCAAAAAGACCTACCGGGCATTCGGAAATTTTTTCTTTTCAAATAAAAATAAACACCCAAGTGCTACATCCATGGCAATTTACTAGAGGTGTAATCATTAGCCACATCTTTCTGAGAGCAATCCATCCACCAACTCAAGCCAAGTGCTGTGTCCCCCAAGGACAGGTGTGCCCTGCCCACTCCTCCCCATCAGCTCTCCACCTCGCCTCCCCCCTTCTGGAATTTTACAAAGAGCCACAGACATCAGTGGACACTCTCCTTGTGGCTGGATGGGGACGTGCACCCCCTGAGGCTCGGCGGGACATTTCAGATCCAGAGCCTAATGGCCCGGCAGATGGGTGACCCCCAGAGTAATTAGCCAGCAGAGTGCTCAGAATTGCCCCTGTTTGGACGGACAAGCTCCTCATGGCCCCAAACCACAGGCCTCAGGCCCTGATGTACTTTAACATTAAGAGTTAAACACCAGTAAGTTAATCTCTCTAAAAGGTACATTTATGAAGCTGGCCAGGGAATCCTCGGCCTGCTTAGCTTTCTCCCACACACACCCCAATCTCTCCACTCGTTTACCCCGGAGAGTTGGTGAATCACCTCCAGTTTGTCCCAACCAATAAATCAACAGTGATTCACCGAGCCCCTGCAGCCACTGTGGAGGGCCTGAGAGCCAAAGCCCCAGTGCCAGCCAGGCTGCTATCTGGGAGGGAGGCCTTCATTGTTCCTGGCCTCAGTTTACCCCAATGCTTCTCACAGAGTCCCCATATTTCCAGGCCTGTCACAGTATTGACTGAGCGAGTGACCTGTAATGTGAGAGGCTTAGATTCAATGAACGTTAAGGTCCCCATGGCTCCTAAGACGTAGTCTGTTCTCAGGACAGCAAGGGCTATAAAAGTTTGGAGGCTGGCCCTCACCCTCAGCAAGTTTCTTCCTTAGCTGGGGAGCTAAGGCCAGCCCACATGAATGGCTAGCAGAAGACAGAAGACAGGATATAACTGCATATGGAAGTGTGTCCCCAGAGGCACAAAGTATCATGGAAACTGAGAAGAAAGGGAGAGAACTGGAAGCAGGGAGAACTCCTAAGATGTAGAGCTCAGCCGAGCCCTCAGCAATGAGCAAGACTGGGACAGAATGAGCGTACAATGGTCATCGAGTCAAGGATGGATGTGGGGGGAATGAATGCAGCATAGGGTAGCAGACAGACCTGGGTTCAAACCCAACCTCAGGAACTTAGTCGCTGTGTGATCCAGGGCACGTCACTACCAATAACCTCTCTGGTCTCCAATGACCTCATCTTTTAAACGAGGGGATGTGCGATGGTCTCAAAGGTCCTTTCCCAGCATTAAATCTATGCTTCCATGAGTGGGTAAATAATGGGTCATACGGAAAGGAAAAAAGTCACAGCAGAGTTAACACTATGACGTTCCCTAAAACCAACAAAACAACGACAAATGTGAACGTGATTTGGGGCTGTGATAAGGAGGCACACGGTGCCCACCAGGGACATGGGGATCCACTGTGGTTCACCTCGGTGACCCATTTCAGGAAGGACGTGCAGCCTGTGGCCATGACAGCCACCATCTACCCCGCATTTATGGGGGATCCTGGGGGAGAGGAATCACACTTGCTCTGCTTGGCCCAAGAGGACCAGAGCAATGGGTCAAAATGCCTCAGACTCCGAGCCGTGAAATGAGCTGAGATGGGAGGTGCCATCTTCCCCCCCGCTCTCACCGCGGGCAAAGGCTCTGAAGGCCCGGGGCTCATCCTCTACATCCGCCCCCCAGGTGTGGGTGCTCCCCAAGGTTCTGTCAAAGGCAGGCCCTCTTTGGGGCTCCTTTTACCTCCTCTCTCAGTCATCTCATCAGCTCCCCGGGGTTTAATTACCATTTCTCTGCCCATGACTCACCCATCCACACACAAGCCTCAGTTCCACATCAAGGACTGCCTATTAGACATTCCAAACGTCACGTCCTGCAGGCATCTCACAGGGATCCTGTTCGAAACCGAACTCACTATCTTCCCCCCAAACCCTCTCCATGTGCCCATTTCCACAGCAGGTTCCTTCAAACCCCCAGGTTTATAAGTTGGACATGATCCTCATTTCTACCTGCACAAAATCTCTTGCATCTGATCCCTCTCCCCATTCACACGAGTCCTCCTGGTGGGTCGACCCTCATCCCCTCTCCCGGACACTGCCGCACCAGCCTCCTCCTTCTCTCCCTCTCTCAAGCCCCTCCATCCTCAACGCTGCACTGACAACAAACTGCTGCCCTAGGGACTATCCTTAAGCACCCACCAGACCACGGCCTCCCCCTACTCGACCAATGCCAACAATGCCTCAAGGGTAAAACATTCAGCCTGCCTGGCCCCAGTCCACCTTTCCAGCCTTACTGGACATTTCTCCTTCAGCCCCCTGTGATCCGGCCAGGGCCCTCTCTCTGCTCTTCACTCTGGCCCATCCCTCATCCTCCCGTCTGCCTACCAGCCTCCCTCCTCACCTGTGCCTCCTAGAGCCCCCCCCCATCCCTTCTCCCCCTGCCCCCCCTCTCTCTTTCACACTCTCTTGTATTTAACTATCTTGTCTCTCTTGTGGTGTATATGCATACATAGCATCTTCCTCCTTAGCATACGGGCTCCTTGCAATTCGGGGGCATTCTTTGCATGCCTACCCTGAGCAGCTGGCAGAGTGCCTGGGACAGAGCAGGCACAAATTTCACTGATTGTTAACTGACTTATAGATCAATGAGAGTATTAGAGGGCCCCATTAAAATGTAAATGTGTGATGTGAAAGAAAGGACACACTGTAAGTGAGTCATGGGCTTATTATCAGTTTATCTTATTAATGTGGGTCACTCACAGGGCCCAAGGGAATACTGCACTCACAATTTTGATGGGAGATTGACGGGAAGGAAAAGGCTGCCACCTAAGAAGATGCTGGGGAGGGAAGTGAAACCACTTCAGGGACTGGGGTGGAGATCGGCTGGACTCAGAAGTCAAGGAAAAGGCTGCACACAGTTACTCTGAAAAGTATTCTATCCTTGACTACTTTCTTGGGGATCCCTCCCTGGGAAATAGAGAATCCCCAAATCCTAGAGTTCCAAAGGACCAGAGAGGTCATTTATTTAATCCAATCCAGGAGGCAAGCAGACAGAGCTGGCTTGGAGTCAGAAAGACCTGAGTTCAAATCCAGTCTCAGACACTTACTAGCATGTGACCTTGGGCAAGTCACTTCACCTTTGCTTTCCTCAGTTTTCTCAGACATAAAATGGAGATAATAACAGCACCTACACCTTGCAGGATTGTTGTGAAGCTCAAAAGAGATCGTATTTGTAAAATGCATTAAGTGCAGTGCCTGGCATATAGTAGGTACAATGTAAATGCTCATTCCCTCTCTCAGTCTATACCTGACCCCAGCTCTGCTGTCCAAAACTCCCAATCAGCGTTAATCAGCCTTTGCCTGAAGACCTCTAATGAGGGGAGGGCTCACCACCTCCCAAAGGGAGTGAGGAGGGGGAAGAGGGAAGGTATATAACGTGAGTGAGATTTTCCCCACCCCTTAATTATAAGAGATTGAATTATGGTAATAACCAGTATATTAACTAAAAATTATGATTTACTATATTTTATTTTATTAGTAGATTAAGTTAATAATAATGGATTGTTCTAAAGAAATACCAGTAGAGATCATTCCAATCCCATATATTTAGCAATGCTAATATGATTAACAATGCTCTTCTAAACAATAATGCCAGATGGTCTGTAAGTTCCCCTACCAACAGCAAGCACCTCTATGTATCATATCACAGCAGTTTGCATATCATTGTATTCCCTGCTAACAGCAACCATCTCTAGTCACCATCTGCAGCTAAAGCTATCATTCAGGACATGAGTATTCGGTGTTTAGCAACTACCGTTTGCAGATTGTGATATTCCCTGTTAACAGCAAGAAAGAGGCTAATAGCAAGTCTGTATGATCAACTTATGACAGTCCATGGGGAGGAGTTTGTCTAAAATTAGTAAAGCCCGGTAGGGTCATAAAAACCGCTGGATTCTAAGGTTCGAGGTCATTCGGGTCTACCCTCCCTCGAGACCAGCCCTCTCTCAATAAACCCATTTTCTTTGGCTCGGAGACTACTGTTTCTTTCCTTCATCAGACTTGGACATCTTCGCAATATTACACAGCACCTACTATATACCAGGTACTACGTGCTAAGTGCTTTGCAAATATCATCTCGTTTGACCCTCACAATAATCCTGGGAGGCAGGTGCTATTACTGTCATGTTACAGATAAGGAAACTGAGGAAGTTAAGTGACTTGCCCAGGGTCACATCGCTAGTAAATGACTGAAGGAAAATCTGAATTCGGGTCTTTCCGACTCCAAACCTAGTGCTCCATCTACTGGGCCACCTGGGCCACCAAGGCAACCCATTATACTTCTGTACCTCCCTTCTATTTACTGTTCACATGGGGACACCGCATAGTTCCCCCCAAGAAGATGGCCTCGTTATGACGGCCAGGACCTAGGAATGTTCTCTGCACCAACTCTGAGTCAGCAGTTTGGAGATGCCGATGCGCCAAAACTCTGCCAAGATTCTCCCAGGTGGGAGGCAGTGTGGGCTAATGGAAAGAACCCGGGCTTAGGAATCGGAGCATCCCAGGTCGGTGGATTCAGAACAGGAAGAGACGGCCGGAGGTCATTGAGAACAACCCCTTCTCACTGCTTGATTCCTACCACAGCCAGTCACTGATTCAGCACCAACCCTGGGCCAGGCAGACACCGCTCTGCGCACTGAAGATGCAAGGAGGGAGAAAAGACAGTCCATTCTCTCTGGCCGGGAGCCAAGAGATGGAGGGTCTTGTTCGGGGGGCCCGCCAGGAGGCCTGGGGCACTGGATGGAAAGGAAGTGAGGTGTGAGAAGCCAAGAAAGGTGGGAGGGGACTGGGTCCTGAAGGGCCCTGAATGCCGATGACAGAACATTTGTTGTTTGCCCCTGGAGGCCATAAGGAGGCCCTGGAGTTTACTGGGGAGAGGGGGTAGCAAGGCCAGACCTGAGCTTTTGGGAAAGGATAGCTGGGAGTGGGGAGAGGGCCCGGGGCAGAACCCTGGGGGCACCTATGGCTAGAGAGGATCCAGGGAAGGAGAGAAAGGAGAAGCAGGAGAGAGAGGGGTGTCCTGAGAACCTAGAGGGAAGGGAACATGAAGGAGGAAGTCCAACGCTGCCAAGGGGTCAGACAGAATGAGGACAGACTCAGCTGATGCAGCGGGCACTGCCTGGCACAGAGTAGGCCCTCAAATGGTCTTATTTTAATTGAAATAGACTGGCCTGAATTCAACTGAAAAAGACGTGCTCAGGATTAAACCTCCGTCCTGACGCTTCTTAGTGTCTGACTCCTGGCTGATCATTTGCCAAATGTCTCCGGGCCTGGGGGGAATGAGCAGCTGAGGCTGTGCGGTGCAAAGTCCCTTTCAGCTCCAAATCTGAGATCCACCGAAAGGCAGAAACCTGGCGTCTGTGGCCGTCCAAACCCAAGGGGAGGGCAGGGTGGGGCTGGCTGGGGAGTCCCAGGGACTGCTGTGCCTCCACCCATCTTTGTCTGGCTGCTCACACCTGTCACAGCCTGACTGGCGGTTGTTTTTAACTCCAGGAGAAGGTTCCTGGATGTCACTGGGAGGGGCCTGGCAGCTGGAGTCTGGGCCCAGGAGCCTGAGGCTACTCCGCTTACCCTCCCCCCACACACGGAGTTCCACAGCCCAATGACAGCCCCATCCCAAGCCATGACCTCAGGGAAACATCTGGCTTTGGGAAATGTAGGAGGATGCGGAAGGGCAGGAGCCCTCTGCACCAGCCCTGGTGGGAGGGAGAGGTCCTGCAGAGCATGGGGCATGAGAAGAGGGACAATCAGCCGAGCATGTGCAGGAAGGAGGGAACTTTGAGAGAGCCTGGTCAGGGGCTCCCAAAGGACCCCTCCCTCACACAACCGCCTTCCGGCCAGTGTCTGGGATCCCAAGTAGGAGCCAAAATGAGAACCGGAAACATCGTCCACTTCTGATTCCCCCAAAGGGAGTCCTTGACTTGGCCCCCGTGTCTGGTCTGCCCTCTTCCCAGCTTCCATCGAAGCCACCTTCCTCTCCCATTGGTCAGGAGCAATCAGGGGAAAGAAAGTGATTTAAAATTTAATCCAGATCACGCTTCATTAGGGAGCCAAATCAAATTCAACAAATCACAAGCATTCATCTGATTCAATCAGATCTAACAAGCGTGGATTAAGTGATTACTATTCCTTCAGTTAGCATTTATTAAGCAAGCACAAAATATCTGTTCATGGTGGGAACATGGTATCATACTAACCAGAGTTGGCCTCAGGGGCAGGAAGGCCTTACCCATACTGACGCATGACCCTGGGCAAGTCACCTAACCTATTTCCTCATCTTTAAAATGGGGATAAATGACCATACCTACCTCCCAGAGTTACTGTTAAGCAAAAATGACAGCATATTTTTAAAGCAGTTAGCACAATGCCTGGCACATAGTACGTGATTAATAAATGCTTATCCCCTTCCCCTCTTTCCCCTCCATCTCTATGTTGAAGCTACAAGCTATAAATCACATGAATTATGACCCGATGCCCTAGGGATTTTGCCATCTGGAATGACCACAGAATTAGGAGGTGCTGGAAGTCACGCGCAGGTGACTGGGAGGGAACCACCCGACTGAACACATCTTCCCCTGTGAGCTCCTGCTGGCTCTGACATTGCCGATATCACTGCCTGATCCCTCTTAGTGCCCAGGGAGGGCTGACACATTAGCAAAAACTAGTGCATCTGGCCGACTCGTCACCGCCCATGCCCAGGTGGAAGCACAGGGTTTGGACAGCATGGAACCCAGGCCCACTAAGTGCTCGTGGGCATGAAGACCCTGGAGTGGCCCCCTGGGCAGCGACGGATGACCAACAGGACAAGGCCAGAAGAAGGCTCTGCCCCTTTCTCTTCTCCACTCTCCGGGCCCCACCTCCCTTTCCAGTCTTGCCTCACCCCATCCTTCTGAGCACAGCTGCTTCAAGAACAGCATCAGTTTTCTCACCTCCTGCTGCCCTCTCCCACCTAGAATGGTTGTTATTCCATCGTTTCAATCGGGTCCAACTCTTTGTGACAGCATTTGGGATTTTCTTGGCAAAGATGCTGGAGTGGCTTGCCATTTCCTTCTCCTGCTACCTAGACCACTCCCCCATTCTTCAAATGCCTTCAACCTGCCCAAACCCTCTTCTTCAAGCCCAGCCCCGGGCCATTCCTCCTATGCAGCCATCCGTGATGCCCCTCCTCCCCCCAGATGATCACAGTGCCTCCTTGAACATTTCTCAGGGAGCTCTGGCTTCCCCTTCCCTCTGCCCCATTCCACTTTATATCACATTTCTGCGTGTCACATCCCCACAACAGATGATAAGCTTTCTAAGGATAGGGACAATGCTCGGTTCTGTTTTGTCTTCTAAGTCTCCCAGCCCCTGGCACAAGGCCTCACATGCCGTAGGAACTTGTGGGAGAGACGGTGTGGCCAAGTGGAGTCAGAAATCCACGAATTCCAATCTCACTTCTAACTCTTACTAACTTTGAGACCTTTGGAAAATCTCTTAACCTGTCTCAGACTCAGTTCCCAGAGCCAGCTAATGGTGGCTTAATCAGCACCAACTTCAAAGGGCTGCTATAAGAACCAAATGAGATGTCTGAAGATCATGATTTGTAAAAAAAAAAAAAAAAAAAGCATATTAACAGATAGAAAGAGAAATGCCATTTAAAGTAACTGCAGACAACATAAAAGACTGGGGAGTCTACCTGCCAAGACAAACCTGTCCATTACAAAACACTTTTCACACAAATAAAGTCAGATCTAAACAACTGGAAAAATATTAATTGCTCATGGGTAGGCTGAGCCTAAATAAAAATGACAATCCTACCTAGGTTTATTTATTTATTTAGTGCTATACCAAACTATCAAAAAATATTTTATAGATCTAGAAAAAATAATAACAAAATTCATCTGGAACAACAAAAGCTCAAGGGTGTCAAGGGAATCAATGAAAAAAATACAAAAGAAGGTGGTCTAGCAGTACCAGATCTCAAACTATCTTATAAAGTGGTTATTGTCAAAATAATTCGGGGCTGGCTAGAGGTGGATCAGTAGAACAGAATAGATAGAAATTACACTATAGTAAATGACTATAATAATTTAGTATACAATAAACCCAAAGATCCAAGCTTTTCAACAAAAACTCATCATTTGACAAAAACTACTGGGAAAACTGGAAAACAGTATGGCAGAAACTAGGTATAAACCAGTATCTCACACAGTATACTAAAATAAGGTCAAATTGGGTACATGATTTACACATAAAGGGTGATACTATAAGCAAATTAAGAGAGCATGGAATGGTTTGTCTGTCAGATTTATGGACAGGGGAAGAATTTAGAACCAAAGAAGATACAGAAAGCAATACAAAATGTGTTAGATAATTTTGATTATATAAAATTAAAAAGGTTTTGCACAAACAAAACTAATATAACCAAGATTATAAGGGAAGCAAAAAACTGGGAAAGAATTTTTGAAACAAGTATCTCTGATAAAGCCCTCAATTCTCAAATATATAGAGAACTGAGTCAAATTTATAAAAATCCAAGTCATTCTCCAATTGATAAATGGTATGAACAGGCAATTTTCAGACAAAGAAATCAAAGCTATCTGTATTCATATGAAAAAATGCTCTAAATCACCAAGGATCAGAGAAATGCAAATTAAAACAACTCTGAGGTATCACCTCACACCTAACAGAGTGGGAAGGAGGGAAGGAAGGACAAAATTTGTAACTCAAAACTTTAAATAAAAATGTTTATTGTGAAAAAAGATAAAATAAAAACAGAAAGGCAGCATATAAGTGTTAGTTGCTATCACTATTAAATGTTTGGTGAATTGAATTGATATGAACTAAAAGTCGATAAGGTGCAGAGGTACAGGTTCTGGGTATGAAGCACCAGAGATGACAGAAGTTCCATCTCCTATTTGGGGGGCTGTGCCCCCCCCCCGAAGTGGAGGGGCACTCTCCCCTTACCTCCACCTCTCTGAACCCCTCTTGTCTACCTACACTCAACTCAAGTGTCACCCCTTACTTGACCTCCCTGGCTGCTCGCTCCTCCAAAAATATCTTTATACATACTTTGTATTTATTTTGCTTTGACTTTTTTGTGTCAATATAACATACTTATATGCATGAGTAGAGATTGTCTCATTTCTTTTTTTGTATCCCCAGTGTCCTAATGCAGTGCCTGGCAAATGTTGTCGTTTAGTTGTTTTTCGGTCACGTCTGACTCTTTGTGACCCCATTTGGAGTTTGCTTAGCAGAGACACTGGACAGGTTTGCCATTTCCTTCTCCAGCTCATTTTACACATGAGGAAACTGAGGCACACAGCGTGAAGTGACTTGCCCAGGGTCACAGAGCTACTAAGTGTCTGAGGAAGAGGAGTCTTCCTGATTCCAGGCCCGGCATTACCGGGACTGTGACACCCAGCTGCCACAACTGGCAAAGCATGGGTGCTAAACATATGCTGAAGAAATGAATGAGTGAATGAATGCATCAAACTTTTCCCGTTTGTTAATTTCGCCTTTTTATTTTTTGCTATCAGAAGGCTCTCTGAGAAGGACAGAAATGGATGCACTGGGAATATAGGTAAAGAGAAAACATTTTTTAAATTTTTTTTTTCTTAGTGAGGCAATTGAGGTTAAGTGACTTGCCCAGGGTCACACAGCTAGTAAGTGTTAAGTGTCTGAGGCTGGATTTGAACTCAGGTGCTCCTGACTCCAGGGCCGGTGCTCTATCCACTGTGCCACCTAGCTGCCCCCTAAAGTGTTTTGTTTTTTTAAAAAAAATAAAGCAGTCTAATATGAACTGCCAGATGAACTCCACCAACATCACGATTTTGCCAAGGGCCAATCCTATCCTCTCCACTGTCCTTTCCACAAGAAGATACCATCAGAGTGGAGTCTGGCTCCTATTTAGTACAGGATAACCTGTCATTTCCAGAAACAAAATGAACAGCAATGCTGTGGATATCTTAAAGAGCACAGCTCTGCAGCACACCCAGAAGTCAGGTATTCCCCCATATCAGTTATACATCATTCAGTCTGGGCCACCTTAGACAAGATCAGAGGCAGAGCATTTGCCTTTCGAGGGAGGGAGGGGAAAGAGAATGTGTGTGTGTGTGTGTGTGTGTGTGTGTGTGTGTGTGTGTGTATGTGAGAGAGAGAGACAGAGAGAGACAGAGAGAGAGAGACAGAGAGAGACAGAGAGAGAGACAGAGAGAGAGAGAGACAGAGAGAGAGACAGAGAGAGAGAGAGACAGAGAGAGAGACGGAGAGAGAGACGGAGAGAGAGACGGAGAGAGAGACGGAGAGAGAGACGGAGAGAGAGACGGAGAGAGAGACAGAGAGAGAGACAGAGAGAGAGACAGAGAGAGAGACAGAGAGAGAGACAGAGAGACGGAGAGAGAGGGTGGGAGGGAGGGAGGGACAGGGGTGGAAGGGAGAAGAGAGCAAGAGACAGTCAGAGATCTGACATACCCAGGTACTGATTTTTTCTTTCCAGAGGAGATAAGGCACCCAGACAGATGTAATGTCCCTTTTCTGCCCCTGCTCCCATTGAAGGCCACAGGACACACTGCCCAGTCCAACCCACCTTTCCCCCCCAACACACACACACACACACACACACACACACACACACACACACACACACACACACAGATCAGGCCCTGACCCTGGCCTTTGCCCACAACATTCTACAGCAGCTTGAGGGGATTCAGAGGCAAAAGAATCAAGAGTTGAAAATGGCTTCGATGTCCATTAAGTCCAGCTTGTCCCTGAGCCAGACTCTCCTCTACAATATCCCTGACAAGTGGTCATCCGGCCTCAGCCTGAAGCCTTCCACTCAGAAGAACTCACATCTCCCAAGGCAGCTCGTTGCACTTTGGCACAGCTCTGATAATATTAAGAATTTCTTCCTTACATTAAGTTAAATCAGCTTTTTTTCCCATTTCCACCCGTTGTCCCTGGCTCTTCCCTTGGGCCCAAGCAGAATAAGTATAATCCCTCTTCCATATGACAGCCCTTCAAATACCTGAGGACAAACATTATGTCCCCTATTATGATGAAATAACGCTGTAAACTGGACACAGATTAAGACTGATGACTCATGACCTCAGCCAGCGATCTGCCATCCCTGGTACGATTTACCCAGGTAGACCAACAGTTAAAGAGCAGGTCTGGCAAGCAGGGGCCTGTGTTCATTTGTGGCAGAATCCAAGAAAGATGGGGTTTTAGGAACATAGACTTAGAGCAAGAAGGCAGCTTAGAGGCCACCTGGTCCCAACCCCCTCCTTCTGTGGATATTAGAAACCCATGGTTAACACTGTGCCCAAGAGCAGAACCCCATCATTAATAAGCAGACTTCAGAGCTTTGAGACTTGGCCAGGCTGTGGGGGACTATTTCTCTCTCTCTCTCTCTCTCTCTCTCTCAACCTTCTAGTCAGTTTCACACTTGCCAATTTCACACTTGCCAGTTTCAGATACAAGAGACCATGCATATTCACATTTCTGAGAAAGAAGGGAACCACTAGTGGGGGCCTCACAATGAGCTTACCTTGGCTGATGCCGCACAGTGTCTTGGCAGTGGAAGGGGACACTCTGAGCACTCTCATTAACTGGGGCTCCTGCTTTCCCCTGCCATTCCGAAAGGCTGGGAGAGACATTCTCTGGCTCCTATGAAAGTGAACACAAAGGAAGATTAGGCATGGTTGGTGCAATCAGTAAGCACAGAGAGAGCCCTCAGCTTGTAAGAACATGGAGGGACAAGGCAAGGATTACAGAGGATCCTAGAGCCAGAAGATACCACCACCATCATCCAGTCCAATCTCCTCATTGTACGGCTGAGGAAACTGAGGTCTGGAGGGGTGACAGGCCAAGGTCAAAGTCACACAGGGAGTAAGAGATGATGCCACCATTGGAACTCAGGTCCTCTGACTTCAAACCCGATGCTCTTTCTAGTAAACTGCTATGCATCTCTTGTAGCAGCGTCTGTGTTCATTTTTATGTGGGAAGGGTACAGTTCTCTTAACTAGACAAGCTTTTAAAAGAGTTTTGTTCCCTTTAACTGCTGCAGTGTGAAAAATGTTAGCCTGGGAACCCTGAAGAGCCATTCTCTCCAACCCCCAAACTACTCTTTATTTAATCCCAAGCAAACCTGAGTCAGTCTACAAAAAAACAGCTGACAGGGCAAATACATGGGCACATGCACGCGCACACACACACCCCTACTACTAATAAGAAGTGATATTTATAGAACACTTTATGGTTTGCGAAGCACTTTCGATATATTATCTCATTTACACTGAGTGAGATGAGCAGAAGCAGAACATTGTACACAGTATCAACAACATTGTGTGGTGATCAACTGTTATAGACTTGGCTCTTCTCAGCAATACAATGATCCAAGATAATTCCAAAGGACTCATGATGGAAAATGTCCTCCAGATCCAGAAAAAAGAACTGTGGAATCCAGATGCAGATTGAACCATACTGTTTCTACTCTTTTTGTTTTCCTTTTTTGAAGTTTTTCCCTTTTGTTCTGATTCTTCTTTCACAGCATGACTCATGCAGAAATATCTTTAATGTGATTGTACATATATAATCTATATCAGATTTCTTGCTGTCTTGGGGAGGGGGGAGGGAGGGAGGAAAATTTGGAACTAGAAATCTTAGAAAAACAAATGTTAAAAACTATCTCTACATGTAACTAGAAAATAATAAAATATTTTTGTGATTTAAAAAAAAAGATCTATTATCTCATTTAAACCTCACAACAATCCCCTACAGGAGGTACTGAAAATACTATAACATTCATTTTTTGTTTTTGTGTGTGTGTGTGTGTGTGTGTGTGAGGCAATTGGGGTTAAGTGACTTGCCCAAGGTCACACAGCTAGTAAGTGTCAAGTGTCTGAGGCCAGATTTGAACTCAGGTACTCCTGACTCCAGGGCCGGTGCTCTATCCACTGTGCCACCTAGCTGACCCATAACATTCATTTTTACAAATGAGGATAATGAACCTCAAAGAGAGGCAGCTAGGTAGCACAATAGATAGAGTGCTAGGCTTAGAGTCAGAAAGACCTGAGTTCAAATCCAGCCTCAGAAACTTCCTAGCTATGTGACCTTGGGCAAGTCACTTAACCTGTTTGACACCAGAGAAGGAAATGGCAAACCACTCCAGTATCTTTGCCCAAGGAAACTCCATTCAGGGTCATGAAGAATCAGACATGACTGAAATGACTGAACAAGAGTCTCAAAGAGGTGAAGGAGGGGCTTACCCAGGATCACTGAGATGGTTAAGTGTTTGGAAGCAGAATTTGAAATCAGGTCTATCTTGATTCCACTAGGCCTAATATTCTACCCTTACTCCACACTACCTCTGCTCCTGTGTGGGAACCCAAGGAAGCCATGTTCTCCTTTAAAGGCTAGCCCTGAGTCTTAAGATACTGGAGGTTACTCACAGGCAGACACACAGCACCGTCTGTCTCTCTCTCACGCACACACCTGCACACAAATGAGTCAACACATACGTGTGCTTTGCAAACTTTAAAGCATTACATAAATGCTGGCCATTACGCTCTACATGTACGTATCACTACACAAGGAAGCCTGCCTAATCCTTCAGATGACCAGGCTGGGCCTCAAGACAGTTGAGCATACACACACATTCCTACACTGGCCATTTCCTGAATTAGTGCCCTCACTGTCTAGCCAAAAGGGGGAATCCCAAGCTCTCTTCAGGACAACGTAAACATATCCCAGGGCAGAATGTTCTAGACACCATCCCCCAGCACTCTTCCAGGGGTAAAGGGGCCCACAGGCCTGCCAGAGCTGCCTGGAGGGCAGCAGGTAATCTCTTGGAGATTCTTTGGAGTTCCTGGGGACCCACTCACACAATGCCTACACTCCAGTAAGAAGGTCGGCTTTCCTGACAAAAGGCTAAGTGTTGTCAGTCAGGACTGGGACCCTGTTCCCCCCCAGCTCCCAGACAGGCTCACAATCCATTACACCCAACTGCCTCTTTCCACCTTGAGTATATAAAGCAGCAGCTTTTCAGCTCTCAAACAGCATCCTTCCTCAGGTGGCTGGAACCTAGTGGAGAGAGGCAAGAGGGTGGGGGTTAGAGGTAGACACCTGGAGTTCAAATCTCAAGTCGACAAACTGCTCCCTAAATCATTCTGGTGACCCACTTTCCCTCACTGGACCTCAGTTTCCCCAACTGTAAAATAAGGAAGCTGGACCAGTGGGCAGCTAGGTGGCACAGTAGATAAAGCACCAGCCCTGGATTCAGGAGGACCCGAGTTCAAATCCATCTCAGACACTTGACACTTACTAGCTGTGTGACCCTGAGCAAGTCACTTAACCCTCATTGCCTTGCAAAGAAAGAAAGAAAGAAAGAAAGAAAGCTGGACTAGACCATCTCTGAGCACCCTTCCAAATGACTTCGCTACCAATTCCGACTATGGAAGCTTTTTCTCTTGTTTGGAAACATATTGAACCCAGAGTGAACACCGTGTTTTCCAGCTCAGGTGATTTGGTACTCCAGATTTCCATCTCCTCTACTTAACTATGTTCTCAGTTCTGAATAGCACATCTTAGGAGGGACGCTCAAGTGGGGAGGACCACCCTGGACATCTTCAGGTCCAACTTCCTCCCTATAAAAATGGGGAAACCATCCTGGGTAAGGACAATGGTTCCCTAGCTGTGTGACCCTGGGCCCTCTTGGTCTGGGTTCTCATGTGTAAAATGGAGATAATAACAGCTCCTTTTTCAGAGTTATGCTGTGAGAATCAGTGAGCAGATAGATGTATGTTGACAGCAACATTATAAAGAAAAAGAACTCTGAGAGACTGAAGAACTCTAACAGATGCGATGATAAACCCTGGGTCCAGAGGCCTGAAAGTGAAGCACAACACACCCATTTACTGTCAGAGAGGTGACGGACTCAAGGTGCAGAAGGAGCCGTGTTCTTGGACACAGGCAATGAGGGAATTTCATTGGTTGGACGAAGCTTTGGCGGGGAGTTTATTTTCATGTTTTTTTTAATGTTTAAGTTCAAGAAAAAGAAAAAGAGACAGATAATAAATGTACATAAAAGTAAATAAATGAGTGAATGAGCAAATAAATCAATAAATGGGGGGGATCTATGTGTAGTGCTCTGCAAACCCTGAAACACTATATAAATTCTAGAGGCTGCCACTGTCACCGTTATGATTATCATGCAATCAATAGGTATATCCTTTGGATTATACATTACACCTATATGCACACATGGGATCCTTTCTAACCCCATACATATACATGTACATGTACACATACACATGCATATACACACACCCTGAACAACCCTGCTGTTCTCGCCACTCTGAGACAACCAGATATCTAGAAATTGGTCCTGAAATTCAAAGTCTTTCCCCTTCATCAAAAAAGACCTGGATTATGGAGAAAAACAATTCCTACAAAATCCATGCCTTTTATCAGCATAAAAATGGTGCCACCCTCAGGCCATAGACTAATGGATTCATATTTCTGGGAAATGAAGGTTACTTGATATTGTGTAGGAAAAATAAATTTCATTCTCTGGTTTCTCCACATCTGCTTTCAAATCTGCCTTCCCTCAGAGGGGATGGCAACTTAAGAGGAGAGGGGACAATGATAGAGAAAAGAAATGCTCACTAGGAAAGAGCTATTCAGGTGCTTTGGGTGTAGGGGTGAAGAGACCTGGAGCCATGCCAGGGATATTCACACAGCCTGAGCTGTTCAGAAAGGATCCGGCTTTATTTAGCCTGTCTGTTTATTTAAACTATGGAAGTATGTGATTGAAGAGGCAGCCCTTGGTGGTATGTGGGCAGGCTGGCCTCAAGGTCAGAGAGACCTGGGCTCAAGGCCCAACTCTGACACTTACTGGTTGGACTGACATCTCTCCAAGGTATATATATATATATATATATATATATATATATATATATATATATATATATATATATATATGGGGGGGAGGGGGAGATCTTCATTTTTGTGTATCATGGAGCCCTCTGGGGAAGACTATGGACCCCTTCTCAAAATGTCTTTAAATACCTTTTTAAACACCACAGAGGATTATGAAGGAAACCAGTTATAATTATAAAAATATATTAAAAGCAAGTCTAGGGGCCAGCTAGGTAGCACAGTGTATAGAGCACTGGCTCTGGATTCAGGAGGATCTGAGTTCAAATCCAGCCTCAGACACTTAGTACTTACTAGCTGTGTGACCCTGGGCAAGTCACTTAGCCCCAATTGCCTCAAAAAAAAAAAAAAAAAGCAAGTCTACAGACTCTGGTGAAGAGCCACTGATCTAAGCAATCCCACACCTGGACAGGCATCATCTCCACCACATTTGCAACAAGGCAGGGTTGGGGGATGACCTCATTCCCACCCCGGTCTTCCTCTGCACCAGGCCCAAATCTGCTTTTTTCCATAACTGCTGCCCGTTGCTCCTACTCGTCCACTATGGAAAAAACAAACAGAACCAGTCTATTCTCTCTTCCGGAGGAAAACCCTCCCAGTATCTGAAGGCACCGACTGTATCTTCCCCAGCTAACTACCCCCAGTGCTTCCAACCAGTATGAAAGGACATGGGCTGTAGCCATTCTCTCACCTTTCTAGTCCAGCTCCGCCTGGTCAACACCTTCCTAAAATGTGGCCCACTGGTCTTTGAATTTCCTTCCAGCCCTGAAGGGTCATGAATCTGGTGGTTAGGACTGCAAAAACTGGGGGCAAACAGGGAGGTTGGGTGGTGGGGGTCCTTGAATGTCAAGATAAGGAGTTTAGAATTTAATTGGAAGGCAACAGAGAGTCAATGAAGGGATGCCTTCAGCCCAGCTAGGGGAAAAAACGCTATCATTTACTACAATCATCCTTATTTGGATTGAATGGGAGGAAAGCCAGGTTGAACTGACGTCAACTGTGAATCATAAAAACCTTTTAAAATATATTCAGGCTTTATTACTTTCAGTAACTATAACTGGGCCACCTGATCAACTGAAAAGATTTCTGAACAGCTGTTTAAATGAAACAATTATTTTTAACAGCACTTAGCACAGTGTCTAGCACATAGTGGGGACTTGATCGACTTGATCAGTGATGATTGAGTGAACAACTATAATTCTGGGTACGACTATACTGCCTTGAACTTTTCAAATAACTCTGGCCCCCCCCCCTCTCTCTCTCTCTCTTACAGCATAGCAGTTCTTTTGCATATAAATTAATATACTTCATCATCCATGCAGCAATGGAGAGATGCAGGGTGGATCTGAGTAGGATGCTGCATGTTACCAATTAAAAGTACGCTAAAGAACAGGCTAGATATTATGAAGAACACTGAAATTCAGAGGCAACAGGATGGTTCAGTAGGTAGTGTGCTGGGTCTGGATCAAGAATCTACGGTTCAGATTCAGCCTCAGACACTACTAGTTGTGTAACCCTTGGCAAGTCAATTAACTTCTGTGTCCATATCTGCAAAATGGGGATAATAATATGTCCCAAGTCCCATGGTTACTGTGAGGAACAAATAAGAAATCTAATCTTTATAATTCTCCCACTGCCCTTCAGTCTGCCCTCTGGGGCAAAGCAGATCCCTTTCAAATAACCCCTTTTCCACATGATACTTGAAAAAGCTATTGAGACTCCCTTAAGACTCCCCATCTTCAGGCTAATCATTCCCAACCAGTCCCTTCAGCCAACCCTGTAACGGTACAGTGTCCATTTCTGTCACCACCCTAGGAGACCTTTTCCCAGACATATTCCATTTGGTCTTCTTTTTCTCCAACACAACAGAGAGCTCTATAAACTGACCACAACACTCTAGCTGGGGTCTGACAAGGCAGTCTGTGATCAGATAAGCTTCCCTAGGAGCCCTGTTCCGTTGCTGCCTCTCCCTGATGCCTCTTCTATGAAACTCTGTCCGGACCCCCTCATGCTGTGCTTCTGAAGTTGATTTTTTGGACCCAAGGGTTGGACTTTACATTTAAGCGTGTCACCTCAGTGAAAGTTCTGGGGGTTGGGAAGGGAAGCAGGGAGAAGTTGAGAGGAAAATCAGAGAGGATGGTCTCTAAAGTCTACAAAGATTTTCATTTTAGAGCAACAAACACCCAACAAAGTTCCGGAACCCCTCCCCTCAAAAGAGCCCTATAGACATGCCAAGTGTCCATCTGTTTTTCATTCCATTACACCCTTCCCCCACTGTGTCTGGTAAATTCCTTTCTTATGAACCCAAAGCCACCAACTCAGGCTCAGAATCCAAGTTTAACAAAGAGCACATCAGTCAGTCAGTCAGTAACTGTAAAGATGTTTGTAAAGAAATCGCTTTCAGGAAAGATCTTAAGCAAGATTTTTTTTTTTCTGGTGGGGAGGCTCAGTCCTGAAAGCCCCTAACACTGCTCTTCCTCTTCATCTCTGACTCTTCCATAACTCCCTTCTAAGCTCAGCTCCAAGGCCTTTCCCAACACCTTGGTTAGTGCTTCTTCATTTCCAAAAACTAGAATAAAAACCAAAAAAGAATAACTTTGAATTTACTTGGACTACAGCTTAGATTTGCTTTGCTTGCTCTCAGGTTGTTTCCCCTGATAGAATGGAAGGTCTTTGAAGGCAGGAACTGTCTCAAATACTTTATTTCAAGCCCAATCACCTAGCACAGTTCCTGGCACATAAAAGGCATGTAATAAGTTTGTTATATTGAATCATCAGTAAGTCAACAAGCATTATTAAGTGCTCACAATATGCCAGGCACCATACAAGCACCAAGGATATAAAGAAAGGCAAAAACAAATTCACCCAAAAAAAGCCACTGGCTTCAGGGACCTTGCTTTCTAAAAGGGGAAACAAGGCATCCGACACAATGTGCAAATAAATTGAGAGAGAAAAAGGGGTGGAGGGAGGGAAGGAGAGAGGAAGGAAGAGTGAGACAGACCAAAAGACAAAAAGGGAGGGGGGGGGAGGGAGTGAGAGGAGGAAGAGAGAGAGAAGGAGAGAAGAGTCAATGAAGGTAGTCTGAAAGGAGATGGGGAATAACCAAGACAAACCTATAATTAAGTTGAGCTATGCTAGGTGGCCCAGTGGATAAAGCACCTGGCCAGGAGTCAGGAAGACTCCTCTTCCCATTCAAAACCAGCCTCACACACTTACTGGCTGTGTGACCCTAGGCAAGTCATTTAACCTTGTTTGCCCCAGTTTCCTCACCTGTAAATGAGCTGGAGATGAAAATGGCAAGCCACTTTGATATCTGCCGAGAAAATCCCAAAAGGGGTCACAAAAAAAGGAACCGAAAAATGGAAATTGAAAATATAACCCATAAAATACTTAGAAGCCACGGGCACTCTGTTGCCAATCCTGACTGGATCTCTTACTTGAATCTAGCTCAAATGGCCACTAATTTGACTCCCTCTCACTTTCCATAAAAACAAAAATTTAGAATGCGGCTATAAACCATTCATGGCTAGAAAAAACTGAATGACAAGCGGGGAAATCACTCAAAACAGCCAAGCATCGTTGCGGGATTCCCCTGGTCCCCACGGCTTTGGGCAACGTAACCAGGGGGAGAAGGGAGAGTGGAGAAGATTCACCATGTTCCAAAATCCGTCACTTGCTAGTGTCGAAGAAGTCGCAACTCCAGCTATTCGCTCTCTGCTAGAACAGCAAGCCCATGAGAGGGAAGGGTTCCTGACGAGAAGTGGCCTCTAAATTACCATGGAATCTCCGTGGCCACCTCAGCTGCTCCCTCCAACTTCTCTGCTTTTCCTAGAGAGTTTTCAAAAACTCCCTCAGGACTAGAAGCTCCGCCCTCAATCCTGAGTCCCCACCTCTCAGTCTGAAAGATAAACAGCTCCCAGGGGCTTTAGGGACAATTAGTTTGCCCTTGCCTACTCTTCAACTCATCATCATTACCCTCCTCCACCTCCCTTTTTCCCTATCATTATAGATGGCAACACCAAGCCCCCAGAATCTCAGGATCCAGCCTAGGAGTCATCCTTGGGTGACTATCTCTCACCCTCTCCCCTTCCCATACAATATGACACAGTCCTGTGTTTCACCTTTGCGACATCTCTCAGACAGGTCCTTTGCTCTCCTCCAACACTGCATCCACCCAGCGATGGGCCCTCATCATCTCACACCTGGGCTACGAGGGTGTGTCTGCCTGTCTCAGTCCCCCTTCCAATCCACCCTCCACTCAGCAGGTCTGACCATTAATAAACTGCAGTGGGTCCCAAAATGCTGTTTGGTGTTCAACTCCCTTCCCACCCTGCCCCCCTCAAACCTTTCCAAGCCTCTTACCTCTTCCTCCCACCTTATACCCTTCATTACTGGCCTCCTGGATATGGCACGAAGAAGACCCTCCTCTCTGCTCTGGGAATTCTCTCTGTCCTCTGCCCTACCTATGGGCCTCCCTGGCCACTGTTAAGCCCCAGCTAAAGCTTCTACAAGAAGCCTTCCCCAGAGGGCAGCTGGGTGGCGCAGTGGGTGAAGCGCCAGCCCTGGATTCAGGAGGACCTGAGTTCAGATCCGGCTTCAAACACTTGACACTAGCTGTGTGACCCTGGGCAAGTCACTTGACCCCCACTGCCCCGCCAAAAAAAAAAAAGAAGAAGCCTTCCCCAGCCCCCTCAATTCCAGTTAGTGATTTTCTATTTATCCTACTCTATTTTCTATCTTTAGCCACAAGTATCTATAGCATGCTTCCTATATATTTGTATGCATGTGTGAGGTCCTTGAGAGACTCTTTTTGTAGCCCCAGAGCTTAGCGTATTACCTTTGGAAGGCCCTTAAGAAATATTGATCCACTGATCTAATGCTTAAAACTTGTCTCAAAACATGCATATAGGGGGCAGCTAGGTGGCGCAGTGGATAAAGCACCGGCCCTGGATTCAGGAGGACCTGAGTTCAAATTTGACTTCAGACACTTACTAGCTGTGTGACCCTGAGCAAGTCACTTAACCCCAACTGCCTCAAAAGAAGCAGCAGCAGCAGCAGCAGTCACTTGAGATGTATGTTCACTTTTCTGGGCTCAGACCACATTTTTTTCCTCTAAGTGGTAATTGATTAAGATGGCCCTTAGATTAATCACATTTTGGGGTAATACTTTAAAGTCAGATCCCGGCCCTGAGGTGAGGCACTGATGACAACTGTCCCCTCCTTCAAAGGTCACACCCCCCACTCAATTATCAGAAAGGGAAGTTAGTGGGGGATGCTAGGGGGTGACAAACTCAACGAGGAGCAGAGGCCACCAAACCACACCCCTGCCTCTGCACACTGACTTAGAAAACCCCATGTTACCATCATTTATGTTCTGCAGTATTGGATGGACTTGGTTAGATATTTCCCACTTACACTTTAATCTTGTTCAGGCAGATCCCAGGATCCCAGAGAGATGAGGAGCACCCCAGAGGCCATCCCTCCCCACCCCCTCATTTTAGAGATGAGGCCTGAGATGGTTTGAGTGAAGTACCCCAAGATCACACAAGCCCAGGGCCTCCTGCTCCAGGGCCAATTAACAGAGCTGCACCCCAGAATTAGACATTTCACTCTTAAGGACTGCTCACTCACAGTGACTGCCAATGGGACTGGGTTTTTCTTGTCCTTATGTGAGGAAAGATCTTGTTTATTCACTGGCCTGACCATCACTGACAAGAAAATGTCAAGGTTTTCCTTTTAACAAAGACTTCTACTTGCAGGGCTTAGCCATCAGCAAGGGGCAATAACTAAGGGGGGAGGGGGCAGGGGGGAGGAATTGAAGCCTGAACTAGAACAGCCAGAGATTCTACAACTTTACCACTACTGTTGGCTTTTCTATCAGGTTCATTTCAGACTATATCCCTCCCCATACAATGACCCACTCCTTTTAACAAAGATTTTTTAAAAGAAAGGAGAAAGCAATGAACACATCCACGGAATTTAAAAGGGTCTACAATATTCCACCTCCTCCCTACCCCACTCCTGCATACTCCTGTGGGACCCCAAGAAATCTAAAGATCCTGACCCCCCAAGACAGAGGGAAAAGCAGCTCTCTCCCACCTCAGGTATGAGGTGTGGCAGGACATTCCCCATTAGGCTGATAAGCAATACTAAGGTCTGCCAGAGGATAAGTAGGGTAGCGCTGGATGCTGCATATCCCACTGATACTGTTACCAAACATCCCCTCTTAGTTACCCAGCGCCAGTCTTTGCATTTCCACTTACCTAGTCATTCCCTTCCCAGTCTTCCCTTACTCCAGGGGGGCAGTCACCAAGCTGATCTGTTCCCCAGCCATATACTCCTCTCCTACTAAATCTCTTTTTATTTTACAAGATTCGTGATGAGCCTCCAATTCTTTGGGTGAGCTAGCCCCTCCCCCCCATCCAGGTCACAAGTCTCCCCAAACAAAAGAACTGCTAAAAGTGGGTGGGAGAGGCTCGGAGGAGAGCTGAGAGAGGCCTGTGTTGAAATGACTGATCTTAGTCATTTCCAAGGCTTCCTTTTAGAGTGGAACGAGTACAGAACTGGAAGCCCAAGGACCCAGGAGAAAATTCTGTCTCTGATACTTACTATTTGTGTGACTCAGTTTCCTCATCTGTAAAAGTAGAGGGTTAGACTAAGGTCCCTTCCAGCTCTAATTCTAGGAGCCTATTGAGATAACACAGAGGTTCCCTAAATTAACAATTCAACTGAATACAAAGATATAGCCTCTGGGTATGTCCTAGGGGAAATCCTTCTTCAGGGAGCTGGACTTGACAGCCATTGAGTCCCCTTCCAACTCCCCAAATTCTGTGATTATCGCATCCAAGAGTAATAAGACAATGAACTGGGCCCAGAATTTAACAGGAAGAAATGAGGAGTGAGGAGGGATTCCCAATGAGGCGTGTGGAAAACCACTCAGGGTTTTCAATGACACCAAGCCATGCCGGAAACAGAAAGCCGACCTTTAACACCAATATCTTACTTGTGACCATCGAATCATGGGAAAATAGGATCAATAGGAAAATGACTGTTCCACATCAACCATGAAACTGCAGAGGGATCAAGGAAAGTGGCTGTGATTGGGGCGAAGTTGTTAGAAATGTCTGCTGTGAATCAAGGCTTCATTACTGCTCTGAAAAAAAAAAAAAAAAGAGAGACGCTAGCACAATGCACCTGCCTCTCCTTAGGGAACAAACAGCTCCCTCACCCTGGGTCACTCACACAGGCAGTGAATGTCTGAGGCGGGATCTGATGCCGGATTTTCTTTTGGTTTTTGTTTTTTTTTTTTTTTTGGTGAGGCAATTGGGGTTAAGTGACTTGCCCAGGGTCACACAGCTAGTAAGTGTTAAGTGTCTGAGGCCGGATTTGAACTCAGGTCCACCTGAATCTAGAGCCAGTGCTTTATCCACTATGCTACCTAGCTGCCCCCGCACATGATTATTATTAATAATTAATAGCATTGTGGGCAGCTAGGTGGTGCAGTGGATAAAGCACTGGCTCTAGATTCAGGTGGACGTGAGTTCAAATCGGGCCTCAGACACTTGATACTTACTAGCTGTGTGACCCTGGGCAAGTCACTTAACCCCCATTGCCTCTCAAAAAAAACCCAAAAACAAAATAATTAATAGCATTGACAAGAAGGATCATTATATTGGGGTTACTAGTAACAGCAACACTACTATGAATTTTATCATGAATCGGCTCTTTGAATAAGGGAGATGGAGAGTTGGAAGAGACCCAGATAGTAAAAATTCCACACTGCAAGTGAAGGAAATCCCACTATGAACATAAGTGCCGATCAGTCATCCCGCTTCTGCTTGGAGAGACCCAAGAGGGGGAAATGCTTTCCACTGACCCCACCTCTATCGACCTCACAGGCTCTCTGATCCACGGGTACACCAGCTCCCTGAGGGGACCAGCCATGCTTTTGCATTTTGGGATGTCTCCAGGCTTTAGTACACAAAAGGCACCTGATAAATGCTCACCCTGACAACCGGCTCTCTGGGCCTTCCATTCAGAGAGCGAATGGCTCTGAAAACAGCAACTCACTTTTCTACATGCTTTGAAGGCTACAAAGAGCCCTCTCCTCGATGACTGAGTGAAGAATTTCCCACAAGTCCTGCCATTGTCCCCCTATTCCAGATACAGAAACAACCTCAGAAAAGCTGAGTGACTTGTGCTGCAGCATCTCCTCACCAAGAGGTGTCCAAGAGGGGCTCTGAGTCTCAGGTCCTAACTCTGGGGCCTGGGGCTTTGTCTGCTGTGAATTATCCCTGACAAGAATAACAGCAGCGGCTTCTGAGAGGGTCCTCACAGCCACAGTGGGAGAGGAATCAAAGAGCCAGAAAGGAGACGGAATCCTTCCCTTGTCCTACAGGTATAGAATAGATGCTTAGTGACTGACTCCTGACCGTCAGTGAAGCTCTGCATTGGGTAGAAAGGGCCCATACATATGTATGTATTCATGTGTATGTGTGTTTGCATGTGCGTGTATAGACAGAAGCTGGGTATAGCGATCTGGTGTATATACACATACATATACATACACACATATACACACAATGTACATATACACACATATCTGTATATATATATATAGAGAGAGAGAGACAAAGGCTGGGCATATACATGCTTTGTATGCATATATACACATAAACACATGCATGTATATGTATACGTGGGTTTGTATATTTACATGGATGTATATGTGTGTGTGCATTTAAATCTGAGAGTTCCTGACCAGTGGCAATGAGGATGCTGTTCCTGTTCCCTGGGGGTTGCCTTTCTCATCCCAAGGGTGAAGGACATCAAAGGTTATTTGGTTCATTGCTCTAATTTTCAGAATCCCAGGAGCCAAGTGGATGGAGGCCTTGCCTCATGGAGCTCCTGAATCCAATGTCAAGTCTAATTCTCCACCAGATGATGAGCCTGAGGCCACCAGGGCGGGAGGAACCGGATGGGAAAGGGAGGGGTAAGAGGGTGGCAAGGGGCCTTCGGCCAAGCCTCCCTGTGCTGTTGAACCCTGATGGGCAATAGCCCTGATGCGGCTGCATCTCTCGGGCTTCAGGCCTCATCACTTTGAGAAACCTGACCACGACAGGGCAGGGGGACACCAAGGCTGGGGAACCCCAACAGAAGCCCTATGGGGGATAGTTTCAGTCCCATGTGCAGACTGTCGCTGTCTAAGATGCCTCAGGCAGAGGGCAAGCTGCCAGAGCCCAGGCAGGGGACAATTGCTCTTGTTCTCCTGTTAAATAACCTCCCCATTGTGGTTAGACGCTGCTGGGCACCCCTAGACGGCAGAGCCAGTCACAAGACAGCAGGACACAAAAGAGCTAGGCCCACGGGTCTTGTGATGGGGACAGAGAGAGAGAGAGAGAGAGAGAGAGAGACTACCTGTGGAAAATGAAAACTGCTCCTGACAGCATCTGTGGAGATGCACATGAATGTGATTAGCTCACCACCGCACACTGGCATTCTTTAGTCTGCAGAAGACTCTGGAGACAGGAGAGCCATCTTCAAGTGCCTGACAGGCTGCCATAAGGAAGGGGCATTAGCCTCGGTTTGCCGGGCCCCAAAGGGCAGAAGCAAGAGCAAAGAGTCAAAGGAAGCTGTGGGTCCAAAAACACAAACCGAAACAACAGAACAAAATTTCCTAATGGTTGCGGCCATCGAAAAGGCCAAAACTGGATCATAAGCAGAGAGCTGAAGTCATCCAAAAAGCATTTGCCGAGCGGAGGGTTCCCGCATGGGCTGGGAGCTGGGGCTGCAAATCCAGCCCTGCCCTCAGCAAAGTCCCAGTCTAATAGAAGAGGCCATTCGAGCAATATACAGAGATGGCAGGTGATTTTGGGGGGCGCTGGCAGCTGACATAGCTGTGAGAGGCCCCGAACAAGGGGGGATTTTTTGGTTGGTTTGTCTGCTTTTTAAGTACTTATAAAAGCTTTACCTCCTGTTTTATTTGTATCAGCCTCCAGCTTTTCAATTCCTTTTGTGTGTTAACTTCTTCCTCAGAATGTAAGCTTCCAGAGGGCAAAAGAAATGGCCAACTGCTCCAATGGCTTTGCCGAGAAAACCCCGAATGGGGCCACAAAGAATCAAATACGACTGAACAACGACATTTCAATTTCCCAGCTTAATACAGTGACTGTGGGACATAGAGTCGGGAAGCCTCCCTCTGACACTTACCAGCTGTGTGATCCCAGGCAAGTCCCTTCACTTCTCTAACACTCCTAAGCCTCAGTTTCCTCACTGATAAAATGGGAATAAGGAAACCTCTAATTGCCGACCTCACCCAGTTCTCATAGTTTTCCCAAATAAAGTAATACAAACTTTAAATGCTAAATAAATGGCAGCAATTATTATTGATGCAGATAACACAATGATGTCTCTCTTCTTATTTGGACAATCAGCCGACACATTTCGTTTTAAAAATCCCGGGCAGTAGCAGTTTTTCCATTCCCCTTTGCTAAAGGAGTCATCACCAATAGCAATGGGGCATGAGGACTGTGGGCAAAAGTTGGTACAGCCCAAGAACTGGCTGCCCAGAGCTGGGGGACACCCCCTGCCCCGGATCTGGTCCGTGGGCCACTGCCACCTGCCCAAAATGAACCCATCCCCCGTAGTTTAACTTGCGGGCCTGGGAAAGTTACCAGATTCCTCTCTTCTACCTCAACTTCCCCGAAGTAATTCACATCAGAAGCAGGAGTGGCACAAAATGTAGACAAACCAGCCTGGTCGGCCTTTTCACCTGGTTCCCAGCCACAAAGGGCATGGAAGACTGGTTGCTTCCACCCTGAGAAAAGGGACTGACCGCCCTTTAGTCAGTGGAGTAAATGCTCACACTGGAGCCAGAGGACCCAGGTGTGAGTCCTGGCTGGTCACTGGCTCTCTCTGGGCCTCAGTTTCCTCCCTTGTCCAATGAGGACTATCAGGGCCCAACTCTATGGTGGTCTGATACTTCCATCTGGGGTCGAGGGAGGAAGGGAGCCTAAATTTCCAAGCTGAAAGTAGAGAGACGCGGGCTCTCAGGCCAAGAGCACTATTTTTGTCATCTCTGACAAAAGTTTGGGTTGGCAACTCTGAGTCCTCCTAAATGTCAGCTTCTTATTTTTTGTGCTATCTACACTTTCCAAACAGCTTTGCCTCCAGCCTCCAAAACAGGCCACGCACATCCCAGTTAAGCTGTTTTCTTTGCCTAAAGCACTCACCACCCATGGATAAATATCACCCATCACTCAAAGACACGAATCTGCAAATCTCCGTGGGTTCTGAAATATGCTAATAAGAGGCAGTGCCCAAATGGCCCATCCTGTTTCCCCGGGGAAGCATTTTAAGACGTATGTTCAAAGTGTTGACCAGCTACCCCTCAGCAGGTTGGCAAGGGCACAGCCGTGTCTGCTGTGGCTGCCCAGTAGGCACAGGAAAAGAGGGACACTGTCCAAACAGACCTCATCTGGGAGGATGCCAAGGATGCAGGAGCCTCCGGAAACCACGGATGGTCAAGTGTTACTCTGTGTACAATCTGACTCTAACCTTGCTTTCCTGACCAATCACACATCACTCCTCCTCCCAAAGTCTCCATATCCTAGCCAAGACGACATGACATTCCATCTCCCTACCTTTTCCCAAGGGATTTCCCATACCTAGAATGAGACTCCCTAAGTCCCTTCAAAACAAAGCTCAGATGCCACGGGAATATAATCAGCGATTTCTACTCCAGACAAAACACGTCTGAGATAAGCAACATAAAAAGCACTTTCAAACCAATTTTTTCTAGCCAAGTCATTGTAAAGCCACTACTCAGGAGGCTGGCCTGGAGTATCAGGTACCAATTAAAAAGAAGGGGACTGTGGGTATAACCTCATGGAGTAAAAAAAAAAATGACTAAACAATTAGAGGCTCCCTCTCTTAGGCAAATCTTGTTACTAACTGGTTGCTAAGTATTGTTGTTCCTACCTTGTCACTTCTACATTTCCCAGGTTGCCCAAGACAGAAAGTGCCATTAGTACCCTATAAATTCAATGCCCTGAGACAAGGCACCACTGCCCCTCCCTAGTAATGGCTCTGAGGACTTGGCAGATCTCTACAATTGTTCCACTCTCCAGAGGTTACTTTGTATTTGTCCAGTACTTAGCACAATGGAATGGAAGATCCCTTTGAGTTCTCTCAGATCTCCTAACACAGAGGAGGTGGTTAATAATTGTTTGGCCACCTGAACTGAATTGTGAGGAATGATTCTAGGAACTGGTATGTTCAGGGCCCAAAGAGAAGACTCAGGTGGATGGGCATTAATGACAACAGTCTTCAAATGTGAGAAGGGAACAGGATAGGACCCATTCTGTGTGAATAGCACAGAATCAGTAACACCAGCAGCAGAGAACATTTACAGAGGGATTTAAGGCTTGCTAAGTACTTCACAAATATTATCTCATTTGGGCCTCACAATGACGCTGAAAAGCAGGTGCTATTATCATACCCATTTATGAAAGCAGCATGAACTAGTATAGTGAGTCCAGGGGTCAGAAGCCCTGGGTTTGAATCCTGGTCTGCTACATATATGTGACTTTGGGCAAATCCCTTGACCTCTCCCAGGCTCAGTTTCTTCACTGAAGAAATAAAGAGTTTGGACTAGGGGATCTCAAAGATCACAGTGCCTGGCACACAGTAGGTACTTAATTAATGTTGATTGATTGAGGGGTTGATATCCCTTCTAGCTCAAGTCCTGTGATTTTGAAGGCAACAGATTTGAGCCAAATGTCAAGAAAAGCCTTCTAATAATTAGAGCTGTCCCGGTGAGTAATGGGGCGCTTGCTATATGGACTCAGGGAGTCCCCTATTAGCAGGTTGTTGCACACCCAGTCTTAGCCAAGGCTGCATGAACATCTTGTCAGGGACATGGGCCAAGGGCTTTGTGTCTGCAACCTCTGGGCTGGAGGGTGTCCTAAATGACCTCTAATGTCCTCTCCCCTTCAGCTCAACTCCACAAATACTTATTGAGCAAAGCCTTGAGCTTTCTACCCAACATCTTCCAAGGGCAAAAGACCATTAGGCTGGGCTCATTAGAAATAAGAGTCATTCCCTGTCGATTTGGTCCAACCACAGTGAACTTCTCTAGGCTAATCTTTCTCCTCAAGATGAAGTTTTGTGGTGTGTGGGTGTGTGGGTGTGTGCGTGTGCGTGTGCGTGTGCGTGTGCGTGTGCGTGTGTGTGTGTGTGTGTGTGTGTGTGTAAACTGACAGAATCCTTACTCAAAACACCCATCAGGCTAAAGAATGAAAGAAGGCATGGCTCTTTATGGGGTGAAAGTTCTTTAATTCATGGTGCAAAGGAGGAGAAAAAACACCTGAAAGTATGAGGGCGTGAATATTGCAATAGGGTTGGCTACTTGAGGGATATAACTGAGTCAAGAGACTGAAGATTAAGTGGGTCTTGCTACCTAAACTCTGGGTCTGAGCAGACTGGGCCTCTTAATCCCATTAAGACAGAAGTTCAAAAAAAAACCAAAAAAAGACAGAAGTTCCCATAAGACAGAATTTGGCATATTCTACCAGAGCTTCTTAATCTGAGGTCCATGAACTTGTTTTATACACATATACATTGTAAACATGCATGTATATGTATATATCTCATGTATATTTATATAACTGGCTTCCTTTGTGATCCTATGTATTGTACTTAATGCATTTAAAAACATCCTTCTACCAGGGGTCCACAGGCTTCCCCAGGCTCCCTGACCCAAAACAGGTTAAGAAGCCCTACTCTGAACCATGTTTAATGTCCAATGAGAAGCTAAACAAGATAGAACCTCCCAGCCCTTAGGCCATCCATGACCGGAGAATCCTTCCTTCTCCTCCAGTAATCAGAAAAAACAGATTCTCAGAGTTGAAAGAGAGCATTAACCTCTTACTCCCTCAGCTTCCTCATCAGGAAAATAGAAAGGGTTGGAATAAGTGGCCTCTCCATCTCTGGATCCGAGGCCGCCTAGACCAACCTATGACAGAAGAAGTCCATCCCTAACAGACCCTAAAAATGGTTGGTCTTTCCTGGGAGGCCTCCAGGGAGCTGCTGTCTGACCGCCAAGGTGGCCCATTCTACTGGGAGAGAATTCGAATCATTAGGAAGTTTTCTGGATTTTCCTCCCCGTCACTTGGGTCCATCCCTCCCAATCCAATGGGGCAGAGCTTGAGAGCTGGGAGGGACCTCAGGGGCTACTCTGGGGCTCCCTCCAGCACCCATCTAGGCTCCCACCATCTTCTTCAGGCTAAGCGTCCCCAGTCCTTCCACCCGTCTTCCCAAGGCACGAATCTGAGGTTCCACACCACCTTGGCTTCCTCCCCTGGACACCCTCCCAATGACATGGGGGGCCCAGGGGGGCCCTCCTCCTCCAGCTAGGCTCTGACCGGAGCTGAGAACAGGGGACCGTCACCCCCTGAGGCCCCTGCCTCACCTGGAGCAGCCCAAGCCTGGGGAGGCCTGGGGACCCTTCTCAGAAGGATGTTTTTAAATGAATAATAGTAACATAGGCTGGCCTTATCACGTCACCAGTAAAATGAGAGAGGGCGGGACTGGGTGGTCTCTCCCATTCCTCCCAGCTCCAAATTCTGAGATCTCCAGCAGCCTAAAGGATACTCCTCCACCTGAAGTCTCTCTCTCTCTCACTCACACTCACACACACACTCACTCACACTCACACACAGACACACACTCACTCGCTCACACTCACTCACACACACACACAGACACACACTCACACACACACCCCATGGAAATTCGGTGAAGGGTTGTCTTAGTTTTTGCCTTTGCGTCCCAGGTGATGCTGAACAACTGAATGGAGCCAAACCAGATACATTGAAGTGGAAGGGCTACCTAATCCACCCAGTATTAGAATAACAACAACAAGGAGAGCTAGTATTTATGGAGCACTTTAAGGTTGGCCAAGTGCAGGTAACTCTGATCTCCTGCTGAGGCAGGTGCTCTTGATATCCTTGTTTTACAGATGAGGAAACTGAGTCTCAGAGAGGGTAAGTGACTTGCCCAGGAACGAGTCACAGCAGAATTCGAACTCAGGCCTTCCTAACTCCACCACACCATCCATATGTGAACGAGAACCCTCCCCACCACTTACAACGTCCCTAAGAGAGGGTCACCTAAAGCAGCCTGCTCCACACTGACCAGATTCTCCTAATTAGGAAGCTTTCCCTGATCTTCCTCTTTGGGACCACGACACTCCAGCCAAACTGGCCGCTCTATTCCAAGCCGTCCTGTTCATTCAGAGACAGACGCTCTTTGTTTGCCTTAAAGGGCATCTGTCCTTACTAGTTCAAAAACAGTTGGTCTATTAAGCCCCAGAATCAAGTGTGTGTGTCCACATAAGATTCTATAGGAGAGGAATCAATCCTGAATGTTTCTCAAGCTTCACAAAGGGGGGGGGGCGCCTGGGGCAATCGCTGCCACCCACTGGCATCCCCCAAGGGTTGGGAATAGTCAGGGCTGGCCTCAGTCTGCTCCTCTGCAGCCTATCCACCAGAATCTGGTCCAGGGAAAGTGTCCACAGCTTCCTGGGTCCTCACCTGGAAGAGACCTCAGACACCAATTTACAAGGAAGGAAACTGAGGCCCAAGCAGGCACTTAGTAAATGCTTACTGACTAACAGACCAAACTTTCCTTTAACAGCTAGCATCCATTTTTGTTTGGACTATTACATTTTTTTTAATTAAAAAAAAATTTTTTTCCTGGGCAATGAGGGTTAAGTGACTTGCCCAGGGTCACACAGCTAGTAAGTGTCTGAGGCTGGATTTGAACTCAGGTCCTCCTGAATCCAGGGCCAGTGTTTTATCCACTGTGCCACCTAGCTGCCCTATTACATTTTGATATATTGTAATTCTACGTATTCTATTTTATCCATTTAAAAGTATTCCTCTGACAAAGGGCCCAGGGGCTTCACAAACTTGACAAAAGGGTCCATGCCTCAATTCTGGTTCTGAAATTAGGACCCCTGGTGATCTCATCACGGCTCAGTCTGAAGGATTGAGAGGCTAAGTAACTGTGGGTGGGTCAAGAGGACAAAGGGAATTCCCACCACAGGTTACATTTCCAATTTATGATTCTAATTCCCATTGGAGAAGAAACTAAAATGTGACGAAATTACCAACTCTCCAAAATAGTAGCCTCCTGATTTAAATACGTAGCCGGAGCTAGGAGATCTGAATTCTCTGAAATCAGGACCCCAGTAAATCCATCAGTGAAGGGCTTTTGGGGAAGGTCTTTGGGAAGATTCTTAGTATTGCAAGAGAAACATACAGGTTGGGCCTTTTAGCTCTTAGCACAGCTGCTGGATACTGTACAAGAACCCAGAGACTGATCTCCTGTGGAGCCAGGACTGGGGGTTCCCTGGGCAGGGGATCAGAGGAGCCCCCCATCACCACCAGAGGAACACTGACTTTTCCAACCAGCCAGAGGAAGCCCTCAGAAAGAAGAGGGCAGGGGGGCAACTAGGTGGTGCAGTGGATAGAGCACCGGCCCTGGAGTCAAGAGGACCTGAGTTCAAATCCAGCCTCAGACACTTAACACTTACTAGCTGTGTGACCCTGGGCAAGTCACTTAACCCCAATCGCCTCACTAAAAAAAAAAAAAAAAAAAAAAAGGAAGAGGGCTGGGGGCCAGCTAGGTGGCACAGTGGATAAAGCACCAGCCCCAGAGTCAGGAGAACCTGAGTTCAAATCTGGCCTCAGACACTTTGCTCCACAAAAAAAAAAAAAAAAAAAAAAAAACACACAAGAAAGAAGGAAGGAAGGAAGAGGGTTGTGACCTCCTGGAGCCCGTTGCCAGGGGTGAGGACCATGGGACACAAGCTGTCATTGCTGGCCCCAGGAAGGGGGAAGTAATGTGGCCCCTCTTGTCTTCCTTTTGGGATCAGCATGGTGGATGTCACCAAGGGATGCCTTCTCCACTAACAAAGACTCCTCAGAATCTTAAAGGAAGGGTTCAGTGGGAAACAGGGCCAGTCAGCAAGAGATGGCCAATCTCCTAGTGATAAGGCTAGACCTTGGAGAGCAGGCACGTGGCCCAGCAGGGGATCCCTGACTGCAGGACCATTGATCTAAAGCTGGAAGGAACCAACCAGCACAAGAAAATAGACACACACACACACATACACATACACACAGGAACTCTGGCTGGTTTTACAGGGCCAGCCCAGAGTCAAGAGAACTTCAAAGAAAATGTAGATCAACCTTCCTAACTAACTTAAGGAAGTTAACTACCCTAAGACCACCCTCAAGTCATGTCAATCAATGGACTTGAATGTTACCCGCCAATTAGCTTGGATCAAGTTGGAGTGACCCACCTCTACCTGAGACAGGTTAAAAACCCTGGGGAGGGGCCTCTTGTTCTCCTGGCACGCTCTTCCCTCTCCCATGTTGCTCTCTCTCTCCCTTCCATCCTAGGTATATATAGGGCTTCTAACATTTCTGAGCCATGTACTCACTATCTTTACTAATATTTAATATGCATTAATAAATGCTTAATGCCCCCAAAACTGGTACAGTAGCCTCTAATTTCTAAGTAACAATATATGAGAAATCCCAGCCAATTTTCCCTAAAACTTGGAACAATTATAGGGCCACCACATATAATTTTATATGCCACAAAGAGACAGAGATAGAGAGATAGCAGAAAGTAGAAGACAGATATAAACAAGTGACAGAGAAACAAAGTAATAGAGAAACCCCAAGAGACAGAGACAGGGAGAGAAAGTGACAGGGAGACAGAGAAAGAACATGACAGAAAGAAAGAGAAACAGAGAGAGGAGAGAGAATGAGAGACAGAGACAGAAAGAGTGAGAGTGAGAAACAAAGAGACAGAGAAACCTAAGAAGAGAAAGTTGAGAGAGAAGAGAGAGATGAAGAGAAAAAAGAGAGAGAGGAGAGAGAGGAGAGAGAGAGAGAGAGAGAGAGAGAGAGAGAGAGAGAGAGAGAGAGAGAGAGAGAGGGAGGGAGGGAGGGAGGGAAGGGGAGAGAGGAACAGACAGGGAAGAAAAGAGACTGACAGAGAAAACAAGACAGACAGAAGGGGGGAGAGACAGAGACAGAGAGAAAAGAGAGGAGAGAGCTCTGCAAACACAAATATTAGCCAACAAGACAATTACAGAGATGATCAGAGCCTTTGATCCAATAATTCCACTGTGGGGAGACTTTACCCTTAAACCTTACTTTTAAAAACAAAGAGCTTTTCTGTTCAAAAATGCTCAGTGCTATGTAATTACAAAAGAGAAAAAAAGCAGATAAAGCCCAACCCTAGAAAGTACCTAAATGTCCACCAACAGGGGGATGGTTAAATAAGCAGAGGCCCATTAACATAATGGGCTACTCCAATGCCATTAAGACAACACACGGGAGGGAGATTGGCTCCTGGGGAAAGAGCTTTATGAAATGACGCCAAGTGAAAAACCAGAAGCAGGGGAATTGGGGGGGGGGTGGCACATCATAGCTGCAGAAGAGGAAGAGGAATTAGAGGGAACAAACAAAGCCTCCCACCACAGACAGAGGAAATGACTGAAAAGTACCATGTTCCATCATCCACTGAAATTAATTCATTTAAATGTATATAGTAACCAAGAGAGCTGCGAGCATCACAGCGATGTCCAATGAGACTTTAATAAAAGATGAAAAGCGTATACCCAACTGAATCAAAATGGGCGCTGGGGCCTGGGCTCACCCCACCTCCTCTGCGAGAAGGCAGAATGGAGGATGAGATCCTCCGGCCCACCCTGCAGTGGTGAGTTCTGCCTTCTAGAGGGGTCTGCAGATGAGAGAGCTGGCCCAGATGGCCTCCGTCTGGTCCCTTCTGGACTAAGGAACAAGAGCCGATAAAGCCCAGGCCCGCCCCGGCCTCGCTGATTCCGCTGGGCTGCTGAGCCCAAAGCAGTTGGTCCCGTGTCTGAATTAAAGCTGCTGCAAAGACACGGAGTCTCATGGAGATGCCACATGAAGCAATGTGCCTGGACAGTACTGGAGGACAGTTAGGAGCTGGACCCGGGATTTCACTGGGAGAGGGCCCTCCCAGGGGAAGGAAGTCCTGCTGCCAGTGCAGGTTGCACCCTCCTGAGCACCACAAGCCTTGGAAAGTGTCACAGGGGGTCATCTAGCCAGCAGGTATCAGAGTGAGGGTTCCCTCTTGCTCAGCCGCAGGCCAGCTCTCTACCTCACAGAGGACATTGTAACCTATGGGGAATCCACCCTTGGCACCCTCAGTCTCCTGCTGTTTGTAGAGACACGAAGGGCTTGGATGACAGGAGGCTAGCTGGTGAATCGGGGGTTCGGGGCCAGCAGCCAGACCCAGATCAGCGGGCCCAATGCCAAGAATGCCAGGAGTCTGGTGACTGTCTAACAGCTCGATCTTCCAATGCTATGGCCTCCCATCGAGCCTCCTGGCCGGCAGGGCAGACATGGGGTGGGGGTGGGGCACCAGACCTCCCCCTGCTTCCCCTCAGGTCAGCGGTGCCTCGGTTGCCAGCCGGCCCTCACAAAGTCTGGTATCCCAGGGCTCCACTTCTATCCTCACTTCCCCAAGAAGGGAGGGCATGGAGGCAGAGGCAGGCAAGGCCAGCCAGTCAAGTCCATTTTTTCCCCATACTTCCAGGTAGAAGCGCAAGAGGCCCAGGGACACAGCACTGGACTCAGTTTAGAAAATAATGTCCCAGCAGCACAGACCACACCAAGCACCAATGACAACAAACACTGGGGCGGGCTATTCAGGGTCACTGCTGGGAAAGCGCAGCATTGAACCGACATCAGTGTGTATCTGAGTGCCCAGTCAATCAATAAGCATTTAGTAAGCACCCACTACATACCAGGCACTATGCTAAGTGTTGGGAGTTCAAAGAAAAGGCCTTCTAAGACAGGGGGCAGACACTAAGGCCCAGAGATGAGAGATAAGCCTTGTGACACTGATTAAACCAATACGGCGACATTGTAGAGCGTGTAAAGACAAACGAAGCGTCAGAAACCTGGAAAGGCAGAAGGGAAACAGGATTTTACATCTGAGCCCGAGGCAGGAGGGAGCCACAGAGTGGCTAGTAGGCGGGGGAGAGAGGGTGGCCCAAGGCAGCGTCCCCTACCTGGTTATCGGTGTGGCCCTTCCCGGCCTCCCCTTTGATGATAGACTTGGGTTTCCTGGACTTGAAGTTGCCCATGGTGTACCGCAATGCTCCATGGAACAGGGCCTGCTCTACATGCTGCCGGCTCTCTTCTAGGAGGGCGATGTTGTCAGGGTAGTTTTCTTTATTATTTTCATCTCTAAAATCAGAAGCACAACGAGGAAAACAAGTGAAGTAATGACAAACAAAGAAGAAAGGAACACCCCGAATCTGTTGGTGACTTCTTCCCTCTTTTTTTGTTTTAATTTTTGGTATGAACATGTGATCTTATCAATCCGAGATATTCCCAGTGAGGAAACTCCCTCTGCCATTGTCAATCAGCAGGTGATCTTTCATCTCGAGACATAATCGAAAGCATGCAGAGGTTAACTAACTGACCCGAAGGTGTCAATGACTGTCCACGAGCCCAGGTCTCCCTGCCTCCCAAAGCCGCCCTCACTATCTGTTACACTGCCTTATTTCTCTTATAACTCAGCAAACTCCTCTCATGCCTGTCAGCAAGCATTTATTAAGCACCAACTATGTGCCAAGCACTATCTCAAGCAGCAGCAGAAACTGGGCTCGGGGAGGGGACTTCGGACTGCAGGATCACAGATTTAGTCTTGGGAACCCACTCAAAGCTCTGGGCTAAGGAGGCTGGACTAGATCATCTCTCAAAACCCTGATGGGTCTAAACCTACAATGGTGAGGTCGCTGAACATCTACATGGGTGTGTTTCCATCTGAGGGGGCCCAGGGGAGTAAAGAGCCTGAAAGGCCCTTAACATGGCTCTCTGAGAACAAAGGCAACAACAGCCACAAACGTGGGACTAGGGAGACCGGGGGCCACCAGTCAAATGGTGAAACCAAAGGCTCCGGCCCACCTTCAAGTTTCCATCTTATAGGTTTGCAAAAACACAGGATTCGGGGCTAGAAGAGACCAAAGTCACCTACATCTACACTACTCACGACCCTTCTCACCCCAGAAATTTTTACACAAGCTCGGTATGTAAAATAGGTTTAAATAACCTTTTACTGTTGCTAAATTCTTCATAAGTGCCACATTCAGCCCATATTGGGGTCATGACCCACAGTTAAAGAAGCTTTGACCTGGTCCACTCCCTTCATTTTAGACAAGAGGAAAATGGGGGTCAACGACCAAAAGTGGCTTCCTATCACCCAGAGGAACAAATACAAAGGGCTCTGTTTGGCATTCAAAGCCCTTCATGACAGAGCCCCACCACCACCCTCCAGTCTTCTTATACCTCACTCCCAACAGGTATCCTTTGATCCAGCGACACCAGCCTCCCACCTGCTCCACAAACTAGACACTGCATCTCTTGGCATCTTCTTAGCCTCCTCCACTCTCACTAGTGACCTCCCAGGCTTCCTCTAAGTCCTAACTAAAACCCCATCTTCTACAGGATGCCCTCCTTCTCCAATCCCTCTTCATTGCTGGGCTTTCCTTCTTTTAATTATTTCCTATTTATCCTATACCCAGCTTGCTTTGGATAGAATTGTTAGCATCTTGTCTTACCCATTAGATTGTAAGCTTCTTCTTCTTTTTTTTTTTTTTTAATTTTTGCAGGGCAATGAGGGTTAAGTGACTTGCCCAGGGTCACACAGCTAGTTAAGTGTCAAGTGTCTGAGGCTGGATTTGAACTCAGGTCCTCCTGAATCCAAGGCCAGTGCTTTATCCACTGCGCCACCTAGCTGCCCCAGATTGTAAGCTTCTTAAGGGCAGGGATTGTCTTTTGTCTCTTGGCACCTCCAAGCACTTAGCACAGTATACAAGCCCTTAACAAATGCTAACTGATAAAATGGTGGATGGAAGAGCCCAAAGCCACTCCCTGGTAATGTGTCAGAGTCAGGATTCCAAGATCCCCCTCCCACACCCCACCCCAAGTGAATGGCTTCTAGTGAATCTAACATGCTACCAATTCTTCAGCATTCGTAAGTGGAAGGAAAAAAAATCAGTGTCCTTGAAAATGGGTGAGAATTTGAGGGGGAGGAGGGAAAATAGCAATTAGTGCTAGAGACTTTTTAAAAATGTATTTTGCATGAGAAACCCAAAGGATGGGGGAGGGGGGGAGGAAACAGCCACAAGAGAGACTGATGTCAGGGGAGGGGGCCCAGCCCAAGAAGCTGAAAGACTACCTTTTGGCTTTAACTTCCACAAGAGGTTGGAACTGGGTCATTTAATTTTTATACTGCATTAAATTATCATATCATATTATATTGTATTATATTATTATATTGAAGCAGTATGACATCATGGATAGAACAATCAACTCAGAACCAGGAAAACAAGATCTAGTCCTACCTCTGACATATCCTGACTGTGTGACCTTGGAGAAGTCACCTAACTTCTACAAGCTCTAGGAAGCTGAGTCTATCAGTGGCAGAAGAGGAGCTGGTCTGCACTGAAGGAGGGCACTCCCTCACCTGGGAATTCTCTATGCCTTTAAATTCATAGGTCCAGTCTCTACCCTTACATTATTACATTATATTATGTTCACATACTATATAATTATATTGCATATACCATATTGTAATATGTTCTATAGTGTATTAAATTATATCATACTATGTAGTACCATATGATGGTATATATTATGCTGTATACATTACACTATACCAATTATATATGGTTACACTGTATTCCATTAAGACACATCATGTTACATTATATTATGTAATATGATATAATAAATATACCATGTATAATCTCATATATTGTTAATGTATTTTATCATATTATAGCATGTTTTTTTATATCACATCACATTTTACTTACCCTGACACAATATTATATTAGTTAACATCATTATATATCAGGTTTCAGCTTGGTGTATCATTTCTAGGTTTATAGACTCTCCTTCTTCTTATAAATAAACCCAATAAAAGCCAAAAGAAACAAGTTTTGAACACGGACTGGCTCTTCCTCCCCACAAGTGGTGCACAGACCATATTAAACTCAGTGGACATTAGGCCCAACTTACTGGAATAAAGTATGACTAGCCCTGGGCAACTGGCAATTTGCAAGGATGACTTGAGTGACTAATTTTAGTACGTGCCGTGATTCAGGCGTGGGTTAGCAACAAGTCTGAGGCTTTCCATTACTTAATGATGATTTAAACTGACCACCAGGCATCAGAGCTATAACTGGGGTCAGGCACAAAGGCCACCGTCCTAGAGCAATGTACGGGGTAAAGTGGTATCAGTCATTCAACATTAAAAAGTATCTCCTCTGAGTCAGACTCTATGCTAGATCCTGTTGAAAAAGAGAGAAAAGTCAAACAATCCCCCAAAAATTGATAACCCAGCTGAGAAAGATGATGTGTACGTATGTAATGACATTCAGAGGAGTGATGGAATCAGCTTCGATCAGCTCTTGAGAACCAATTATTAAATTTTAAATTAAAATTAGGCTAAATCTTTGGGGCAAGCATTTACACCTTGGAAACTGGCAAATGCTACAAAACACCCAAGATGAGAAGCGTCTGCATGATGCCCATTTGGAAGGTTGACACATCAGGATCCCATGAGCTGAAGATTTTTCTATGCAGTCTTGATAAAAAGTCCTTTTCCCAATATTTCTTTGATAAATCGGATGGTGCGCTATTCGGATTCCTGCTATGACAAGCTCTGTTGGAGAACTGGTCCAGTTGGAATAGGTAGGACTTGTAAATCCCCCTTCTCCCTTAAGTCAAACTGGACTTGCCCCAGGGACAAGGGTTCCTACTGGGACATGCTGCCCGGCACCACAACGGTGAATGACATTTCTGGAGCCACATTTATGAACCAAACATGAGCTGAAGGCTCTCGGATGCAGAATCACCTCTGTCCTCAAAGCCTTGAATGGGAGCATTGAGGTAAACCAAAATAGAAGGGACAAGAGTCAAAAAAAGACTGCAATCATTCCCTGGGCCGAGGACCCAGGAAGGCCCGGACCTTCTGCCTCCATACCTGAGACTGGCTGGATCAGGCTGCTCTTCATTAACAGGCACGGTGTCTTCCTCACACCTGGGCAATGAAAACAAAATGACATCATCTCTAACAGCCTCCAGAGTGTCAAACTCAAACCCTTTGCCTCCCCTCCTATTCAGGTTCAAAGCTCAAGCTTTCTTCTCTCCCGGAAACTGGATCTCCTTCCCCTACCCCATTATAGTCAATAACAAGAGCTCACACCTCCGGATGCGGCGGAAAAAGTGTGGGATTCGGGTCCGAATCCCAGCTCTGCTGCTTCTAGAAAGTGATTTGGAACGACTCCCAAAGTTACCAAACTGTTTGGCCCAGACATACTCATAATAATTATTGTAGATTTATTATATGAACTATAATTGTTATAATTTTCTATTATAGATGTATTCTATTAATTATATTATGTATAACATGTACATTCTACAATTACAATCATGGAATCATAAAATATATAATTATGTTGATTATGATATATAATCTTCATTATACTCCATATAATCCCATAATTATAGAATATATTGTTATATTGATTATAACACATTATAATTAATCTATATGATATTATTTTTAATCACTAACATTTATATAGCGCTTACTAGGTGCCGGGCATTATGCCAAGCACTTTACAAATATTATCTCACTTGAGCCTCACAGTCACCCCGGGGAGATAGGTGCTGTTATTAGCCCCACTTTAAAGATGAGGAAATTGAGGCCCACAGAGGCTACATGACTTGCCCAGGGTCACACGTCTACTCAGCATCTACGGTCAGATTTAAATTCAGGTCTTCCTGACTCCAGGCCCTGCTCTGTCCACCGCCCCACCTTGCTGCCTGACACTATCAGGCCTGGATCCCCAAAGAAATAAAAGAGGAAAAGAATCTATCTGTACAAAAAAATGTTTACAGCAGTCCTTGTCATGGCAGACAGCCACTGGAAAGTCAGCACATGGGCATCCTCCTAAACAAATTGTGGCAGAGGAACATAATGGGAAACTATTGTGTTGTGAGAAATGATGAAATGGACAATTTCAGAGGAAATTGGGGAGGCCTCTGTGAGCGGAGCAGAGCCAGGAGAACAATGCCTGCACCGAAAACAACATCACACAGAACAACAACTTGGCTTTACACACGCATCCAGGCCGACGGGGTCAGCGCCTCCCACTCCCCTCCTGAACCAGGGGGCCCAAACACGGACATTCTCAGATGGGCCTAGCGAGAGATTCGGTTTTGCCAGACTGTGTATGTGTTGAGGGCTTTATTTTTCCAGTACTTTTTTTTAATCTGCAAGCGTGTGTGTTCAAGGAACAAATTCATTTTTTTAAATGCTCGTTAATGGAAAAAAAATGATAATGAACTAAGAAACGCAAATGGCTCCTCTCATGCCTTCTTCCTCCTCTATTATCCCATTCACCCTGCATGTTGACAAAGCAGGTTCCTCACAACAACCCTGTGAGGTATGTGATAAAAGTTCTGTCAGCCCCATTTTGCAGAGGAGCATGCTGAGGTTCAGAGAAGTTTAGTGACCCGCCCAGGGTCACACAGCTAGTGAGTATCAGCGCCTCTGGCCCCAAGTCTAGCTCTCAGATGTATTACAACCACAGGCCCTGGAGACAAAAGCTTCAAAGCTTGAAGGGGCCTCAGAGCCCATCCAGGCCAATCACCTGAAACTGCTGAGAAAACTCAGAGGCCCAGAGAGGGGAAAATTGCTTAAGGTTGGGACAAGTAAGTACAGGTAAGAAGCAGGATCTGAACCCAGCTCCTCTGACTCCAGACCCAATCCTCTCTCCACCATTTCCTGCGGCCACCCCAATAAAGAGCAAACTCATCACCCAGCCTAGAAGGTCCTCTGCTAGCATCTCAACTACACCATGGGCTGGCTGTGTGACCTTGGGAAAACCTCTCTGGTCTTCTCCTGTGTAAAATGATGGGCTTGGATGGAAAGACTCCTAAGGCTATTCCGGGCTGGCTCACCTAGCCTATTGGCCTGGGATTCTGACCTCCTCTTAGTCCCCTACTGCATTCTGGCAAAGCTGATAACCCGCTGTCTCAGGAACCCACCAATACTCCACCAAGTGTTTATGTCCAGGGCATTAACACCACCACCATTTCCCCAGGCACCAATAAAACCTGAAAGGCACTTCTCTCCTCTCCTCTGGATCAATATGGAGTGAGAAATCTATGATGCTGAAGGCCCCATTACAATGACTCACCTATCCCCCTCCTCCTTTTCATTCTTACTGCTGCCATGTTTAAGTGATGTTTCTCTGTGTGTGTATGCAAATCAACTGACTAATAACACCACTTTTCCACTATGGAAAAGCAATTAACTTTCCAAGGCAAGCCCTCTCACCCTACTAGAATGTCCCAATCAGTAGAGCATTCATGTTTTGGAATATTAATGAAGATATTTCCAATAGGAGTGAACTTTAGCACAGCAGAGAAGTCACTGAGGCGCTCAGATCGGGCATTTTGGCTTCGGAAAGGGGACAAATGTAAGCTTGATATTAAGGAAAGGCTTCCTGAGGATGAGAGAGATCCCAAAGGGCCAGGGGCTGTTTCGGGAAGTACTGAGCTCCCTGTCACTAAAAGTCTCCAAGGGCAGGCAGGATGGTCAGGCATTGAGTAAGCTGCAGGGGGGATTCTTGGCTCAGAGACGGGCTGGACTGGCCGGCTGAGGGGGTCACTTCCAGCTTGGTGATCCCAGGATGGTCAATGCCAGAGCTGAACAATGGCTATTGTTTAGATTTTGGCATCCACTTCCCCAGCCCACCCCCATTGAGTTTATTATTCTTCTCCCTCCCGGGACATTTGGTTCCAGTTGAAAACACAGCAGCAGAGCCTTCAAAGTGACCCTTGGCCTTTGAAGTTGGGGAAAGGACCTCAGTGGTGGGGCTGGCTAGTGAGGCCTGAGGCTGTGAGGTTCCTGTTACAGCCAGGCCAGGGGGACCAAGATTCCTTCAGTTGTGTGAGGCCATGCCTGGAGTCTCTGATGCCAGAGGGCTAAGGCTGGTGGATGGATTACGCTATGGGTCATCAAGCTGAAGTCTGGCTAAACCCCACTGGGTGTCTGCACTAAGACTGGCAGCAGTGGGGTAAAGGGGGTGGCGACCAGCTGCAGGGAGAGTCTCTGCATGTTTACAGTGATGACTGGGGAGCCAAGGGGATGTTCATCTATAGACACACTAGCCCCGGGAACCTTCAAGTCTAGAATGAGAAAAAGCCAGGGCAACAAGAACCCCTAAGAGCTGTGATAGGAAGAGTACGTGAATGAGTCAAGAGATGCAGAGACAGCATTTCCCTAATTTGTCAAACAAGGCATGTTTGTCTTTGTCTTCCCCTTGTGGGGTCCCTCCTCCTCTGCCAGGGTGAACCCCCGTCCTGGCCTAATGCCTCCTGCCCCTTCTCAGCCATCTTCTCTCTTCACCCTCCCTCCCTCGTCAGCCTTTTCTGGATACCCGAGGAAATGAGCGGATTCACTCAGATGACCTGGAAGCCATCTGAATGTGGGACCCTTCTGGGAGGGGCGCATTTTAAAAGAGGATCAGGCCTCCCTCCACTAAGAGGAACATCTCTGGATGAATCCACAGAGTGAGACTCTTGAAGGCCCTAAAGGGCTTTGAGCCCAGCTGCCCCGGGGCTGAGCTGACTTTCTCTCTTGGGAGATCCAACCCAGCTGTGCCCAGAAAGGCTCATCAGCAGGCTCGGAATGGTGACAGCTGTGCTTGGTACCATGGAGGGAGTGAGCCCTCTTTACAGATACTCCATGCATTAAAGCACCAGGAAAAGATAAGGCTGGGTCAGAACCCCACCCACCTCCACTTCACTAGCTCGGTGACCGGAGGTAAATCATTTAGACCTCCTCATTTGTAAAATGGGGGTAATAACAGCACCTACCTCCCTGGGTGGCTGTGAAGATCAAGGAGATAATTATGTTTGCAAAGTGATTTGTAAACGCTAAAAAGTAAACATTAGCTATTAAAAAGAAGAGGCAGGGGCAGCTAGGTGGTGAAGTGGATAAAGCACCGGTCCTGGATTCAGGAGGACCCGAGTTCAAATCCAGCCTCAGACACTTAACACTTACTAGCTGTGTGACCCTGGGCAAGTCACTTAACCCCCATTGCCCTGCAAAAAAAAGAGGCAACCCAAACAATGATGAATATTAAAAGGGAACAAGAACCCTGCCCAGTTGTCTCTGGTGTTATCATTGTTATTATCATTGTGACTAGAGAGAAGGGGACGCATTCCTCTGATTTCATCAATTGAGGGAACTCCCAATATGGAAACTCCTTCCAGTAATGGAGGTTGCAACTCATCTATAAATTTGTACCCTCTGAGAGCTGAGGGAAGCAATGACTGAGAGGCAGGCTTGCATCAGAGGTAAGATTTGAACCCCGGACCTCCTGGACTCCAGGGCTGGCCCCCAGTGGTCATACCTGACTCTCTCTCAGTATTAATTATGCATTTTATATTTTATACAGTGACCAGATGGCATTCCAATTGGCACGCGCATTTGAAATGTAATCACAGTTACATTTTTTGCAGTTAGCAACACAGTTGTGTGCAATCAGATCTCCCTGGGCTGGGCAGAGAAGAGCATTTTATTGTGGATTATGTATATAGATATATATGCATATATATGCATATCTATGTGAGTATATTTATACACACTCACAAATCTGTATTATGAGTGGCAGAACAGATAACTGAACTGGCCTCAGGACCAAGCAGACCAGGGTTCATGTACTGTCCAGACCTGCTCTCTTAACCCCTCAGGATCCAGGCCCTACCCTGCCACCCTTCCCCCGTCCGCCCACTCCGGGTTGTAGAAAAAAAAAAGTGCCCATCAGTGCTGATGGGGAAAATTCCTCCCCACACCAATGAAATCCTAAATCCAGCCTTGGGATTTCATCAGAGGGAAAAATTCCTTAGTGCATGTTTGTGAGAGGTCTCTGGGACAGTGAGAGGTTAACAATAACAATAGTTTATAAGTGTGTGTTATTTCAAACCTTAGGAAGGAAGAGGCTGATATTACCCTCATTTTACAAATGAAGAAGCTGAGGCAGAGGAAGTGACTTGCCCAGGGTCGAACAGGTACTAGGTGTCTGAGTCAATCTGAGTCAATCCCAGGTCTCCCAGACTCTGGCTCTACCCACTATACTACTGAGCAGCCTCTTCATCAATGCTCTCGTGAGCAGGTTTTTGGTTTTTGGTTTTCACTTTGAAGAGATGCTGCCAATGAACAATGATCCTGGTCCAGAATTACAAATAGGAAGGAGCCAGGGACAGTATCTGGGAAATTTCATGGAAATTCCAAATTGTTCTGGTACCAGAGCCCATCTCTTTAACACTAAGAGGGGCTCCCAGGGACCCTCTCTGGCTGCAAGCAAAGGGTTCCACCATCTCAGAAGACTGCCCCAATAGGATTCCCACCTCCCTGAAAAGCACAAGACGGGCAAACACAGGCTGGGGCATCCTGCCAAGCACAGTTAGCACTTCAAGGACCTACCTCTGAGCAAACACTAATCAGGCATCACAGAGCTGGTAAATATCAGAGCTAGCATCTGAACTCAGATCTTCCTGACTCCAAATTCAATACCTTCCCCTCCCTGCTAGGCTGCCTCCATTTCCAAAAATGGAAACTGGAGAAAGACACTCTCTCCAGGGGCGATGGTAAAGGAGATGAGCCAGTCATGGTGTGACACTGCGAAGATGACGTCAAGAAGCCCTCATCAAAGAGCCAGAGGGAAAGTGTCTGCGTGTTACACACACACACACACACACACACACACTCACACACACACACCGATGGTTTATATGCAAAATATACAGCTTTACATAACTAGATATACATTTTACATGATCATATATATTTATACGTTAAACGTAAATGTGTAATTTTAGGTATTTATACATTCAGGATATAAAATATATACTTATATATATTTATGTGTATCTGCATTTATATAAACTAAATAATTTTATATATGTAAACATACATATATATTTTAGATGTTAAATGTGTTTTATAAATTTGCATTTTATATGTATTTATGTAGCAAGTACATGTTATATATTTATAAACATACTGTATATATGTAAATGTATAACTTTATATATTTATGTGTATATGCATTTATATATAAAATGTATAATCACATATATCTATACACATATACACATTTTAGATGTAAAATGTACAATCTCATGTGCTTCTATGTGTACATTCATTTATATATAAAATCTATAATTTTATATATTTCTATATATGTACATTTTAGATATTAAATGTATGTTATATTTGTGTGTGCACTAATTATAAAATAAAGTTTTATATTTATACTATATATCCTAAAAGTAAAATGTATAATTTTATAAATTTGTGTGTATATGTATTTATATAGAAAGTATAATTTTACATTTATCTACAAATACATACATTTTAGATGCAAATTGTATAATTTTATTTATATGCACACATTTTAAATGCCAAAAGTTTACATATTTATATGTATGTACATGTGAATAAATACAACCTGTATAATTTTACATATTTATGTGTATATTAATATATAAAATCTATAATTTTATATATTCCCATATATACATTTTAGATGCAAACTGTATAATTTTATATACTTGTGCACACATTTTAGATGCTAAAAGTTTACATATTTGTATGTACATATAAATTTATAAACTATGATTTTACATATGTATATGTATATCTTTAATATATAAAATCTATAATTTTGTATATTTCTACATATATACATTTTAGATGTAAAATGTGTCATTTCCTATATTATATATATATGCATTTCTATGCTAAGCACATCCTTTCCTATATTAAAGTTTCTTCCTTAAGCACAATTCTAAGCATGTCATTTGCTTGCTCAAAGGTTCAGTGGCTCCCAATTACCTCTGGGATGAAATAAACTCTTCTTTAGTGTCTTTCATCCAACTCACCTGTCTACCTTGGCTCCTGGTCGGTTTTACATTGCTTCACTTCAGAAGGTCGGTTTCCAGCTGAACCATGTGGTTCTGCTTGTGGTTCCCTGAATCCAACACCCCATCTCTAGCCTAGGTGCCTTTGCCCAGGCAGTGACCCATGCCTGGAACGTGTTCCTTCCTCATGACTGTCTCTTAGGAGACTTCGCTTTCCAGTGCTAAGCTCTGAGGTCACTTCTTAGGGAAGCCTTTCCTGATGTCCTTGTTGAGCAGATGGATGGCCCCGTGGATACAGTGAGAGGCCTGGGGTCCGAAAGACCGAAGTTCAATACTGGTCTCTGACACTTAATAGTTGGTGTGATCCTGAGCAAGTCACTTAGCCTCCATCTGTCTTAGTTTTCCAAACTGGAAAATGGGGACGATCTGTTATAATAGCACCTACCTCCCAGGGCTGCTGTGAGGATCAAAGGAGATGATATTTGTAAAGTACCCAGTATAGGGCCTGGCACACAGCAAGTTTTAATAAACACTCATTACCTTCCTCATATTATTTGATGGAGAGGCCACGTGTCATAGGGAGTGGAGGGTTAACTTTGGGGTCAGCCATTATAGTACGAAGAAAAGTCCCCCTGGGCTCCCCTGCCAGCTCCTTCACTTCCTACTTCTGTGACCACAGACGAATCTCCTTATGGGCCCTCAGTTTCCTCATCTGTAAAATGAAGCGCCTGGACTGAGTGACTCCTCCACTCCCTTCCAGGTTCTAGGCTGCTATGATCTGGTAAGTTCTGAGTTCAAGTCTGCCCCATACTGACGGAGTAACAAGTCATTTAACTTTGGGATGCCTTCAAAATGGCACGAGCCAGGAGTTGCTGGTGTGCCTTGGTGGAAGTGTTTCCCTCACCTGTAGTTCATTCACCACGCTAATGAAATGGCAGGTGTAGACCTCCGACAAGGAACAACTTCGCCTGCCCGTGTCACGGCGATGGCTCCGCGGGCACCAGAGTTCAAGTGCATCCCTTCTGGCCGCCGCTGTGCCAGGGGCCGCCTGAGGGGGTTCGGCCAGGGCGCCCGGCGGCTCAGAGGGTGCCGCAGCCCCAGCGCCCGGAAGGCAGCACACCTGGAGAACTTCCATCTTCGCATTCAGCCCCCTCCCTCACAAGCCAAAGGGAGCTTTCGACTTTCCCTAAGCAATCAGATTAAAGCGGCAGCGTTTGTTTTGTTTTGCTTGCTTTTTAAAAGCACCACCCCAGGAAGGCTGCAACGACTTGCCTTTTAAGGACAAGCCAGTGTTTTGAATGCACACAGCTGATGCAAAGCTCCGGGCAGTCTCGGGAGAGTAGCCCATCAACACAGACAAACAAAGGCAGGGGGAGGCTCAGGTGCTGCGCCGGCCACCCCCTCCCTCCCATGCCCCTATTCCTCCCCTTTACGCCCGGGAGAAAGGACCCCCCCACCCCCACCCCCACCCCAGCCAGCCCTCCGAAACCTAAGACAAAGCTGCGGACACCCCGAGTCTCCCAGAACGACTCCCCCCTCCCTCTGGTCTATTTCACCCCCGGCGTGGTCCAGGGCAGGGAAGACTTAGCTCTTACAAAGTAACCAGACAGCAATCAATGAAGGCACGCTTATGTAATGTGACCCCACTCGGAAAGGAGGTATCGGGCCTGGGCAGCCCTTTGAACTTCCCGGAGTGCTAACTTCTCCCGGGGCCAGCCTTTTTTTCTTTCCTTTTTTTTTGGGGGGGGGGGTCAGAAGACAAAAGAATCAAAGGTTTGCCAGCAAAGTTGGCTTTGCAGCATCCCGGAGAGCCAGGGATGAGAGCCGCAGGGGGGTAGCGGAGCCTGTTTATCCCGGAGCCTTTCTGACAGACCCAGGCCACTGAGCATCCCACTGCCAGGGGCCCAGCGGGTGCACGCGCCGTGTGCTCCCTGAAAACTGACATGGGCCGTGGCCACCACACACAAAGGGATGGAGGGACGCCGGCGTGGCAATGCCAACTGCCCGGGGGCCGGCGCGAGCTTCGGGTTCTGCCTCGCCCTTGGGGCTGCCCCTCTGGGTCTCCTGGGGTACGGAAGGGGTTCGGCGCGCCCCCCCTCCCAGCCATCCGCGGGTTCCCCGGGAGTCCGGGAGCGTGGGGCAGAGATGCTGCGTTCTACGGGGCCGCCGGGGCACTTACTCGGCTACCGCTGGGCTGCTGAAGGACTTCTCCTGCAGGCTGAAGCAGAAGCAAGAAAACATCGGCCAAGGCCGGCCAGGCTGGCCCCCATACACCGGCCTGGCTCCGCCTGCCGCCCGGACCCGCACACGCTCCCGCCCGCTCTGCACACGCCCCGAAGGCAGCCCCCGCCGGGATTAGCCTCGCCGAGGACACGCGCCACCAAGCCCGTCCCACGGCTGCGCTCCCTCGGCGTAGCCCGGCCCAGCCCGGCCCGGCCCAGCGCCGGGGATCCGCGTGACTGGCAGCCCGTGGGCAGGAGGGGGAGGGGCGGGGGAGGGGGCCGGGGAGATGGGGCAGGAGGAAGGATGGGGAGGAGAAACGGCGAGGAGGCGATGGGGGAGGGAGAAGGGAAGATGGGGGAGGGAAGATAGGGAGGGGGAAAGAAGGGGGTGGTGAGGAGTATCGAGGGAAAGGGGAATTGGGGGAAGGGAGGAAGAGAGGGGCGAGGGGGATAGGGAGAAGAAGGGGAGATGGGGAAGTGAGGAGGAGAAAGGGAATAGGAAAGAAAAATGGGAGGAGATGAAAAGGGGAAGGGGAGGATGGGGCAAGGGAGATAGGTAAGGGAAGATGGAGAGGGAAAAGAGGGAGGAATGAGAGAGATGGGGAGGGGAAAGGAAGGAGGGGAGAGGGAAGTGGGGAGAGATGGGGAGGGGGAAGGAAAGATGGGAGGTGGGAAGAGATGGGGGAGGGAGAAGTGAAGGTGGGAGAGGGGAGATGAGAAGGGAAGGGGCAAAAGAAGATTAGGGAGAAGAGATGGGGGAAGGAGAGGGAGGGGGAAGGAAAGTTGGAGAGAAGAAGATGGGGGAAGGGAGATGAGGAAGAGGGGAAGTGGGGAGGGCTGGGAGAAGGGAAGATGGAGGATGAGGGAAAGAAGATGGAGTATTCGGACAGGAGGCACACACCTGCCACTTAGTGGCTCCCATAGCCGCAGTTGGCCTTTGTGTCACCAAGAAGTTGCTCTTAGACTTTGAGATCTGGGTTTTATTGCTCCCCACCTTCAATCCCTGCAACCAGTCAATCAACAAGTAAATATACGTTTATGTATGTATATATAATATATATACATGCATATATGTTGATGTAGAAGATGTAAAATTGTATATATGTGTGCGTATATATTATATATAAGCCTTACATAATATATTTTATATGTAATATTGTCCTGTAGCCACAGTTCCCCACCTCTGCAATGAAGGGAGGTGTATTTTCTCATCCCTTTTTAGGGCCAAGGTCAGCGTGCACTTATGAAGTGCCAACGATGTTCCAGGCAAAATTAAACAGCCCCTGTTTTACTAAAATAGAAAAGGAAGTTTCAGTGTTTGCAGCCAACCACCTGAATTCCCTGGTGATTCTGTGTGTGCATGTGTGCATGTGGGTGTGTGCTTTCCAGGAGTCTCATTTCTGTTGCCCTGGGAGCTAGACTGTTCTCCCCCCTCCCCCATCTTATCCCCTACCAGGTTCTGAATAGTTTGTGCCCCCCATCCTGGCACTGAGGCAAGGCAGCATAGCCCCTACAGAATAAAATCAGTCAGGGGTCAGATCGGCTCCGGTGCCAGTTCAAAATACACACAAACACACACACACACCACACACCAATGGCTTCTGCGTTTTCTCCCTTGCTCAGGGGGCGGGGGGGGGGGGGCTGTGGGTGTGTGTTATGTTCATGTCACAATACGGGTTCGGAGGACAGGAGCTGAGCAAGGAAGGGATGCTGGATGCTGGATGCTGGATGCAGGAAGGCAGGGGTGGGGCCTAAGCAGGCTTGCTTTAGCAAGGTGTCTAAATTCAGCTCACTGACACCTTTAGCAGGAGAGGGGAGCCCAGGTGACAAATGCCTTAGAGGCAGAGCGACTCCCTTCTCCCCTTAGCCTCCCAATGCAGATTATGAACCCCACTTCCTCTGCTCCCTCTGGCATGAGCCCTAGTTCATACACACACACACACACACACACACACCATTGTTCCCGTTTTGATCTCCATTTCTAAGGGCTTCCCCTCCCCCCAAAACTTCACTTCCTAGGATTGTAGATTTTAGAACCGAAAAAAAAACTAGCACAAAAAATCCAGTTCCCTCCTTTTACAGAGTGGGAAACTGAGGCTCAAACTGGTGAAACAGGGATTGAGCCATGCATGCCACAGCCACAGGAGGAGAGAAGCAAGAAACAAACCTAGGGCCGTCATTTCTATATATTGGCCTTTCCTTCCATGCCTAGACTTGTACCTTGGTCAGTTGGCGATTTCCCCAGAGAAATGCAAACCACCTTTGTCATCCTCATCTGCACCAGGCTTATTTAGCCCAGTCCCAAATCCTAATTGAAATCCAGAATCTTCACTGTAGAGATTAGGCACCAGATGGTGGATCCCTTGCCTATGAAGCCTCAGTTTTTCCTAAGATTAAATCCTAAGCATTAAGAAATGTTGTTTGACATTCTCTAGGACTCTCCAAACCTACTTGACAAATCTCACCAATACTGAAAATAAATCCATTGAGGAAAGAACTGATCATTAAGTTCATAGGGTCATAGATTTAAAGATAGGGAAGACCTCAAAGATCATCTGACCCAACCCTCTCATTTTGCAAAAAAAAAAAGGCACAGAAAGGAGGCAGCAACTTAGCCAAGGTCACACTGCTGGTAGATGGCAGAGTTAGCCTTCAGCTCTACCTCCTCTGACTCTCAGGCTAGAACCCTTGGCACTGGACAAAAGCCATCTCTCCCAAATGGGTGGAAAACTTAATGCTGGAGTTTAGAGGCTTCATCTAATTCTGAATAAGACATCTCTCAAGTCGCTATTCCTCAAATTGTTAAACATTTGCAGCACCAGCCTACAGAGAGTTAGGAGTTTTACAACACATTTGGAAGACTGGGCCAAATTTCTTGGCTTTTTTGAGAAAAGTGAAGGATTCCATTGTCTTTGCCAATGGAGTCAATAATCACCAATTAGTTTGAAATCTGTTTTGCTGACTTCGTGTTCACCCATCCATCCACTGATTTCATTCACAAAATCTTTTTTAAAATCTTATTTTTATTGATACTGATTGTTTTTATAACATTTTAAAATATCCCTCCTCTGCCTTTAACCCAACAAGCCATCCCTTAGGACTAAGATTTTAAAAGAAAGAAAAAAGGGTCAGCAAAATCAAGGTATATTACATCATATCAGACACCTCTAGTCTCCCCACATTGAAGAGTGATGGAGCTTCATTTTCTCAAAAGCAAGATGAGCCATTAGAATGACCCAGTATTCCACTCTGGTGTTTGTTTCTGCTGATGCTGTTTCTATTTAAATCTTTTTACTCATTGTTTATATCATTTTATTGTTTCTGCTTACTTAATTCTGTATCCATTCTAGTCTTCCTATGCTTCTCCAAATCCACTAATATTCATCATTTCTATTCTATTACATGTATGTGCCACAATTTGTTTAATTATTCCCCAATCAAAGAATGGGCAGCTAGATGTGGAAGTAGATAGAGCCTTGGACTTGGAATCAAAATGACTCATCTTCATGAGTTCAAATCAGACCTCAGACACTTAATTGCGATGTGACTTTGGCCAGTTCATTTAACCCTCTTTGCCTCAGGTCCTCATCTGTATAATGAGCTGGAGAAGGAAATGGCAAATGGTTCCAGTATCTTTGCCAAGAAAACCCCAGATTGGGTCACAGAGAGTCTGACATAACTGAACAACAATAAATCAAAGGATATCGAATTCTATTCCTATGCTAACATAAAACATGCTACTACAAATATTTTAGTGTAAATGGGACATTTGTGTCTTTGATTTTGGAGTGTATTCTTAGCAATTCAATCTCTGGGTCAAAGGATAGAGACATTTTAGTCACTTTAGCATAATTTCAAATTGCTTTCCACCAACAATGTGTAAGGGGTGCCACAGTCCCCTTGAACATTGACCATTCCCATTTTTTATCTTTGGTCAACCTGCTAGGCTTGAATTTCTTTTCTTTTTAGTGATTGGGAGCATGCATTCAAATGGTTGCTACCAGACAACTTGTCCCACTTGGGATACTAAATGTCCTTTGGGAATTAGCTATCTCATTCATTTCACAAATGTTATCAAATGCATATTCTTTAAAAGGCATTATGCTAGGCACTGAGATAATGGTAATAATAGCTAACAGTGAATTTTATCAGTTTCAGGTTTTCAAAGTACTACTTTTTTTAAACATAAAAATAAAAGTCAGTCAGTTTATTGAGAAAAACTTGTCATTTGTGTGTTCATGGTGGGAAAAAAATGATCAGATAAAGATTTAGAAGTTGCCTTAGAGGTCATGGAGTCTTTGGCATTTTACAAATGAGAAAACTGAGTCCCGGAAAAGTGAGTGGTTGTCCAAGGTTACACAAATGCTGAATGTGGCAGGTCCCCTGTATTCTCCTGGACTGTAGAAATTAGAGATGGAAGTAACCTTTAAGGTCATCTAATTCCCCTCTCTTTTGTGAGAAGGAAACTAAAACCTACACACAAGGAATAAGCAGAAGAGTCAAGATTTGAACCCAGGTCCTAATTCCAGATTCTCTCACCTGTTTCTTGTTGCCTTCGTTTTCCAGTTTTTATGACAGTCAATCAACAAGCATTTATTAAGTACCTACATATGATAGGCATGGTACTAAGCACATGTCTTATTTTAAACCTGGAAATACTGTAGAAATTAGGTATATTTTAAGTAGCCTTTGATGTTCCATCAGCTTTTCCAATCTTCTGTTATTTAGTTGTGGATAATCATCCCTACCAGATTTCCTTCACGCTCTCAAAAATGTCCCAATCTTTGGGCATGTTAAAGTCTTGGACAGCCAGTACCCAGAGACCTTTTGTATATAAACAAAAAGAGAATTAGAATGAAACTAAGATCTTAATGCTTAAACAAATCAATAACTGGATATTGTCAGAAAAAAAAGTGGCTAGAGGAGGAAGATGAGTAAGTAACTAGAATCAGGGCTAAAAACTCTAATATGGGGAAAGTTAAGTTGTGGAGAGAGGAGAAAGAAATGGAGAGGGAGAGAACCCCAGGTAGCCCCAGGCCACTGCTGGAGGAGACCATTACTGAGAGGCACGGGAGAGGAGCCCACCCTCAGTGTGAAAAGGTCTCAGGTATAGATATTGTCATGGATCCTGGATGCCCCATTTGATGCAGATCCCCAGGCCAGCCAGGGTACCCTGGTCCAATAAAATCTCACAAATAGAGAGCAAGAAGGTACCAAGAGAGGGTAGGACTCCTGGATAAATGATAGTCTGTTTCCTGGTTAGAACTCAGGACCAGTTGACCCAAAGACCACCATGGAATGGAAGGATGTGCCCTGTTGTTAAAAGCCCAGCTGCCCTCATCCTAGTTACAGGTTGACTGATATCCAATCTTATTTCACAGTAGGCTAAATGCACAAACTGAGAAGAAATAAAAGATGTTAAATTACCTCAAGCCTTGCTAAGTCTTAAATTTATTTAGTGTTTACTTACTTTTGTGGTCACTAATTCTTGTGTTTTGATTATTTCTGTTGGTGGCATTTTTTTTTTGGTTCTGTATCTCTTGTTATTATTTCTTTTTTCTTAGCCAGGAATAACCTTTGAATTCCAAATTTAATACAGTGAATTGTTCTGTTAAAAGTTTTGTTGTCACCTAGCAAGGATATTAGAAAAGGAAAAAGGAAACCTTAGACAGGAAAAACTTTCTCTCTAAAAAAAAAAAACCTGTGCTAGCAAACCTTGAGTCTGTGTGTGTGTGTGTGTGTGTGTGTGTGTGTGTGTGTGTGCCTTTGTGTGCGTTTGGGTGAGGGAGGCACTTGCTGCTGTCCCAGAAACAGTACAGGCTTGATCTCAGTCTCAGTCTGTTTTTCTCCCTGAGAAATACTTTCATTTCAGATGCATCCCTGGAGAAAGAGAGTTCTGAGAAATCACTTTCAGTGTAACTGAGGAAGGGAGCCAGATGCTTTACAATGCCAGGAAGTGAGCAGATGTATGAACAATGGGACTGGACACTATGACATGTCTTTTCCTGTGAACACATCTGAGCAAGGCGGAGGAGGGTTCTCAGCGTGGGGAGGAGGCTCAAGATCATACCATATGGGGATTGGTTGAAGGAACTGAGGGAGGGTCTTTTTCCTGGAGAAGAGAATATTGGGGGGGGGGGCATGATGCCTGTCCTGTGGAAAAGGGATCAGCATTTCTCTGTTTTGCCCAAGAGGCAAGAACCAGGAGCAATGGGGAAATGTTGCAGAGATTCAGGGCTAACATCAGTGTAATGGGATACCAGCACATTGTTACTGCTCCCGTGGAAGTGGCTAGAGAGTGGCACGTTAACATTCTGCCCTGGTTCTGGTCCACTAGCCATGTGCTCAGGAGCTTTTTGGACTGGCTTTGTAGCCAGAAGTAGGGGTGCCATCAAAAGGCAGACCGGAGCCTGGGCCATTGTCGGGATTTTCTCTTTTGGTGCGTGAGTCTCCTCTTGGTTTGATCCTTACCTGACATCAGTCATTAGACAGGGCTATTGGGGAGAGGCCATGGGCACGCTCCCTCTGAGCCCAACCTGAGACTCATGGATACAAAATTCTGTTCTTTGCCTGCCATTTTGGTTGGTCTTCTACATCTCAGGTGAGGGAAGCTGGAGGCTGTGATCGTGTAAGTTTAGGAAGGTCAGAAGAATGAACCACCTGAGGGTACCTGGGCATGCAGGAGTCTGGGGAGTCTGAGAATCCAACTGTTCCAGAGTCTAGTCTATGCTTGGTCTTGGAGCCAGCCCAAATCAATGCCACGAGTGACCGCTTAAAGCCATCCCTGTGGTATCTGGGACAAGGGTTCACTGGGCACCAGACTTCATGAGCTGTTGAACCAGTGCTATGTAGAACTGGGCTAAGTCTGAACTCACCCTCCACAGAGACCAAAGGTGTTTAGGGGAGACTGGAGGGAAATGTTCACATTTTTGTTCTTGCTATCCTTTCCAAAATCACAGTAGGGGAACACAACTGGTGGGGGCTTAAGATGATATCTATAGAGCAAAGATACCTAACCCCTAAAGGGTACCCCTAGACACTTGGGGGCAGGTAAGGCATAGCCATCCTGGCTCCAGGAGAGTGTACTCATGACATTAGGAACAAACTCCCTAACAACGAAAGCATTCTGAAAATGTAATGAGTTTTCTGTGGAGGTTGTCACTTCCTTGTGACTAGAGATGCTCTAGTGACGGCTGAATAATAACTTGTCAAGGATCACATCATCAGAAATCTGAAGCTGGGAGGGACCTCAGAGGCTGTCTAGACCCACCCCTTCATTTTACAGTTGAGGAAACTGAGGCCCATAGAGGTTAGCCCAAGGTCACATAGGTAGTGAGTGGCAGAGACAGGACGTTGTAGGGGGATTGCTCAGGAACAAGCTGGACCATTTTCAACTCCCAGATTCCATGAACCTTGGTCAGTTACTGCAGTATGATTTGTGGGGGATCTATGATTTATTCTCTCCCTAAAAAATGCACCCCCCTCATTGCTCCTATCTCCTCTAAGGATAGGGAAAGGACCTATGACATCCTTGGCATAGGGAGCTCCCGGATAAGAAAAGTCTCTCCCAAAATGCAGGTTGGTGTCTCTGCATTTATAGTCTTAGAGTAGCCTAGGGCCTTCCTAGGGTCACGCAGTCAAGATGTGTCAGAGGCAAGTCTTCCTGGCTCCTAGACAGATTCTCTACCCACTCCCCACACCACCTCCTCCAAAGTGCCTGGAATTTCCTCATCAGAGATTCATTCCTTAGAGTTCAATAGCAGGTAACCTAGGGTATCCTTTAAAAGTTGAGCAACTTGGAGAGGAATGTCACAGCAAGTAAGTCATTAGCACTTTATCTGGAGTCAGATAGTTGTTGAAAGGACTGTGCAGGGCCTTGGATAACCAAGGCAAAGGACAGATAGGTTTTGTTGCAGCAGAAGGGGAAGGCGTCAGTCCAGGACAAGGGGTGCTGCTGGAAATGGGGCACCACAATGGAAGAATCTTGTGGAGCAGGAGCGAGCAGGCAAGATGAGCCCATGGCAAACCTCAAGAGGAGAGAAGCAAAGGATGTTGGGCACACAGTCACTGGTCAAGTGAGAAGCCAGCAGAAAGCAGGGAACAGACCTGGAGCTGGAGAGCCTGGGGTTCAGATTCCAACTCCGCTACTTATTACCTGAGTGAGGCAACCCCCTTCCCTCTTCTGGGGTCGGCTTCCTGAACCCAAGAACACATGGGATGGGAATTTGGGTTAGATATTCGAGATGAACCAAAACTAAATTAGGGTTAGAAACAAAATTAGATATCTAGTTGGTGAAGGGACACCAGAGGTCAGGTCGTCCAATTGCCTCACTTTACAGATCAGGAAGCCATGATGATACGGTCCAGTGTCCTAACCTGGTATAGTAGAAAGAGTGATGGGCCTAGAGTCAGGAAGTCCTGAGTTCAAATCTGACCTCAGACATTTACTAGTTATGTGATCCTGGATAAGCCCCTTACCCTCTGTCTGCCTCAGTTTCCAAATCTATAAAATGAGGATAATAACTAGTACCTATCTCCTAGAATTGTTGTGAATATAAAAAGAGACAACATTTGTAAAGAACCTAACAAAACTTAAAAGCTCTATAGAAATGCTAGTTAATTATAATAGTAATAATTGTTATTATTATTGATATTCTGTCTTTCAGCCTTGGTATCCTAAGCTGTAAGATGGACACAAAATTATAGCATTACCTGCCTCTCCAAGTGTAATATGAATAGGAGACATTATCAACAGACACTTAAATTCTACAATCCCAGGGTGTAGATGAGCAGTGAAGACATATTTTACCCTAGACTTAATTTTTTGGGGGGGACAAACTCTATCCTTTGAGAAAGTAAGATTCCCAAGTGGAGGTAGAACGAAGGTGCAGTACAATCATTTAATGGGGGGGGGGTCCTTCAGGAGCATAAGTGCCCTCAGGATAAATCAGTTCCCTTTCCATTCCGATGATTTGGGCTTAATGTCTTCCAGGGCTATTTCCATATCATGGATTACAAAGTAGAATAGGCATTCGGACTTGCTTCTCCCTGGGGTATTTTTTAGTGCTTTCCCCAAGCACCACGATCATTACTTATGGCTCTCTCTGAGTTCTGGTCTCAATGGTTCCCAAGGAATCAAGGAGAAAGAGGACTGGATTTGATGGCAAGGGCCCAGGATCGAATCCCCATTCTGGTCCTTGTGATTGGGGTGACACTGACCTAGTCATTTCATCTCCCTGGGTCTCTGATTTCTTCTCTAAAAAGTGAGGGAATGGGACTTGAAAGGGGGAGAAGACATTGTTCTCTGAGCTCCCAGAGGACTAAACTAGGAATAACAAGTGAATGTTGCAGAAGTGAATTGTTGCCTGGTGTTGGGAAAATCTTCTCAAAGTTTTGTGAGAAGCCTCACAGGAGGCCCTCAAGGGGGGAGGGACCAGATGACCACTGGTTAGGCACCACGTAGGGAAGATTTTTGTTTCCATTTATTCCTCAATGATTAACATCATACCCACCCCAATCCAGGGAGATTGCTCAGGAACAGGCTGGATCATTTCCTTGGATAGATTTCCAGGGATCCATGAACTTGGATATAAAAAAAATTACATTTTAATTTTCATTAATCTTTGGTTTTCTCTGTATTTTGTTTTATGCATTTTAAAACATTCTTCTGAGAAGAAGTCCATAAACTTCCCCAGATTGAAAATTGAGTTCATGATAAAAAAAAAGGTTAGGAACCCCTAGATTAGATGTTCTTGAAGGTTTTTTTCCAGTTCTAAGGCATACAGTGCTAGAATTGGCTTTTGGCAAAATGTCGGTGGCCTTCTGACTTCCCCCAGAGGCCATTGGCCTCTTCCTAGTATCACCCCTGATGGGTATCACCACCTCCCTCTCGGCTGGTTGGTGCCATTAATATGCCAGCTTATCATGGAGAGTGTTACCATTCATCTTCATCTAATAGAAGAAGATTCTCGAAGACCAGAAAACCTGTAAGATTGGATGGAATGCTTTCCTGGGGGTCCTCAGAGACTAGGAGAGGAGGTGTGCGAAGGATGCCTGGGAAGAGGGCCCTTGCCAGCCCCCACCATCAGGAAGGGCTGCTTGTGTGCCTGAGACAAGGTAAACTCCTTGTGAGCAGGGATCACTTCGTTGTTTGATTCTGTATTCCCATTGCCTTGTACGGTGCTTGACACACAGCAGGTGCTAAATTAATGTTTGGTAATTGATTGATTGCAAATGGCTTCCCTGTGTGCTGTTCTTCTGTAGAGTTTTCTTTCCCTCCTCTAACACAGGATTTCCCACCATTTCAGGTTTTGAGGGAATTTAAGGAGAAGAATCCTCTTCCTGAGTTCAAATCTGGCCTCACACACCAGCAATGTGACTTTGGGCAAGTCACTTCACCATGTTTGCCTCAGTTTCCTCATCTATAAAATGAGCTGGAGAAGGAAATGGCAAAGCACTTCACTGTCTCTGCCAAGAAAAACCCAAAAGGGTCATGTAGATTCAGACATGACTCAACAACCACAACAATATTGGGGGTGGGGAATTGAGGGAATGAGACCATGGACGTTGTCAATGGGAGATGGAGAATGGGATTTGAATAATGGCAACTGGGTAATCAGAATCACTGGGTTGGGGTGTGTATGATGATCATCATTGAGGAATCTGTTCAGTTAAGTTATTGTTGTCTGAAGTCCCAACTCAGCCGACTGAGGTGGAAATGAAAATCTTCTCTATGGGGCACCTAACAGGTGGTCATCTGGTCCCTACTTCAGGGCCTCCTGTGAGACTTCTCACCAAACTTTCAGAAGGTTTCCCCAACACCAGGCATCAATTCACCTCTGCAACACCCACTTGTTATTCCTAGTTCAATCCTCTGGGAGCTCAGAGATCAATGTCTACTCCTCCTTTCAAGCCCAGGCTCTTCCAATCCTTAAAGACTATGATCTTGGTCCCGACTCCTCCCCACCTTCTTTTTTCCAGGCTAAACATCCTTACTTCCTTCCGTTGACCTTCATACAGAGGGATCTCAATGTTCTTTGCCATCCTGGCTGTTTTCCTCTGGACTCTCTCCAGTTTATCACAAAATAAATCGATTTATCAAAAAGAAATACTTGCCTTCAACAGAGAGTTCTGTTTTCTGGTATTAAAACTATGCGCATTTAGAAAAATTGTCTTCTCTCTCCATGCCTGAAACTTCCCAGAAACACGGTCCTCTAGGGCTGGAAGGCTTTTTGAGTTTTTGAGCACAGATTCTTCCACACAGTAGTAGGTGCTTAATAAGTGTCAACTTGAATATTTAGTAAGAGTCAGCTCGTCTGCCAGTGCCCAGCCCTCTGCCTCCACTCTGCGTGGGGGACTGTGCTGGAATGGTTCTGTTTAGACTTTTCTTCTGCAATCCTGACCCTTCAGAGGAAGACTAGGGAAGGAGCAAGGTGGGATGGAGAACTCTTGGCTGGTCAATGGGTGACCTTGGGTTGGATAAAGAAACCTACATCCTTGCCCAGATCCACAAAGGCACATCAGTACCAACCTCAATTCATTTCATCGAGCAGTTACTAAGCTCTGGCTGTTTGCCAGGCACTGGGTCAGGTGCTAGGGATAGAAACAAGAAAAAAAGGCTGCCCCCAAGAACTTTACATTCCACTGTGGAGGAACAATAGACATGAAGACTAGTCAATACTATACATGTGTATGAGTATATCTGTATGTGCGTGTATGTGTACAAATATACGTATAATGTATATATGTATTATGATCATGTATGTGTATATACATGCACGTGTGTAGGTTAGTATATGATATTATATATGCATATATTTGTATTATATAATATGCATTTATATATAGAAACATATATGTATATAAATATGTGATAAGTAGAATTGATTGTGGGGGGAGGGAGGACTCTGGGTGAGGAGGGTTGAAGGATCATTCCCCGTAAGCACAACCTCAGAGGTTCTATGGAGAGATCTGAGTTCGGATCCATCCTCTGACATGCACTAGCTGAGTGATGATGGGCCCATGAATCAGCCTCTGTGATTCTGCTTTACAGGGTGATTGTGGGCATCAAAAGAGAGAAGGAAAGTAAAACACACTGGAAACCTTAAGGCCCTCCCTAACCACCATTGATGATTACTGCCTGGTATACGGTAGGCTCTTAATTCATGCTTTTCATCCTTCCATTTGCCCATTTGTACACTCACTGAACGTGGCCTCCCTCTTTTTCAACAAATGAAGAAACTGAGGCCAAGAGAGGGAGGGGTCACGGTCTGCTCAAAGGTCACCTTAGTGGTGAGTGGTAGAATCAGACTGGGTGAGATATTTGACTTCTCTGGGCCTCAGTTTCCCCTCCCCTGTGAAATGGGCAGGTTGCCCCAGCGGACCTCTGAAGGCCCTTCTGCCTCTGATTCTACGCTGTTCTGATGCCTCTCAATGCAGTCTTCTTTCCATTAAGCCATCCTGACTTTCCCCTAAGCCCTCATCCACACTCATGTTTCCAAAATTACTTTCTAGTGCTTGGATTCCATTGAAATAATCCTACCCTGTACATCACAATAATCTCTTCTGCTTCCACGAGAAGGCCAAGCTTCTCCCACTGTAATTAAAGGATAAATCTTGTCTAACAGGTCACGTGGCATCGTCTTCTCACATGCCCATCAGCTTCTAACCCCCTTTTCCTGCTTATGCCTTGATAAGTTTTTTCCAAGCTTCTTGACTTATTGGCATGAAATCTGCCATGTATCCTCTTCTAAAAATAATGACTGTTGGTCTCTGGGGCCTTAGGCCCACTTGAGAACCATTTTCTGAGCCAATCTGTCGAGTTTACTGTTAGCCTTTCCCAAGTACAGGTGCAAGCTAGCCAATTCTTTTTAAAAAAATATTTTACGGATAATTTCTGTTTCTTATATCACTATAGTATCCCATGTAGCTTTCCTCTCCCTATTCCATATGACAAATAGTATTTTTATGAGGAAAAAATTGGGGCAGCCAGGTAGCGTAGTGGATAAAGCACCTGCCCTGGATTCAGGAGGACCTGAGTTCAAATCCAGCCTCAGACAGTTGACACTTACTAGCTGTGTGACCCTGGGCAAGTCACTTAACCCTCATTGCCCCACCAAAAATAAATACATAAATAAATAAATAATAAGAGGAAAAAATCAAGGCAATTTATCAAAACACTGAAAAAGTCTAGAGACTTGTGTATGATGTATAACACCTGTGGACCTCCCACTTTCATGAATGGGTGAATTGGGCTGTCTTCTCATACCTCTTCCTTCAACACAGGCTTGATCGTATAGTTTTGTTATATTCATTTTCAATCTTTGGTATTTCATTGTTCTTTCCATTTACATTGTTGTAGTCAATCTATTAACTTCACTGCTTCAGTTCATATAGATCTTTTGATGCTTCTCTGCATTCATCTCACACATCATTTCTTACAGCACAGTAATATTCAATTACATTCATGGACCACAATTTGTTTAACTATTCACCAATTGATAGTTATCTACTTTGTTTCTAATTCTTTGCTATCACAAAAAAATATGCAGCTTTAAATATTTTGGTGTAGATAGGGACTTTTTTTTTTTTATCAATGACTTCCTAGGGCATAAGTCCAGTAATGGAGTCTCTGGTTCAAAGGGTATAGGCTCCTTAGTCACTATATTTGCATAATTCCAGATGGAATTTGGAATCAGCTCCACCAATAATGTATTAGCATGCCCATTATTCCACAATTCCTCTGGTGCTGAGTATTGCAATTTTTCATCATCTTTGCCATTTTGCTAGTTGTGCAATAAAACCTCAGAGTTATTTTTATTCACATTTTTCTTCTTTTTAGTGATTTGGAGGATGGTTGTGAAAACTTTACAATTCTTCTTTTGAGAACTCTTTGTTTATATCCTTTAACTGGGTCTTTTAATTAAAGGATTACATCCTTTAATTAGCCACCTCTTTTCAATATGTAGTGAGGGCTCCCTGAAAAGTGTTTAGCTACTTTAGGAGAAATGCCTATCAGGGAAATGCTGGAGCCAGCTCAAAACAGCTGGAGGAAGCCAATTGTTAAACTTTCAGTTTGAGTATTGACACCTATGAAAATGACAAACTACAAACCAGGGCTCGATGTATTATTTTGTTGATTGTCTAGATTTCAGACGATGATAGAGAAAATGTTAATACTATAGATTAAACTTAAAAATGGATGCCCATACGTTTTTGGGACAAGAGCCTGCTGTTAAACATTTACCAATGTACCACTGCCCAATAGGCATCTATAATGAAACCACTGTAGGTTAACTCATCATTTCCATGGTTAGAGATAGGGTCAGAGCTAGTTATAGGGGCATCTAGGTGGCACAGTGGATATAGCACTGGCCCTGGAATCAGAAGGACCTGAATTAAAATCTAGCCTCAGATACTTACTAGCTAGGAGACCTGGGCAAGTCACTTAACCTCTGTCTGCCTCAGTTCCCTCATGAGGTTAATAACAGCACATACGTCACAGGGTTGTTGAGAGAATCAAATAAGATAATAACAGTTGCCTGGCACAAAGTAGGTCCTGTATAAATACTAGCTAATCCAATCTTCTGCCCACTGTAGAATTTAGGGCTCTTGAGAGTAATGAGAATAGATCTTGGACCAAGAGAAGGGGGAGTCTGGATTCTGAAGGGAGGTCACCTTAGGTGTTGAGGTAAGTTCTTCAGGCCTGAGGGTTAGGGGATTTTAGGACTGAGAGAAACAGATGCTGCTACTTAAAGGAGAGTCTGAGGAATGAAGGATGGAGGAAGCAATTCTGTGGAGTGAGAAGAGAGTAAAATAATGGGTCTTCTGAATACTATTGGGGTGGGGGAGTGATCCTTGGGTGCTTAAAATGGATCTGCGATTCATCAACACAGAGACACTAAAGGGTGCATGGCACAGAGTAGGAAATTTAAATACTTGTTTCTCAATGGATTGATCAATGTTCTCTCCATTGGTCCAAATATCAGTCCCTTTCATTGCTTCTCAACCTGTAGGATTTCTATTCGTGTTCTCCCATAAACCCTTCAGGGAGGACCCATTGATCCTGTGAGTGGTACTGCATTTCAGAAACCCCCATTTACCCTCCCCTTGGCCTTGGGAGAAGGACATGCCTCTCTCTGTCCTCCCTGGGACCAGCAGTCTTCTTAGCTTGGCCCTTCGGAGAAGACTTACATGTGTTCCCGAGATGGAAGAAGGCAGGATTCCCTGGGGCCCAGGGCCCAGCTGCTAGACACATTTCTATATTTGGTATCGATCGCTGGATGCAGAATTCAGCTCAGATCATGGCTGTGCCTGCTGCTGAAGCTGGATTTGATTTTCCACAGACCCCAACAAACTCATTTCAAAAATGTCTTTCAAGAAATAGCTGAAAATTTGCACAAGGTGTGGTGGCAACGAACCAAAGAATACCCCGATCCACACTGGGGCAATCGTAGTAGTCTCCAAATGGATCATAGGTTCATGAGTCTAAGGCTGGCAGGGAATCTATCCCCTTCCTTTTAGAGGAGAAAACTGAGGGCTCCCTAAAGGAAAATTATTTTCCCCAGGTCACATGGTTAGTAAGAGGCAGAAGCAAGATGTAGAGAAATATCAGTATTATATATACATCAACTGTTGGGGATCCTTTTATTTTAGCAACTAAAATGTTAATGTTTTCATCACCAGGAAGATAGTGTTATAATACCCCCAAAAAACCCCAACAACTTATTGAGACTCAGGAGACCTGGTTATATGACTATAAACTGAGCATTAAAATCAAGGGCAGAGTGGATAGAGAGCTGACCTCAAAGGTAGGAATACTTCCAAGGTCTTGAGTCATGCCCCTAATACAAACCCATTATGTGAATGTCATAAAGTCATTAATGGGAAAGTCATTAAATCTGTCCATTCTCTAGGCATCCCTAAGGCCATTAGTTGCTGAGAAAGTTCCAACTTGTGTTTGTGGAGAGATTTTCCCATCCAGAGGTCTCCAATACTAATAAAACAACAGGTTCTGTCCCTATCTCTAGCTTAAATAAACTATATCACCCCCCTTCCCTCCTCAGCACAGAACCCTGCACACAGTAGGTGCTTGTTTGAAGTTTGTGGAATGGAATTAAACATCCCTAATATCCCAGTTCCCTTTTGTAAAATGAAGGAGAATTATGTTCACTTCTGAGCAACTCATTTTTGGAAGGACATTGACAAGTTAGAATGAATCCAAAGAGATGGCAAGCGGGATGGCGAGGGTCCTAGGATGGACACCTGAAGGAACTGTGAGTGTCTAGCCTGGAGCTGAGAAATCTTTTTTTTTAATCATAAAAGTATTAGGTTTTTTTTCCAGTCACAGGTAAAGATAGTTTTCAACATTGATTTTTATAAGATTTCAGGTTTCAAATTTTTCTCCCTCCCTCTCTTCCCTTCCTCTTCCCCAAGTCAGAAAGCAATCTGATATAGATTACATTAAACATATTTCTGCATTAGTCATCTTGTGAAAGAAGAATCAGAACACAAGGGGAAAAAACTCAAAAAACAAACAAAAAAAGTAGGAACATTATGGTTCAATCTGCATCTAGATTCCACAGTTCTTTTTTCTGGATGTGGAGAGCATTTTCCATCATGAGTCCTTTGGAACTGTCTTGGATCATTGTATTGCTGAGAAGAGCCAAGTCTATCACAGCTGATCATCACACAATGTTACTGTTACTGTGTACAGTGTTATCCTGGTTCTGCTCACTTCACTCAGCATCAGTCCACTTAAGTCTTTCAAGGTTTTTCTGAACTCCTCCTGCTCATCATTTCTTACAGCACAACAGTATTCTATTACATTTATATACCACAACTTGTTCAGTCATTCCTCAATTGATGGAGCTGAGGAGTCTTAAGAGAAATGTGGAGGGTAGACCCAGTACCAGTGGGTGGGAGATGCAAACATCTAAATATAGGCTTGAAGTTCCATCTTGGTCCAGGCCCCTCACAGATGCCCAGTTAATCATGGAGACACAATATGTTATAGTGGGTGGAGGGATGCACTTCATTTCCGGCAGTCCTGGGCTCCACTCATTATCAGCTGTGGTTCACCACCATTATTAGTTCAAAGGCCCTGGGATAAGTCACTGAACCATTCCATGTAACATGGGTAGGTAGGGTAGTGATGTAGTACAGGGGATAGAGTTTCAGGCCAAGAGTCAGGAAAACTCATCTTTCTCCATTCAAATATGGCCTCAGACACTTAGTAGCTGTGTGACCCTGGGCAAGTCACTTCACCCTGTTTGTCTCAGTTTCCTCATGTGTAAAATGACCTGGAGAACGAAATGGCAAACCACTCTAGTATCTTTGCCAAAAAAAAACCCAAATGGGGTCACAGAGAGTCAGACACAACTGAAATGATTGGGTAGGTGTCACAATAGCACCTATCACCTAGGGTTGCTCTGAAGATCAAAGGAGGTAAGGTAGGCAAAATGTTTGGCAAACTTTAAAATCCTACACTAAGTCCTGATAATAGACACTATGTCATTCTTTGGTATTCTCTGGTATTCAGTAAATGCTTATTGGTTATTATGATAAATTATAATGAACTGAGGGAAAGCGACAGCTTTGTACATCTCTGACCCCTTGCGATAACAACAGCCTCATCTATAAAATGGGTATAAATAATGCTGCACCTACCTGAAGCCAGAGAGCTGGACCAGATCACATTTGATCAACCCTTCGAGCTCTAGACCCTTGGACTCTGTGCCCCAAGGACCTCTTCTGTGCTCACACTCATGGATCTCCAGCTTAGAGCTCTCAGATTTTACTTGTGGAGGATTTTCTGAAAAAAGGATTCCAGCCAACTCAAGACTCATCATTTGGGATTGGCCTTTGATGACTTAGAAGAACCAGGAAATGTTTGTCTTCTGTGGCAGGCTTTCCTTTTCCCCACCGTCCTTCCTCATTGCACTGGAATGGTACAAATGTATAAGTGCTGAGATAGGAGGGATATAAATACAAAGATGAAATGAGTCATATCTTTTATGAAAAGAACATTTTTCCCTAACAGAGCAGGTCTACCAGCTGTGTGGACTGTTTCCTAAATCTTTTTTCTTCACTCCTCTTCTCCTCTCTTCTCCTCTTTTCCTTTCTTACATCCTCTCTTAGGATCTGGGAAGTTGGTTTACACAGGAAGAAGATCAGCTTGGAAACCACTAACAAACCAGCAGTGTGACCCTGGTGAGATCATTTCCCTTATTTTAGCCTCAGTTTTGTATCAGTACAAATAAGGGGACTGAAAAATCAGTACTTCTCTCAAACTGGGTTTTCAAAATCTAGGCATCTAAGTAGTTATTCAGTTGTGCATATCATTTGACCCAGGGATACCACCACTTGGTCTATGCCCTAAAGAAATCAAAGAAAGAAGAAAAGGCTCCTTATATATTCACACACACACACACACACACACACATTCAGTTCTTTTTGTGGTAACAAAGAATTGGAAACTAAGGGGACACCCATAAATGCCTGAATAAATTATGCTATATGAAAGTGATAGAATACTATTTTGCTATAGAAAATCAAGAAGGGGATGGTTTCAGAAAAACCTGGGAAGATTTATATGAACTGATTCAGAGTGAGGTGAGCAGAACCAGGGGAAAGATGTATAAATTAACAGTAATATTATAAAGAAAACTAACTTTGAAAGACTTAGGAATTCTTATCATCATAATGACCAATTATGATTCCAGATTCATGATGAAAGCTGTTGAGAAGGAGGAGAGAAGAGGAGAGGAGAGGAGAGGAGAGGAGAGGAGAGGAGAGGAGAGGAGAGGAGAGGAGAGGAGAGGAGAGGAGAGGAGAGGAGAGGAGAGGAGAGGAGAGGAGAGGAGAGGAGAGGAGAGGAGAGGAGAGGAGAGGAGAGGAGAGGAGAGGAGAGGAGAGGGGAGGAGAGGGGAGGGGAGGGGAGGGGAGGGGAGGGGAGGGGAGGAGAGGGAGGGGAGGGGAGGGGAGGGGAGGGGAGGGGAGGGGAGGGGAGGAGAGGAGAGGGGAGGGGAGGAGAGGAGAGGGGAGGGGAGGGGAGGGGAGGGGAGGGAAGAAGAAGAAGAAGAAGAAGAAGAAGAGAGAGAGAGGGAGGGAAGGAGAGAGAGAAACAGAGTAGAAATAGAGAATTCTTAGGGAATGGTCAATGTAGAAATTTGTTTTCCTTGATTATTCATGTTTTAAAGGAAGATTTTGTTTTTGGAGTTGAAAACAGAGAAGAGAAGATTAAAAGGAGATCTCTTTTTGGGGAAAAAACTAAATAAAGCAAAACAAAAAATCCAGGAATCTTCAGAGCCTAAGTTGTCCACAAATGAAAACATTGGCAGTAGGGAACAAGCATCCCACTGAAGACCTGCCTCCCTAATTATCTGTGACAGTCAGCCACAATTTACATAAAAATATAAATCAGCTAGAGCAGTAGGCTTAGCTTGGTGGTCTCAGTTTATTTTTCACTTTCAAAGACCAAACTACTAGACCAGTTCTGTAGATTTTCCCACATTCTAACATACTTATAATTCATGTCATTGGCATAAAAACCATTAAAGGGTGTTGAAATCTTTGATAAGCTACATCCTGATTAGTGCCAATAATGAATCCCATCGTGTAGTTGCATTATTGGAATTCATGCTTTGTATTTCCATTAGGCAGGAACAAAAATGACCATATTTTAAATAACTTTCATTTTCAATAGTGCAAATTTGAATATAGCAGCCACTTTCTGGATTCATTATTGGCACTAATCAGGACCTAGTTGTATTAGTTGAGATGAATGAAGCTTTGTTTTGGTTTTTGGTTTTTGGTTTTTTTGGTGAGGCAATTGGGGTTAAGTGACTTGCCCAGGGTCACACAGCTAGTAAGTGTCAAGTGTCTGAGGCCGTATTTGAACTCAGGTCCCCCTGAATCCAGGGCTGGCACTCTATCTACTGCGCCACCTAGCTGCCCCTAGCTTTGTTGTTTTGTCACTTTTTAGTTGTGTCCAATTCTTCCTGACACCATTTGGGGTTTTTTGGGGGGCAAAGATATTTCTCTATTTCCTCCTCCAGCTCAGATGAGGAAACTGAGGTGACTTACCCAGGAGTCACCCATCTAGTCTATATCTGAGGCTAGATTTGAACTCAGGGAGAGGAGTCTTCCTGACTCCAAGCCCAGCACTATGTGTCACCTAGCTGTAGCTTACTTTATCTTAATCATCAGGTTTTCTGTTAATCTTTCAGTCAGTCAGGGGGAAAATGCTTTTTACGAGAAGAAAAATAAGGTTTAAAAGTCATAAGAAAATTAAGAAAATGACAGAAATGACCAGAGTTCAGTCTAAACCATTGACATAATTGAAAAAAATTTTCTAAACCATTAAGTCACCATCATCTAACATACCAATAACATGACTTGTTATCATAACACATGACTTGTCATGTGTGCAGAACCTGGCTCTGATGTATGTATGAAAGAATCGATAGCCATTTTTTTTAAAAGTGAGGCAATTGGGGTTAAGTGACTTTCCCAGGGTCACACAGCTAGTAAGTGTTAAGTGTCTGAGGCCGAATTTGAACTCAGGTCCTCCTAACTCCAGGGCCGGTGTTCTATCCACTGCGCCACCTAGCTGCCCCACCATTTTTTTTTGGGGGGGTCTTAAGGTTTGTTTTTTTGTTTGTTTTTTAACTAGAAATATTTTCGTCCTAATGTTCATTATGGATGGTTAGGTAAAACTAGGAAGTCTAAAGGTACCAAAGGAAGTCAGAGTAGTAATAACTTTTAGATCCTGATAAAGAAACAAGTATCCACAACCCAAATTCCAATTCCATAAACATATAAATATTTAATGAGTTTAATAATAATGGATTTAATAATGATGATGAGTTTAACAACAAGAGATCTGAACTCAGGTCTTCCAGATGTAACAAAGGTAGAAGGTGGAGACTGGCCAGTGAGGGCTCGGTCCTGGGATCACGTGCAAGGGGTTCTGCCTGCTGACAATTCATGGTGGGGAGTGGGGGGGGGTTGGTGAGCCCTTTCCGGAAGCTCATGATGACATGGAATTGAGACACCCTGACCCTGCTTCAGAGAATGAGCAGGTGACTTCTTTCTGTCCCCTTACTGAATGGCAAAGAAAAGCCTTCCATGGGCCGTGGTCTATGAGTGCGATGGAGTGCTATTGTGCTGTAAAAATGGGGAAATGTCTTGGAGACTTTTATAAACTGATGAATGAATTGAGTAGAACTAATATGGTTGAACTGATAGTAGAATATCTATGATCATTGACGAGACACTAACCAGCATTTGCAAATTATATTAAGGCAGTAATTAGTGGTGTTTGATGTTTGGGGAAACACAATGGAAGGAGGTTCAAGCCGATAGCATTCAAAAATAAATAACACTAGCGCCTCCAAGGAGATATAACCAGCCATCCCCTGGGGACCTGACCTGTTAGTATACATATTAGTAGAAAGAATAAGGCCACATTCTCATCTAAGTGACTGCAAGTTCAGTGACTAAGTTTTTTAAATTCCCAAGATTGCCGCAAAAATGCTAAATGTACTTACAGACAATTAGTGAAAATGCAATGAACTAATAAAAAAAACTCCTCCCAAATACTGGCATATGGAAACAAAAGGGGGAAATGGGAATTGTTGTGAAGTCTCTTAGAATGTGTTACTGCATTCAACATTGTTCCCAATTACAAAACAATTGTTGATATGGAAACAATCCCACCTCTCTTTCACTTGGGAAGTTTGTAACATTGCTAGATTCAGAATAATATGGGCCTTTAAAATTTAAACTAAAATATCAGATTTTTAAAAATTGACCTCACTGATAGACTGTGAAGGGTGAGGGTACCTTTGTACCTCCATGCTAGAAAGGGTTCCATGACTGTTGATTATTCCCTGAATTATAAAGGGGGGGATCATCATGTTCTCAATGCTGGGGATAAGTAGAGTAGGCACGAGGGAAAATGGACTATAGAATAGGCTGAGAACAGGCTGTAGGCAGATGGTTAGTGTTGTATTTTGAGTAACTGAATTGATGCTGAGTGAAATGATGAGGGGTGAGGTTACATGACCTCTTTGAGAGCAGGGAATATTTTTGTCTTCCTTTGTATTCCTAGTGCTTAGCACAAAGTCTGACACTTAGTAGATTCTTAATAAATGCTTGCTGTCTGAATAAGTGAAGGGGAGTAGGAGTATTTTGAGCAGTTTTATAGACATCCCTTGTTGCCAATTCTTGGGCTAAGGCTGCCCTAGGGCAAGTGTTCTTAGCGATTTTTATGTCATGGGCTCCTTGGGAAATCTTGTGAAACCTATGAGCCCCTTCTGGGAATACTTTTTTTAAAAAATTCATAATTGAATGGAATGCTAAATTTTACTTGCAAGTTAGTGAAAATAAAATTCAATTTCTGAAATCTATCCATGGACCCCATTGAAGTTTCATGGAGCCCAAGTTAAGAACTCCTTCCTTAAAGGGAATCTCAATGAGGAAGCCTGGAGATAGTTCAATCAGGACTGAGTGCAGAGATGGGCATCTCCAGCATGAGTCCTGCCGGTGACACTGATTTCACGGTTGAACAAGTGTTCTCCTCATGAAGCAATTCTAGCATCTGGGGCTCAGAATGACAGATGCCATATTGAATGCCACAGTTCTGAGCCCTCAGCAATCTTCGGATGAGAAAAATAAGAATCCTGGGGACGGGTGGGGAGCAGGAAGGACTGAGCATGCCCAGAGATGGAGCATCAGAGAGTAAATAAGGGTTTGGGGGGGGATTGCTGACACTCACACTGTTTGGTACCTTTAGGGCAATGGAAAGATGCATGGAGGGTGTTAGGAGGCTCCAGGAGGCTCCCAGAAACGACTTGGAGGCAATGGAGGGGGTTGGCAGCATCTTCCAGGACACATGGAGCAAGCAAAGGAGATGTGAGAACAAGCAGGAAGAGGACAGATAGCACAAGTTGTGTCCTGGCACCCACAAGGTATGAAACAATCCTCCTGCTCATAGTCAAAGCTCTTTTAGAAGATGTTGGACCATGTGGGCTCCACCAAAGCTGTTTAAGATGAAGAATTCCCCTGCTAGAACATATTCTAGAACAGCACAATGTGGTGGAAAGAGCACTGGGTTCTAGAGTCGGGGTCCTGATCTTTCCTCAGGGCAGTGGTTCTCAAACTTTGTGGTCCCAGGACCCATTTACACTCTTAAAGAATCATTGAGGAGCCTGCAATGGGCTTTTGTTCCTGTGGGTTAGTTTACCAGTATCTACCATGTTCACAATGAAAACATCTTAGTGTTACTATGAAGATAGTTTTGGCCATGAGGACCCTCTGACAGTCTCAGAGAGCCCTGGGGGGGTCCCACACTTTGGTACCTGCTGCTCTAGTGCATCCTTCTGGGCTAAGCCCACACAAGTCACTTCACCTCGGTGAGTTTCCATTTCCTGATTTGTAAAATGAGCAGGTTGGAGCAGATGGGCTCCCGGGTCCCTTCTAGCCCCAAACCCATGGTGGCAGGAGCCTAGAAGCTGGGGGTTACTCAGCTCCTTTCCAGCTCTAAGATTGCATGATTATGTTTCTTGAGCACATGACCATGTGTTAGACCTAAGGGACCCTTGGCTTTCTTTTTCTGGGTCAGGGAAGGAGAAGGGGAACAGATGGAAGGATGAGCTGCCCCTGTGCAGATGGGTCACCAAATACTTCCTAGGATTCCCAGAACATCTGGCCCAGAGGTCAGAACCAGAAGCAATTGGATGGAACATGCAAAAGTCATTTGGTCTTCACACCAGCAAGAACTTTCTAACAATCAGAGCTTCCCCAAAGTAAAATGGGTTACGTCCAGAGGTGGTGGGCTCCTCCTCCCTGGAGTCGGTCAGTGGGTCAACCAGCCAGTTGGCATTTAATAAGCACCTGTTGTGTGCCAGACACCAGGAATAAAAGATGTAAGTGAAACAGTCCCTGCCCTCAGAGAGCTTACACTCTAACAGGGGATGCAAAGGTGGCATTTGTAATTATATACATTAATACAGAAAGTGAATCCAAGGTGGGTGGGAGGGGGATCAGGTAAAGATGCCCATGGAAGGTATAACTTGAGCTGAGTCTTGGAGGAGACCAAAGTTTCTAAGAGATGGAAGGGAGAAGGAAGTGCATACCAGGCAGCCAGCTCAAAGGCACAAAGGTTCAGGCCAGTAGGGTTGGGTCACAGAGTGTGGGGAGGGAAGTACAGAGCAAGAATCCCAGAGGAATTTCGGCAATTGGGAGCCACACGAGTTTGTTGAAGGATGGTGACATAATCTGGCATTAGCTTTAGGAAATCACTGTGGCAGAAGGAGAGGGAGGAGATGGATTGGAATAGGAAGAGGCTTAAGGAAGGGAGATTGTTTGGAAGATTATTGCAATTGTCCAGGGAAAGAATAAGGAGGGTCTTAGCAAGGACAGGAGTTGTGTTAGTGAGAGGAATGGATGCAAGTGAGGGATGTCGTAGAGACAGAAGAAACGAGATTTGGAGAATTTCTTAAAAAATCATGTGAACTGTTTTTGGATACCTGAGTCATATTGAGCTTTCAATCAAGCAAAACCAGATGAAATAGTCCTGACCCTCAAGGATCTTAGACTGTACTCGCTTTGGAGGTCTTGTAGCACCAGCTGGGGGGAGGGGACACTCTTCAGGTGTGTTATAGGGAAGATTCTCTCGATGCACCAGTTGGACTAGGTGGCTACGGATGTGGATCCCCACGACTGAACAGTGTCTGGCATCTACTAGCTGCTTATTAAATGTTTACTGAACTGAAGGAATATGAGCAGGGATTAGGGATGTGGCAGTGGGAGAGGAAGGAAAGGCACGTGGATAAGAGATGTATCCAAGGCAGAAACACTAGGACCTGGTAAGTGCTTGGACACAGCGGGCCCAGGAAAAAGAAAGGGTCAGACATGATTCCACAATCTGGAACCTGGATTATTGAGAGAATGGTAACTGAATCATAGAAATAGGGGAACCAGGAAATGGTGCAGGTTTGGGGAGGGGTTAGGGAATGTCATTAGTTTGATTTCACATCTATGGGGCTTGAAGTGGTAGCCTGGTACTCTGTCCAGCGAGTGACTAGAACTTATTGGGCAATAGGAGGTAGAGTTGGAAGACATCTCAGAGACTGTAGTCCAGCCTCCTCTTTTCATAGACCAGGGAACTGAGATGCAAAAACGAAGAGAATTTCCCAAGGATGGGAACCTTAGCCAACCTCTGACTAGGTCCAACAGAGGAATGAAGGTTGGAGATGGAGATGGGGGAATTATCTCAAAGGTGATTGAGGGCCTGAGAGCCACTCTGTCCCAAAAGGAAAGAGGCTAGGGAGAAAGATGACACAGCCTTCTCATGAGCATGGTAAAATCATCCTAGTTCCTTCCTCATGGGCAGCTAGGTGGCACAATGCATAGAGAGCTGGGCCTGTAGTCAGGAAGATTCATCTTCATGAGTTCAAGTCTGCCCTCAGACACTAGCTTTGTGACCCTGGGCAAGTCACTCAACCCTAAGCCTCAGTTCCTTATCTGGAAAATAATCTGGAAAAGGAAATGGCAAACCACCGCAGTATCTCTGCCAAGAAAACCCTAATTGAGGTCATAAAGAGTCAGACATGACTGAAAAATGATGGAACAATAAAGTTCCTTACTTTCTTTTTTTTAAATGGGGCAATGAGGGTTACACAGAGTTCCTTACTTTCTATATAGCTTCCTTGAATCTTTTTAACAACTCTTCTTTCAACTTATTGCTGTTGTTAAGTCATTTCAGTCACGTCCAACTCTTTGTGATCCCATTTAGGGTTTTCTTGGCAGAGATACTGGAGTGGTATGCCATGTCCTTTTACAGCTCATTTTAGAGTTAAGGAAACTGAGGCAAACAGGGTTACACATCTAGTAAGTGTCTGAGGCCAGATTTAAACTCAGGTCCTCCTGACTCCAGGGCTGGTAATCTACTCATTGTGCCACCTAGCCACTACTCTATACAACTGTTTCAAATCACTTAAATTTTGAGATACTGCATTAGAAAAGAGGAGGCTAAGTTAGGCTTGTGCAAGCCTAAGTATAGACTGTGTCTCTATCTGTTCTGGAGAGAAATGGTTAAATGTATTTTAAATGATTCTTTTTGAAGATGTGGCACCGGGATCCTACATTGTACCCCTTGGTGAGACTATTTTCATCCTTTGTCAACTCCAAATGAAACTTGGATTGTACATCAAAGGCAATAAGAAAACCATCTCTGGGCAGGGTCTTCTTGAGTTTCATCTCGGCATCCTACTTTTCTCATGCCAATTACTTCTCATTTCATGTTCTCATGTGGGAGTTGAAAGCCTGGCATCCAGAGTACAAATGCTGAGTGTGCCCAGATCTCCCTTCTGAATCATGTCGATGGTGACAGACACTCTCACACACACACACACACACACACGCACACATAACCCTCATAACTAATTATAGCACTATTTCTACGCGTGTGCAAGCTGCATCAGGCACTATGCTAGGTGCTGATGGTCCAATAATCCAAACAAAACATTCCCTGCCCTCGAAGACCTTCTATTCTATTGGGAAGCATTAAGTGCTTATTCATTTGACAAGCACGCATTAGCAATCTGCCATCTGCCAGGCACTGGGCTAGGTGGGAATGGGCGTAAAGGAAGTAAGGAGACAGTCCCTGCCCTCAAGGAACTTAGGTCTCCTTTCATTTCTACTCATCCTGCCATCATCCTAATTTCTTCTGCGATTATTGTGGATTTATCATTTCAATTCCACAAGCATTTATTAAGTACCTACTGTATGGAGGCGCACGCTGCCACAAGGAGATTGTGATTGTAGGATGTGTGTCGGTTCTTCAGCAGATCCATCCTTCTGTCCCCCCAGGATCTCCTTCTACCCAACATGGATCACAATCTCTCCAAGGTTGTGTTGGGTCCCCCTCCTCCGAGTCATCATCAGATCTCAGAATTCAAATCCAGACCAGACCAGAATTTCCCTCTATGCTCTCCCCAAGAGCTGGGCCAGCTTCTGCTTGGAGCTTCCCAGTGGCCATCCACCTGAAGGGGATGCTGTCTCTGAGCCAGGGTGGGCTCTAGGCTGATCCTCAGAGAGAAGACTGCCTCTCGCTGGGCCTCTGCTGGAAACCTTTCCATCTGGAGGGGACCTGCTAAGTCTTTCCTTTCTTTCTTCCTTCCTTCCTTCCTTCCTTCCTTCCTTCCTTCCTTCCCTCCTTCCTTTCTTTCTTCCTTCCTTTCTTTCTTTCTTTCTTTCTTTCTTTCTTTCTTTCTTTCTTTCTTTCTTTCTTTCTTTCTTTCTTTCTTTCTTTCTTTCTTTCTTTCTTTCTTTCTTTCTTTCTTTCCTTTTCACACGGGGCAATGAGGGTTAAATGATTTGCCCAAGGCCACACAGCTAGTATGTGTCAAGTGTCAGAGGCCGAATTTGAACTCAGGTACTACTGAATCCAGGGCTGGTGCTTTATCCACTGTGCCACTTAGCTGCCCCCTTTCTTTCTTTCTTTCTTTTTCTTTCTTTCTTTCTCTCTCTCTCTCTCTTTCTTTTTTTTTTCGGGGGGGGGCAATGAGGGTTAAGTGACTTGCCCAGGGTCATATAGCTAGTAAGTATCAAGTGTCTGGGGGCAGATTTGAACTCAGGTCCTCCTGAATCCAGGGCCGGTGGTTTATCCACTGCACCACCTAGCTGCCCCCCAGGACCTGCTAAGTCTTGCTGTCTCTACTGGTATAACCTTTGAATACCTGAGAGTATAGAATACACACACATACGCATACTGTGCACGCACACACACATAATCCACATGTAGCATCTCCTCTGGGTTCTCAATCCTCCCTCACACTGGCTGGCTAGGTTCCTAGATGACAGCTGCCTACGGCTCCCCTCAGAGTTTCAAAGGGAATACCAAGGACTATGGCTTTAGCATTCATGCTATCAATCATGAGCGCCTCTCTAGGATCCTCCTCCATCTTGATCAACTAGTAAAATAAAACAGCTGATACAAGCCAGCTTTCACAAGAACGTGTTTCCTAAGAAGGCAGCTGAGCAGGGCAGCGGCCAGCGCGGAGATGAGTCAAGAAGACCTGAGTTTCAACCCCACCTTAGACACTTATGTTTTATGTAACACTGGACAAGGGGCAGCCTCTCCCACGCTCAGTTTCCTCATCTGCAAAATGGGAACAAAAATAGCACCTACCTCACAGAAGTGTTGTGAGGATCAGGGGAGAGAATATGTGGAAGCACTTGGCAGATCTTAAGAAGTCATATAGGGGCAGCTAGGTGGCGCAGTGGATATAGCACTGGTCCTGGATTCAGGAGGACCTGAGTTCAAATCCAGCCTCAGACACTTAACACTTACTAGCTGTGTGACCCTGGGCAAGTCACTTAACCCCAATTGCCTTACCAAAAAGAAAAAAAAAAGTCATATAAATGCTAGCAATTGTTGCAGTCATCATCATCATTATTATGATGTAGTAAGAACAAAAGTTAAAAAACAGTCTCGGGGGCAGCTAGATGGTACAGTGGATAAAGCAGTGACCCTGAATTCAGGAGGACCTGAGTTCAAATCCAGCCTCAGACACTTGACACTTGCTAGCTGTGTGACCCTGGGCAAGTCACTTAACCCTCATTGCACTGCAAACAAACAAACAAACAAACCAGTCTCTCTGAACCAGGAGGTATGCCCTTTTCTTACACACACACACATGTATGTACATACACACATAAAAACAAAGTCGTTCCAGGGGAGAGTGTGCTCCAAAATTCAAACATGTCCAGAACATGTGGGGCTACATCAGGCCCTGACTCCTGTCCTGGGAGTCCTTTACTCCTACCACATTTGCTTTGGGGTGTGGTGCCTTGCTTGGCTGCCGGGCCAGTGCTGTGCTGGATACCACCAGGTAGGTTGCTTGGCTATTTTAGGGTCTCCTCACTAGACTTTGCTGTCACTGCTGTTGGCTCCAGATGCCAGTAAGACATCTCTCTCTAATGAGTCTCCTACACTCCCTGGTCACCTGGGTGAATATTCATTAACCCACAGGGCAGTTTACCCCTGTTAATACCTCTTCCAAAGACTCTTTCATCAATAGAGGCTCTGGCCAAACTCAGTTGCTTTCATCACCCAGGAAAGCAGCCTCCTGGGCATGGGGGAGGTTGTGGCTGTTGTGCAGATTAAATGAGATAATATTTGTGTAGTTTTTTATAAACTTATATAAATGCAAGCTCTTATTTTTCATCTCCTCAATCCTATATTTTCTTCCTAATTTAGGGTTGGGTTGTGTACCATTATTTAAGGGATATCAGGTAGGTGAAGACCGTAACAGGAGAGAGAGCAAGACATGTTTCTGAACTCATTTTCTGATTTTAATCCATACAATCAAACTTTTATCATCTCCCACTGATTAGTTAGAAAGTGAGCAGATTTTAGAATATAGACCATTCGTGAACATGCACATCTGTAGAACCATTGGTGACTGTCAAAGCCTGAAAGCTGAACAAAAGTAGGAACTAGTTAAGCTGCCTTTGCCTGCAAAGTCCTTCAAAACCCAAGTGGTTCCCAAGTCCCTTCTGTTTTTGTTTTTGTTTTTTTTCCTTTTTGCTGGGCAATGAAGGTTAAGTGACTTGCCCAGGGTCACACAGCTAGCAAGTGTCAAGTGTCTGAGGCTGGATTTGAACTCAGGTCCTCCTGAATCCAAGGCCAGTGCTTTATCCACTGTGCTACCTAGCTGCCCCTACCCAGTCCCTTCTAATGACCTCATTACTTTGTTCTGCTCAGGTCTAGCTAGAGAGAGTTATTTATTTGGGTTATGCTTAGCTGGGTGTGTAGACATTTTGATTTTTCAGTGACCCTAAATGAATCTCCTTATTTGGTCAAGGCCCATCCTTTCCCCTACAGTCTCTGTGAATGGAGGGGTGGGGTTTACCTCCTTGTGAACTATTTTGTTGATTGTGCTAATGAAGTTACTAAGGGGAATATTATAAGGGGAACCTTCCAATGAGACCTCAAATAGAAAAGTAAATTGTGTATTTAATTTATGTATCAAAGTACATGCTCTTATTTGGATTTGAAAACATCTGTGCCCATGGTGATGTATCTTAGCAGTGTTAAATATGTGCTATGCAAATAAAAAATACTCATTAACCTACGATCAGGAGGGGAAGAGGAACAGAAGAAATAGAGATGTTTGCTGTTCATGAACAGCCACTGCCTCTCCTACTCCTGGGTGGTTCCCCCACAGCCAGGTGGGGGCCAGTGGAGGGGTATCTCCATCCCCTCATATGGAAACAGTTCAGATCCCAGACCTTCTGAGTCACCGCTGAGGCTTCTGGCTCGAAAGTCGACTCAAAGGCTTTTTGTCACCAGATTCTACAAACCCCCGAGTCATCCTGGCCCAGGGGAGGTTCTGAAATTCCACACGTTACTTTTGTAATAGGCAGAGAATGTTTGTATACACCTCAAAGACTGGGTCCTCTCTGGCTAGTCTCCCCATTGTTATGGATTTTTTTTTAATTTTAATTTTTTTTTTTTTTGCAGGGCAATGAGGGTTAAGTGACTTGCCCAGGGTCACACAGCTAGTAAGTATCAAGTGTCTGAGGTCAGATTTGAACTCAGGTCCTCCTGAATCCAGGACCAGTGCTTTATCCACTGTGACACCTAGTTGTCCCTATTGTATATGGAATTAAGCAGAAAGGCAGCATGGTGCAGTGGGTAGAGCACCAGTCTCAGGGTTTGAAAGCTCTGGGTAGAAGTCCTGACTGTGCAACCCTAAGCAGGTCATTTAAAATCCCCAGACACTCAAGTTACTGTCTTAGACTGGATATAAACTGCAGAGAAGTCACTGCTGGTCCAGGAGAGGAAGTGCCTCACCAAGAGTCCCCAACACCAGTGAAATCACAGGGGTGTGTGTGTGTGTGTGTGTGTGTGTGTGTGTGTGTGTGTGTGTGTGTGTGTGTACACACTCGTGTTTGAATACTGAGAATATGTGTGCAAATGTGGAAATATGTGGGAGTTAATGATAGAGTCACGGAAGTATGACCACGGAAAATATATGTGTGTGTACACGCATGCCTTTGTATTGGTACATGCATATGCTTGTGTGTGTGTGGACATACGTGTGTGTGTCCATGTGTGTATGCTACACGTTAGAATCACAGGTTTAGAACTAGCCCCTGTAATGGCAAAGGCCGGAAGGTGCTGCAGCAGATTGGATTTCAATTCAGATTCAAGAAGTACAATAATTACATGTTCACTTTAGCAACTTAAGTTATATTTTATTATATCTAGATCTAGATATAATAAAATATATATACAAAAAGATATATTTTATATCTAATAAAATATAATAAATGTAATAAGATATTTTTATTTTATGTATTATAAGATATATTATATATCATAAGATATTTTTATTTTATATATTATAAGATATATTTTATCATATATAAAATAAAATCTATCTTTATATATATATATAAAAGGAAAGAAGCAATTATATTTAGAGCATATAAACTATAGACAGAAAGCACTAACTAATGAACCAACAACAATTAAGGAAACAGAAAATAAAGACAATATCACTGAACTGGAAAAGCAACAGCCCCTGATCTCAACGCTGGGGAATTCCCGGTACAGCTTATCAGGAAGGTCCCAGGTGCAGTGTCCTGCCCATGGGTGAGATTCCCAAGAAACAGAAAATAAAGTCATCACCAAGTCAGGAGAGCACCAACATCTGGATTTCTAGCTGGGGAATCCCAGTTCCCGGCTTCCAGAGTTCACAGAGCGTTCTCTCCACGGGTGAGATTCCCCAAAATCCACCTTCTTGAAGGGGAAGTTATAGGTCTCAGAACAAAGAAGGCAAATCGCCAAATCCCACAGAAGCTCATCAGACGTGGGAACAAACCCAAGAGCCCAATCAGGGCCTTATCTCCTTGTCCTTGTTGGGCACAACTTCCAGGCCGAGAGGCCTGAGTTTCTAGTATCTTGTCAGCTCTTGATGAGATGCCGGTCTGGCCAGCGTCCATATCTCATTGTAGTTGACTGCTCTCTCATTCACCTTTCAACTCTCACCCACTGAGCGAGCCTGTACAGACCCTCTTAATATTCATGGGCCTTTTAGGAGATTTTAGGTAGAAATTATGGAGGAACCATTCCCCAAACCTTATTTATTCAGCTCCTAATCCAACTCCTTCTTCATTTTACAGATGAAGAAACTGAGGTGCGGAGAAGTAAAATCACAGACCAAGGTCAGACTGGTAATAGGTGGCAGGGCCAGGATTTGATTTTTTTTTTTTGCGGGGCAATGGGGGTTAAGTGACTTGCCCAGGATCACACAGCTAGTAAGTGTCAAGTGTCTGAGGCCAGATTTGAACTCAGGTACTCCTGAATCCAAAGCTGGTGCTTTATCCACTGTGCCACCGAGCTGCCCCCAGGATTTGATTTTAATTCTTCCGACTCCAAACCCAGTACTCTTTACATTGCACCATGCCATCTATACACACACACACACACACACACACACACGCATGCATGCACAGATTTCAATTTTTTGAGAATATGAATGTATGCGATGACTGCACACATAATATAAAATGTATGTATTTGAGAATAGGAATATATGTGAGTGTGTATATAATATATAATATGTATGTTATATATGTATTTGTGTACATACGTCTACTCACAAATACTCTCTTAATAGATACTCCAGTGGCTCTACAGAGTATTCCTTCTAACACTGCATATTGTGGCTAGTCCACCACTGCCCCTTCTGTCAATTGAATAAGCATTTATTAAGCACCTACTATGTGTTAGGCACTGAACTGCCAGGTGGAGGCTTGTGTGACTCTTGCCCAGGTCTTCCAGTAAGTTTGCCTGAGGGGGTCCAACAACTGACCCAAGGACCTTCCCTACTTTCTCTTGATGTTATAAGAACACCTTTGGTGATCATGGGCTGCATGCCCATCATGCCTTGCTCTTGATATACATGTGCTCATGTCCATGTCTATAGTCACACACGTAGACACCTTATGAGGCTGTCTCTATGCATACACACTCGAGGCAATACATCAAGCGTATATGACCACGTCATCAGAGGAGATAATTCAATTGACAGAGATCACAAGCCCTTTCTGACTTCAGGAGAAGCTATGGCCCCAAACTGTGTCCCTGGGGTAGTCACCCAAGGGCTGAAGCAGCCCAAACCTGGCGAGGCTGGACAGCCCAACACTGGGCGGGCCAGGGTGCCCCACTTGCCAAGCCCTGCCAGGGCTAAATGCTCTGCTGTTTTGGCTACAAGGATCCTGAGGCTCCATCCCATGGTTAGGAGAATCTTGATGGACTCTAGAAATGGTAAAGAGTTATTAATACCTAACACTGTCTTCTAGATCCCAAGGAGCAAGTGCAGCAACCAAGCGAGGGAGGATTTCTTACTATTTCCACATCTGCACAGGGGGTAGCTTTGGTTAATGGCTGTTTTGAGTCTGAGAGATGAGAAAGAAAGGCACAACTGATGGTATGAAAATTACCTCCTCATTAGGTATTCAATGAGAGTTCATTCAATAAAAGATCTTCAAGTTCAGACCTGTTCAGAGAAATTTAACCTTCACCTATTGCCCCCATGGTGATCTCTTGCCTGTGCCCTTCCAATAGTCTTTTTTTGGGGGGTGAGGCAATTGGGGTAAAGTGACTTGCCCAGGGTCACACAGCTAATAAGGGTTAAGTGTCTCGAGGCCAGATTTGAACTCAGGTCCTGCTAACTCCAGAGCCAGTGCTCTATCCACTGTGCCACCTCGCTGCCCCCCAATAGTCTTTTACCTGGTCTCTCTACTCTGGGTCAAGAAATTGAGGCTCAGGGACATAAAGGGACTTGCCCGGGATCACCTGGCTAGTAATGGCTGAAGGCAGGATTGAAATCCCCAACTTTCCTGATTGACTCATTCTATTACTTCACAGCTGCCATTGATTTATCAATCTGTCTTTCTGTCTGTCTATCTGTTTGTCCATCCATATGTTTATCTGTCTATTTAACTATCTATCTTTGTCTGTCTGGCGATCCATCTATCTATCTATCTGTGTCTGTCTACCTGTCTGTCTGGCCATCCATCCATCCATTCATCCATCCATCTTTCCATCTATCAGTCTACCTATAATATTATGTGTATAATATGCTGTATATATACACATGTGTATATACATATTTCCATACATATTTCTCTATGTGTGTGTGTTCATGTGTGGATAGATACACATACATGGTATGTGCATGTGATAGTAGATTATAACTTTCTTGAAGCCAGGGAAGCCCATTTATTCATCATGGTATTCTCACTTCTTTGAGAAGAAGTACAATGTAAACATGGGGAACTCAGGAGAGTTATTACCCTTCTCACTCAGCCTGAGTTTCTTCATTTGGAAGATGATTACTACCTATTTCACAGAGTTTTAAGAATCAAAACAGAAAGCCTGTAAATCTTGAAGTAGGATGAAAGATCTAGAAAATGGAAGGAACCACAGAGGTGATCTAATCAATGCCCTCATCTCACAGACCACAGAGGTTAAATGCTATCTCTGGGTCTAAGGACCAGATGAAAGTCCCAGCCTCAGATCCCTGTGACTGCAAGTCCATCCTTGTATTTCTCTACTGTCTAACGTGCTTGTTGAATGTTCTTTGCCAAAATTCATGTCAAAAGCTTGGGCATCTTTTCTGGAAGCCATTCTCTCAGAAGATGTCAGGATTGGCTCCATAGCACGTGAGCACCTCCATCTGGCGGTCGCCCACAGTGGGAGTTGAATTCCAACCAAGAACTGTACTTTTGGCGAATCTCTCTGAATGTCATCCCTGCTCAGCCAGTCTGTTCCTTGAACAAGGAGATGTGTTTGGAAGCTGAAAATGTGAGAGTTGAATTAGAAGAACTCTAAAGTTCCTTCAAACTCAAATGTTCTGGAAATCCTAGGAAGTAGTTGGTGACCCATCTGAACAGGGGCAGGTTGTTCTTCCATCTGTTCCCCAAACTGTGAGTTTCTTCCTTCCTCCTTCCCTGACACAGAAAAAATGCCCAAAGCCTCAAACACCAAGGGTCCCTTAAGTCTAACATGGTCATGTGCTCAAGAAACATAATCATGGAATCTTAGAGCTGGCAAGGAGCCGAGTGATCCCTGAGGCTAGAGGCTCACAGCATCATGGGTTTGGGGCTAGAAGGGACCCAGGAGCCCATCTGCTCCAATATGCTCATTTTATAGATCAGGAAATGAAAACTCACTGAGGTTAAATTACTTATGTGGGCTCATCCTAGCAGGATGCACTAGAGCAGAAGGTCCCAAAGTGTGAGACCCCCCAGGGCTTTCTGAGACACTGTTAGGGGGTCCTCATGGCCAAAACTATCTGCATAGTAACACTAAGATGTTTTCATTGTGAACATGGTAAATACTGGTAGAATAACCCACAGGAACAAAAGCTCATTTCAGGCTCCTCAATGATTCTTTCTTTGTTTCTTTCTTTGTTTCTTTGTTTCTTTCTTTCTTTGTTTCTTTCTTTCTTTCTTTCTTTCTTTCTTTCTTTCGCTGGGCAATGGGGGTTAAGTGACTTACCCAGGGTCACACAGCTAGCAAGTGTCAAGTGTCTGGTGCCGGATTTGAACTCAGGTCCTCCTGAATCCAGGGCTGGTGCTTTATCCACTGGGCCACCTAGCTGCCTCATCCTCAATGATTCTTTAAGAGTGTAAATGGGTCCTGAGACCACAAAGTTTGAGAGCCACTGTCCTGAGGAAAGATCAGGACCCTGGCTCTAGAACCCAGTGCTCTTTCCACCACATTGTGCTGTTCTAGAATATGATCTAGCAGGTGAATTCTTCATTCTAAACAGCTTTGGTGGAGCCCACATGGTCAAGTATCTTTTTTTTTTTTTTTTTGCAGGGCAGGGAGGGTTAAGTGATTTGCCCAGGGTCACACTGCTAGTAAGTGTCAAGTGTCTGAGGAAGGATTTGAACTCAGGTCCTACTGAATCCAGGGCTGGTGCTTTATCCACTGCGCCACCTAGCTGCCCCCTCAAGTATCTTTTAAAAGGGATTTGACTGTGAGCAGGAGGATTGTTTCATATCTTGTGCGTGCCAGGTGGCTGTCCCTCCTCCTCCTTCTTGTTCTCACATCTCCTTTGCTTGCTCCATGTGTCCTGGAAGATGCTTCCAACCCCCTTCATTGTCTCCAAGTCATTTCTGGAAGCCTCCTGGGGCCTCCTAACACCCTCCATGCATCTTTCCATTGCCCTAAAGGTACCAAACAGCCTGAATGTCAGCAACCCCCTCAAACCCTTATTGACTCTCTGATGCTCCGTCTCTGGGCATGCTCAGTCCTTCCGGCTCCCCACCCTCTGTCCCCAGGATACTTACTTTTCTCATTCAAAGATTGCTGAAGGGGCAGCTAGGTGGCACAGTGGATAGAGCACCGGTCCTGGAGTCAGGAGGACCTGAGTTCAAATCCTGCCTCAGACACTTAACACTTACTAGCTGTGTGACCCTGGGTAAGTCACTTAACCCCAATTGCCTCACTAAAAAACAAAACAAAACAAAAACAGCAACATCAAAGATTGCTGAGGGCTCAGAACTGTGGCATCTGCCATTCTTAGCTTTTCAAAGATAGAAAACAGTTATCATGTGCCCCCTAAATCTTCTCTTCTCTGGCTAAAAATGCCCAGTTCCTTCACTTGATCTGCCCATGACTCAAGCCCCTTCCCCATCCTCATTGGACACTTTCTAGTTTATTAATGTCCTTGAATCATGGCCTAGAAGATGTTCCAGATGAGGCAGAGAACAGTGGGACCATCACCTCCTTTTTCCTGGAAGCTCCACCCCTCTTAAGGCTACCCAAGATGCCATTAGCCTTTGAGAATTGACACAATGACAGAAAAAGAATTGTTTTGACCCAGTGGTCTAGGGGACAAGGACAGGCTCATTAAGAATAAGAGATCCATAGGTTTGCATTTAGAGCTAGAAGGGATCTTTGAGCTCATCTAGTCATGTCTTCTCATTGGATAGATGAGGAGACTGAGGGTCCAAGAGGTAAAAAGACTTTCCCCAGGTCATACAGGTAGGAAGTAGCCAAGCCTGGATTTGAACTCAGGTTCTCTAACTCCAAATCCAGTGCTCTCTCCAGGGTTCCATCTCAACTGATCCAAAATATAGTGGCAGCTTTCAATGTGAGAACTTGCTTGAGGATATTTCTCAACACACAAGAAAATGGAGAAGTAAACATTGTTAAAATCAGAATTGCTGAGACTGACCCATAGTACTCAAACTACTTTAACATGTCAGAGCTTAGGTGCCCTAAATAGTCCCACGGAAACAGGGTCAGAGTGCATCACCCCAAATTATGTGCAAGGTACAGTAGCAGCCAGAAACAAGAAACACAGACATCATTTGCTGTTCTCTATCCCTGCCTCACCACCCCCTACAATGACTTACAGCTTTAATTGGTCCAGTTTCGTTATCAGCTCAAAAAAAATCAGAAAACAGCCCAGTACATTAGCTTTCCAAAGATCCTGGGATCACAGAAGTCAAACACTGCTCTTGGCCAATTACATCACCAATAATGGAAATTCTATAATTAGAGATTAGCCAGCTGCAATCATTCTTGATGCAGGAGACAGCTGGATCTGGCTGGTTTATTCTGAGCCCCAAAGAGCTCAAATGTCCTCCCCAGTCTTCATTTATTGGGGGAAATAAATCAGCAAATTAATCATCAAACCTACAAAGAGACTTGCACTCGATCCTACCAATTTCATATTGGGTGTTTAAACCATTGGTAACATCAAAAACAAGAATGATAATAGAAGCATAATAATTTTAGTAATATTGTAATGATAGAAGAATAATAGAAGCAGAGTGATATGTCTCAGGACTATTTCTATCTAAACTCCATGGAAAAAATAATCATGAGATAAAACTAATGATAGTTCACATTTCCATAACACTATAAGATCTGCAAAGCACTTTACAGAAATCATCTTATTTGATCTTCATCACCACCATGTGAGGTCATTGCTATTAATACTCCCATTTTATAGATGAGGAAACTGAGGCATACAGTGACCAGGTGACTTGCCCAGGGTCCCACAAATAACAGGCAGGGATGGGGGATGAACCCAGGTCTTTCTGACTGCAAGTTCAACACTTTAGTCTTCCTATGTTTGATTTGGTCTGGGCTGGGCAAGGTAAGAAAACAGTCAATGCTGAGTTTGAGATAGAGTTCAGAATGAACTGTCTGAATAGCACCCACCCCTCTGTCTTCCCATCCCTGAAGAAATGATCAGAACATTTTCTTCTTGGCAGATGGCAGTGGAAACTGAAGATGAATGACTGTGTCAAAAGCAGAGACAAAGATGACATCGACAGCTCTAATTATTAATGACCAAGAGAGCATAGTGGGCGAGATGCTTGTTTCTCATTTCCCCTCATTTTGACTGGGCATAAGCAGTTGGCATCCCATTCATCACCAGAGATGCTGATGGCCATTGGCTCTCAGCCACCATCTTTCTGCTCAGAGTGAAGCCTGGACTCTACCCAGACAGGACAGAGCCCATCAGCAGTGACAAGTTTTGGCTTGACTATGTTTTCTTCTGAGATCCTCTCCCCATCTTCCCTCTCCTCAAGCATTCTAAAACACCTGTCAAACAGCACACTTTCTTTTCAGTTCAGAAATGGAGCTCATGTCAAATGTAGGAAAGAGTACTAGTCTTGAAGTTGGAAAGACCTGAGTTCAAATTCCATCTCGCACACTACCCACCTGACCTTGGGCAAGTCACCTTCTCTTCACCTTTCTGACCAATTGGTCCTTATCTATATCTATATCTATCTATCTATCTATCTATCTATCTATCTATCTATCTATATCTATATATATATATATAAAGTATTGGGTGAGGTTCCTTCCAATTCTTTGTCTGAACTCCTCCCATTGGATCATACATTGAGAATTTTAAGGGATCTTAGTGACTATTAAGTCCAAATCTCTCACTCTTAAAGATAAGAGAACTGAAGAACAGATAAGTTAAGTGATTTGCCCAGAGCCACACAGCTAATAAGTGTATGAGGTGGAATTTTCATGCAGGTCTTCCCCATTCCAATTCTAGCACTTTACTCACTAGGCAACACTGCCTCCCCAGGCTAAATGCTTCCCCTTTGTTTTAGTGTATCCAGGACCAAAGCTAGTCATCGATGTTCTATCCCTTGTTTGCCCTAGCAGGTAACAATCTGACTAGACCCATGCAAAGTCCAAGGAGTAGATATAGTAGAAAGATAAGTGAATGTACAGTAAGGAATCAGCTCCATGTTAGCTGTGTGAGACCTTGGACAAGTCATACCCTTTCTATGGGTCTCATTTTCCTCATCAGCCAGAACAAAGCGGTTGGACTAAATGATCTGTATTTTTTCTCCCAACTCTAAATCCTACGAGTACACATTCATATTTTGATTTCAATGACTAGAGCTGTAACGAGGATGTGGCAAAGTGATAAAATATAGCAGGCTCTATCAGCACTTGTAGGCCTTTAGCTGGTAGAAACAACTTAGCTTTTTTCTTGTAAGCAAGCATATCAATGAAAACAGGGAACTAGCAGATGGCACACTACCTCTCTCCTCAAGCCAGTGACCATTTTTGGGCAAGCTTCTCCAAGTGTCATCCCCATTTTGCTTCTTCACTCAGTAGTAGTCTCTTTAGCTGCAGCTTCAGGATCCCAGGGTCGCCATCCTCAAAATGGAATACCATCCTGGGAGTGTTTCTTCCAAATAGAAGTCCCTCACCCTAGGTCTTCCCCTCTACCTACTTGTCTTGGGTACATTTTGTGTTCTTGAAACCAGGAGTGATAATTCTCAGTTATGGTTCTGTTGGTTACCCAGATATTCCTGGGACAAGTGTTCTGCCTAAATTATTGAGGCCCAAGTTTAAAGTTAGGGCTATGATCTGAATTGGTGGATAGACTATCTTTATTGATGTCAGTAGGTATCCACATAAGGTATAACCAAATGAACATTGCCCATAATAGGTACATAATAAATATACATTGATTGAATGAAAGGAAGGAAGGGGAAAATGAAGGAATGAAAGAAAGAAAGAAAGAAAGAAAGAAAGAAAGAAAGAAAGAAAGAAAGAAAGAAAGAAAGAAGGAAGGAAGGAAGGAAGGAAGGAAAAAGGAAAAAGGGAAGAAAAAAGAAAGGAAAAAAAGAGGAAGAAAGAAAAGGAAGAAAAAAGTGAAGGAGAGAAGGAAGAAAAAAGAAAGGAAGAAATAAAGAATGGAAGGAAGGAATGAAAGAAGGAAAGAAGGAAGGAGGGGAGGGAGGCTGGGAGGGAGGAAAGAAGGAAGGAATGAAGAAAGGAAGAAACAAAGAAATAAAGAATGGTATTGGTCTAAACTCCCTGCAGAGCCCCTTCTGCTTGAGTTAGCTCTCCTGGCTCTCTAATCAGTATTTACTTCATGTGCTTTGACCTACAAATAGAACCATTCAAGTTAACATAGACGACCGGCGTGTGGGTCATCTGTAGGACCACATATTCTGTTATAGGCACACCCCACCTAACATCTGTCATAGGCAAAATACTGTACCAGGGGCATTGAGTTCTATGGGAATGATGCAAAGAATAGCAGATTTAGAGTCAGAATCTGGGTTCAAATCTTACTTCACAACTTCATATGTGTGTGATCTCAGAAAAACTACTAGGTTCCTCTGAACCTCTCTTTCTTTCTTTCTGTGGGGCAATGAGGGCCAAGTGACTTGCCCAGGGTCACACGGCTAGTAAGTGTCAAATGTCTGAAGTCAGATTTGAACTCAGGTCCTCCTAAATTCAGGGCCTGTGCTTTATCCATTATGCCACCTAGCTGCCCTGAACCTCAGTTTCTTAATCTGTTAACTGAAGAGGTTGGTCTGGATCTGAGGTGTCAAACTTAAATAGAAACACAGGCCACTAAACCATGCAGAAAGATTCCTGGGGTCCTTGTACATTTAAATCCTCTGATGTTTCTTGCAGCTGGCTTGGTACCCACAAAGCTAAAACATCCCTTTGATTTCCCTTTCAGAAGAAACTGGCAAAATAAGTTGTTACTCATGCCTCAAAAATGAGCTAAATCAGACACATTTTTTTTCAGAAGGAAAATTATGATGAAGGATGATATTGATGATCTGAAACATGCAGAAGGGACAATCAGGATGAGGAGGAATGGAAGCTCATGGAAAATCAGGGGCTATTAGCCTGGATAAAGTGGTGAGGAGCATTCCAAGGGCTGACATGGGGAAGAGGAATTAGATGGGTTCTGTTGGTCTCCAGAAACAGAACTAGGAGAGATGGATGGAAATTGCAAGGAGTCAAATTTAAGTTCAATGTACAGAAAATTTTGCTTATAATTAGAGCAATCTAAAAGTAGGAGAGTATGCCTTGAGCAGTAGTAAGTTCCCTTCAGAGGAGGTTGGATGATTGGTTACCTTCATTGTTGGAGAGGGGATTCCTTTTCTTTTCTAATCTGGGTTGGATTAGATTTAGAAAATGTTATCAAAACACTTCTGTGTAGGCGCCATGCTAAACACTGGGGATGAAACAACAACAAAAGCAGCTGTGCTATTATTTTAAATCATTCTGTGATTATGGAGGACACAGTTGGTTGGGTGTCCACTTTCTGAACACTGGAGAACTTGAAGTGGAGAAAGGGAAGAGTTCAGGATGGAGGTCCAGGTCCTCAGGGACCAGACTGACTGCATACATGGTATCAGTTCTGTAACTATATCCAGTGATAGATACTTCTAAGATTTTGGTCAGGAGGATGATGGTCTGTGATCTGAAGCAGATGCAAAGTATGAGACCTGTACTGAGATGCCCCCCACCAAAAAAAAAAAAAAAAGGCAGTGATGAGCACAATGAACCATCAGGGCTTAATTAAGATTAAGACCAGGATGACTAACCTTGTTTCCTTTCTCTATGGAATTACTCAGCTGAGGAAAGGTAGTGCTGTGTAGTAAAGAGAGTTCCAGCTCAGAGTCAGGAAGACCTGAGTTCCAGTCTCATCTCTGACACATACTCTGACTCTGGGAAAGTCACTTAACCTCTTGGTTATATTGGCATCTCTCTAAGACTATAAGATGCTATATGGTACAGAAAAGTTGACCTGCTAATCTGGGTTGGGAGACTGGGTGTCCTTATTTTGACACCCAACATACTAATGAAATCATAGGTTTAATCCATATCCCCTGAATTGATGGATTAGGGGAATGTTTCTCTCTCCCTCCCTCTCTCTTGCTTTCTCTGTCTTCCTATACATTTTATACATATACATGCATACATTTATTTCCTAATAAGCTATGTATGTATACACTCTACATACAAAAAGTTTTAGCTAAATTTTCATGTTTTATTTAATAAAATCTCTCATGCTATTTGGGGTTTTTTTTGTTTGTTTTTTGTTTTTTTGGAGGGGCAGTGAGGGTTAAGTGACTTGCCCGGGGTCACACAGCTAGTAACTGCCAAGTGTCTGAGGCTGGATTTGAACTCAGGTACTCCTGAATCCAAGGCCAGTGCTTTATCCACTGTGCCACCTAGCTGCCCCCTCTAATGCTATTTTTTTCTGAAAAAATGGAGTTGAGGACAAAATAACATTATAGTTAGATGGAATTGGACCTTGTCATATCCTAAAAGTAGCTCAGGGACAATTTGGACCATCTGTGGTAGATTAGCCCAGCGATTTTTGCTTGGCCCCATGTTGTTTAATATTTTCATCAGTGACTTGGAAAAAGGCAGAGACAGCATGCTTATCAAATCTGCAGACAAGACAAAGCTGAAGGAGATAGGTAATATACCATAATACACCAGATGACAAATTCAGGATTCAAAAATATCTTGGCAACATCATGCTAAAACATTAGATTGAATCAAATAAGGTGAAATTTAATAGGATAAATGGAAAAGTCAGTTACTCAATAAACATTTATTAAATACTTGCTAAATTTCAGGCTCTGTGTCAAAGCCTGGGGATACAAAGAAAGGCAAAAACCACAGTCCCTCCCCAGAGGGAACTCACATTCTAACTGAGGAGACAACATGCAGACAGCTACATACATGCATATATATATATATATATATATGGTGTAAATGGGAGATGATCTCAAAGTAAAGACAGTAGTAGTGCAGGTGTGGGTGTGTATATGTGTATATGCATAATGAAGAGGAAAGGCTTGGGGTCTTTAGTAAGCTCTAAACTGAATATGAATCAACATTGTGATATGGCAGACAAAGCGCACTAATTAAATCACGGGTTGCATTAATCGAGAGGTAGTTTCTAGGAACAAGGAGGGGATGGCCCTTCACACCTTACCCAAGTGAGACCAGAACTGAACAATTATGTGCAGTTCTGTGGGTCATATTTAGAAAGGACCTTGAAAACCTGGAGCTTGTTCAAAGGGTGAAGACCAGAATAATAAGAGTATTTAAAGCCTTGTCATGATGTGGAATATCTTTCCCTGTGGCGAGAATATCTGGGGATGGGGATCAAATGTGTTGGGTAACCATAGTGCAGAAGATAGTCTGACCATGGATACAGGAAAAAAGCTGGGACAGGAAGTCTGGCCCTTATTCTTTTTTTTTTTTTTGTGAGGCATTTGGGGTCAGGTGACTTGCCTAGGGTCACACAGCTAGTATGTGTCATGTCTGAGGCCAGACTTGAACTCAGGACCTTCTGAATCCAGGGCCGGTGCCCTATCCACTGCACCACCTACCTGCCCCTCTGGCCCTTATTCTTACAGAGGCCAGGGAAAAGTTGGTCCTAGGGGAGAGATAGGACCATAGGAAGAAGGGTCAAGGGCCAGTGGAAAGACTATATGGAGCCAAAGTTTGCAGCTTCTGCCTTCACAACATCTTTCATATTCAACCCCTTCTCTCCATGCGGCCACCATCTTGGTTCAGGCCCTCATCCCTTTTTGCCTAGATTATTGCCACAGTTTCCTCATTGAGCTCCTTGTCTCAAGTCTCCCACCATTCTAATCCTACACATTGCTGCCAAAGGAGTTTTCTTTAAGCACAGACCTGACCACATAAATCCCTTACTCAGCCAACTCTACTGGCTCCCTCTTGCTGTAGAACAAACCATAAACACCTTGATTTACATTTCAAAATTTATTAAAATTTTAAATTTTAAGCTATTTATTTTGTTTACTAAGATTTTAAAGTGTTATACAACCTTTGTCCAACTTCTATCTTCCAGCTTTCCTGCCTCATTGAACATTATTCCCCCTCCTGCACTCTGTTTTCTGGACAAGCTTGCCTTCCTTGGGTTCCTCACTGAGGACACCATTTCCTTTCCTTTGCACTGGCCATCTTCCCTGCCTGTAATGAATTCCATCCCTGTATTGACTTAATAGACTCCCTCTTTTCCTTTAAGACCCAGCTCGGGCAATGTCTTCTACATGAAGCCTTTCTTCTCCCTAACTGCTTGTGTCCTACTTCCCAAACTACTTTGTATTTAACTACAATGTATTTACTAACTTTATATTTATTCTGAATATATTTTTATATTACTTGTTGTCTGCCCCATTAGAATGTTAGCTCACTGAAAGTAGGGATCGTTTCATTCTTTATATTTGTATATCCACCCTCTAACATAGTGACCAGTACATAGTAGTCATTTAAAATTTCTTTTTGATTAATTGATTGACACCTTCATAGGGAGGAAACTGTTTCTCCCCCAACCCAAGTGAAAGCACACACCTCTCCACCCTCCCACCATTTTCACCTTACCCAACTGAAATATATTTATTCTATATCTCATTCCCCTCATCACCTTGGGTGTCGAGACAGAAAGTCAAACCTTTGTCTGAATGATGGGAATTTTTCTAACTGGGGGCTCTGAGGTATTGGGGTTGCATTAATAATTTCTTTATCTAGTATAAACTTCATAAAATAAAGAAAAGAATCATGCATACCTAAGTCCATTATATTTCCCTTAGGTTAAAAAGCAAGCTAATTCAGGATGTGGCTGAGTAAATTTGTAGGCACAAAGAGGGTTGAGAGTAGAAGGCCACAAAAGAGAAAACCACACTCTTAACCAACACTCTCTCCCACCTCCCCTACAACTGAAGAGAAGACCAGCCTTGGTAGAATTCTGATCTCCTTCTATCCAGAAGAGAGGATAGAACCAAAAGGATCAATAACTGGCCAGACAACTTTGCCCTCCATGGTGACATGGATCTAACTACTAGAAGCTGAGCTCAAAGAATCATAATAAGAGTCTTCTAGACATGCTGACCCACATTTATCATCTGCTCATTTGGGAATTTTAATAAGAATGTCAAGACAGAAAGAAGAGAGAATTATTTAGGGCAGGCAGACATTTCTGCCCCATCAAAACACCTATTTCACCTCTGCTTTGGACTATCTCTGTTCTAGAGAAATAGAAAATGACAGTTGGTTTGATATTTTAGAAAAGATAAAAGCTAAGAACAATTTCATCACAAGGGTTTTCCTCCTACTTGGATTTTGTTTTAATACAGTCAATTAAATACTTGGATATGATTTGCCTGGTCTACATGGAGAGTGTGATGGTGTCTCAAGCCCTATTTTCTCCCCACACTGAAGCTAAGTAAAATAGGAATACCAGGGTGAAGGCTAGTCCCTGCTAAAGGATTCATTTGAATGTCTGCTCTTTTCTAATCTCTCAAATCTGAAAGATATTCTAGGTCTAATAAAAGCTATCCACATCCTTCTTCACCTTAGAACAAAGCCCGAGTCTCTAAAATTCTACAAATGTAATCACAATGAGGAGTCATATGTTAATTAATCTCTGGCTCCTTTATAGGATCAGCTCATGTGACACCCTCGATGGGCAGCTGTTCTTGATCCGAGTTGTTAGTGCTTTCCTTCTTCTCAGAATGGTCATATATCTTCTTATCTGTACACGTTGAATTTCCCACCAGGAGAATGTGACCTCCTTGAGGGCAGGACTGGTTTTTGTTTTGTCTTCATTTCCCTAGCACTTAACACAGTGCCTTACACATAGTAGGGAGAAAGGAATGTATATTGCAGGGCAATGAGGGTTAAGTGACTTGCCCAGGGTCACACAGCTAGTAAATGTCAAGTGTCTGAGGTCGGATTTGAACTCAGGTACTCCTGAATTCAGGGCCAGTGCTTTATCCACTGCACCACCTAGCTGCCCCTAAATATCATCACATTTGACAAGCATATGAAGCAAGTGCTGTTATTATCCGCATTTTAGAATAGAGGAAACTGAGAAGAGCAGAGGTTAAGTGACTTGCCCCAGGTCATACATCTGAGGCATGATTTGAACTGAGGGTTTTCTGACTCCAGGACCATCTAGCTGCCTATAAATTAGGTGCTTCATAAATATTATTAGTTATTGGTTTGGATTCAATCAGATGCAGTGTAGTAGAGTAGAAAGAGACCTGGGTTTAAAGTCAAAAGACCTTGGAGTCGAGGCAGCTAGATGGCACAGTGGATAGAGCACTGGCCCTGGAGTCAGGAGGACCTGAGTTCAAATCCGGCCTCAGACACTTAACACTTACTAGCTGTGTGACCCTGGGCAAGTCACTTAACCCCAATTGCCTCACCAAAAAAAAAAGACCTTGGAGTGGATAAAGCACCGGTCCTGGATTCAGGAGGACCTGAGTTCAAATCTGGACGCAGACACTTGATACTTACTAGCTGTGTGACCCTGGGCAAAGTCACTTAACCCTCATTGCCCTGCAAAAAAACAAAAACAAAAACAAACAAACAAACAAACAAACAAAAAAACCAAAATAAAAAGAAAAGACCTTGGAGGGTGAATTTGGGCAAGTTATTTAACTCAGCCACAGGTTTCCTGTCTGTAAATAGCAGAAGTCAGACCATACAATCTTCAAGGTCCCATCCTGCTCTAAAATGTTATGAGGATTTCTGTCTAGAAGCAGGAAAGTCCAAACGAATTCTGTAAATGCTTCATCAATATTGATGTGATGTAATGCAAGTCTCTCTCTACCATGTGATATGAGAGGATGAAATGTGAAACCTACATTTTTCTCAATGATCAGTTTTTTACTTGGTTAAAATCTTCCAGGAGTAATTTGAGAACTTTATATCCAGGTGTCTTTGGAACTAATCTTGAATTTTAAATCAAAACAGAGGTCTGAGAGAGGCAGGGATCAGAGAAAGAATGTCACAAAAACACATTTTTCATTGCAGAAACTATCTTTTTCACTTTGAAACTGTGTATAAGAAGAGTAGCTGTGGCAATAGGAGATGGTCTAAAAACACTGTGATTTTTAGCAAAGCACTCTCTTCCCTTTTTCCACATGTCAGAGTACTGTCACTATTTCTAAAAGTAGAAGGGACTGAGAAACTCCTTTTTTCCCTGTGTTTCCAAATAGTTCATTCTGTGATCTAGTAGTAACAAGGGTAGAGAAAGTGAGGCTTTCCCCAATGTCAGGTTGCTGATATTTGGAGGATCCACATTTTCACAATTGTCCTCCAGCCTACTGGCTCTGTGTTGACCAATTCTTTCTCCAAGAGTTTGGCCCCTTTTATGGGGATGCAAAGATTTTGTTGTTGTTCAGTTGTGCCAACAGTTCATGACCAAGTTTGGGGTTTTCTTGGTAAAGATACTGGAGCAGTTTGCCATTTCCTTCTCCAACTCATTTTACAAATGAGGAAACTGAGGCAAACAGGGTTAAGTGACTTGCCCAGGGTTACAGAGCTAGTAAGTTTCTGAGGCTGGATTTGAACTCGGGAAGATGAACACTCCTGATTCCAGGCCTGGTACTCCATCTACTTCACCACCTAGTTGCTTGAGGATTGTAGAAAACCATTCAAGCACTGTTCTCCAGGTACTATCCTAGGTGCTGAAGATACAAAACCAAAAGTGCGCTAGCCCCAGTTCTTAAGGACAGTGCATCTAATGGAGAAATAGAGCATGAAACAGAAGAAATATAGACACAAAAAGATAAGGCCCATGTCACGTACTCAGTAGGTGCCAGGCACTGTTCTATATAGGCTATCGAGGATGTACAAAAATAAATGCTAAGTGATTTAAAGGGCATTCACAAGTGGGGATATCAGGAGATACCTCTCCAAGGGGCTAGCAGTTAAACTCATCCATGCTCAATCAAGCCATCTCCTGAGGGTTAAGGGAACAGACATGCTGTGGGATCTGGAGCTGGACTCCCTTATGGAGGATTTGCCCCTCTGCCTGTGTAACTCAACCCTGCTGGGGCAAACTCTCCCCTAACCCAAATTAAACTTGCCCCAGGCACCAGAATTCTTAATTATGGCTCTGTCACCTGGTGGCCAGTCTGAAGGTGATAAAGTTGTCCCTGCTTAGCTGGGCAGGTCACAGGCACACATTCTGTTACCAACTCCATATTTAACATCTTTCTAGTGGGGTAGAATCAGCTGGAGTTTGGGCTTTCCTGGCATAGCCCCTGAAATCTCTGAGTCACCCTACCATCACAATGAAGGATTAGAAAAAGGTTTTAGTAAGGGGAGGGGACATGAGAGGGACAATGAGACTAACTACACAATATCAAAATCTGAGGTAGAAAATCTGAACTTCTGTCCTTACAGCAACTTTTACAATTCTGTTGTACTACATAGAGCTGCAAATGTTCTTGCAAGAGATGAACCCTACTTAGTGCGTGGGCGGGAGAGAAAGTCTCTACAGTAATAAGAGTTTATCAAATAGTGAAGTCTAGGGATTTCTTGGGAAATTTCCAGACTTCTAATGCGGTGTTGTCTAAAGAAGACCATGACCTGGGTTTGAGCCAGTTTATAGTGACACTTTGGGCAAACCTTGGCCAAATCCTTCTCTGTGGCTCAGTTTCCTCACCTTTAAAAATGAGGACATTCAATCAAATCCTATGATTGTATCTCTAGCATAGGATGGGACCTCAGAGTCCATTCCATCTAATTGTCTCATTTTGGAGATGAGGAATCTGAGGCTCAAAGAGACTTAATCAAAGAGATTAAGTGACTTTACCAGTGTCACACAACTAAGTGATGGAAGCAGAATTTGGATTCAGGTACTCTGATCCTAGAGCCAGTGGTCTTTCCAGTGTACCATAATCTGTTCAGTCTCATTTACCTCTAGCTTTCTGTGATTTTCAAGATAAGAGAAACAGATCCTGATTGGCCAATTTCTAGTAGTAACACCCCAAATCAGCACTTTTAATAAACACCTAATAGATGTTTGCAAAACCTGGAAAGACTTACATGAACTGATGCATAGTGAAGTGAGTAGAACCAGGAGAACATTGTACATGGTAACGACATTATTGCTTGATGAAGAATTGTGGATGACAGTTATTCTCAGAAATACGATGAACCAAGACAATCCTAAAGGACTAATGAAGAAGCATGCTATCTGTCTCCAGAGAAAGAACTGATATTGATTGAATACAGACTGAAGCATGCAATTTTTTCACTTTCCTTCATTCTTTTTCTTTTTGAGTCTTCTTGCACAAAATTACTAATATGGTAATGTTTTACATAATTGCACTGTATAATCTATATCTGATTGCTTACCATCTCAGGGACAGGGGAGGGGAGGGAGGGATAGAATTTGAAATTCAAAACTTTAAATAAAAATTTTATAAAATTGGAAAAATAGATGTCTGTCATGCATCTGACCATTCCAGGTCACTGCTGTAGGCAATAGGGAAGCAAAAGAGAAAAATAAAATATTCCTTCCCTCAGGAAGTTTATATATAGTCTACTCAGAGGATATAACATGCACACAGATACATAAATGCGGAATAATACAAACTAATATTAGAAAGGGAAGAGCAGCAAACATTGGGAGGCTCAAGGAAGGCCTCCTATAGGAGCTTACTTTATAGCAAATGAGCAATTTAAAGAGGCGAGGGAAAAGAAAGAGTATATTTTATGGCCTTTGGACTGGAACGGACCCAATAAAAGTGGGAAGTAAGTAACTGATAAACACTATAAAGAGATAAGAGAGTACTCTGTGTCTTCAGTTCGATTAATTTTGACTTAAGATCCTATTATATGCCAAGCATTGGAAATGTGAAGACAAAAATGAAACAATTCCCTCAAGAAGTGTACATCTTATTGGACAGAAGGGAACAATGTGTAAAGTAAATACAATGATACATATATGTATGTGTGTGTATATCTGTCCTCATTCTCCTAGAGTGAAGATGGCTGGCTACATCTCTCCCTACGAATTCTAGGCAACTCCCAGAGGAGGGCAGGGTGATTCTTCTCTAATATTATTAGTTCAAGCCTCTATCTTGATAAGTTCTCCTTAATGATGACTACCAATGATCAGTGCTTAAGTAATTAACATAAATTAAGTTTATAAGAAAATGTTTGCAGCCAAGATAAAGTAAGGAGAGATGTCCCAACATTTTTCCCTTAACACCTAGGGGTACACTCTCCTTAGTCTTTGAGCAATGTGGGCTCAGAAACTTAAAGCAGTTTCTGAATAGCACTTGTCCTACAAATTCGCTTCCAAACTCTGCATAGCCAATGGATAATTTTAAAAGTAGTAATTGGATAATGATAAACCATTGGGCAATAATAACATTAATGCATAACAATAAAAATTATATATACATATACACACATATACAACCATATACAAACATGCACATGCATACATATACACATATACATACATATACACATACACATACACATACACATACACATACACATACACATACACATACACATACACATACATATACAATCTTACTTGAACCTCCCAACCACCCTGTGAGGAAGGGGCTATATTTAACCCCATGTTACAGGTGAGGAAGCTGAGGCTGATAGAGGTTCAATGACTAGCCTAGCTAGCACAAACAAGTGAGGAGAAGAACTCAGGTTTTCCTGATTTCAAGCCCAGCATTCCATGTACTATAGCATCTAGCTGCCTACCAGTCTTTCCCTCTTGACTGCCTTTGATCTATGCTGGGTCAAACAGCTCCCAAGGCCATAGCTGCCTCCAATATTCTTTCATCAAAAGCAAGAACTAGACTTAACACCAGGGCCATGTGCTTTTACCTTGCTCTAAGGTTTTAGCTATTACTTGCCTCCAAACTGCGACACAACTAGGCAGGAATGAGGCAGAGTAAGGAGACTCACTTTAGCTGGTTTGTGCCTTCTGAAAGCACCTCAGTGCTGGCTCTGTTACCAATAAACAATCTGTTTCTTAACCAGATGGCTAGTAGACCAGAACCAGTCACAGAATGTCTTCAGATGCTCCAGTGCTCCAAATTGGGCAGTGGGGCACATCATAAAGCTGGCTCCCCAGTCTCTCCCATGTGGGGATTCCATAGTTGAGTGTGCTTGGGCATGCTTACAAGTTCCTTCTCATTATATACAAAGTAATTCCCAGGGTGGGGGGTATTAACGACTGGGGAGATCAAGGCATGTTTTCTGTAGGACATGGCACTTATATTGATCTTTGCAGGAAGCTAGGAATTCTATAAGGTATAAATGAGGAAGGAGTATATTACAGACATGGAGTAGGGAGGGTGGGGTGGGAGGAAACCTATTCAAAGTATAGAGGTGGAAGATATAATACAATGTCTTCTTCACCTCCAGAAACAACTGGTGACCAATTATTACCCAGGAGCCCTGGGAGTGACGTCACCTTCCAGACTACCAGTCCTGTTTCCACTTCAAGCCTCATAGCCATCATCTGGGGAGGAGGCTTCTGTAGGGAAGAGGCCAGCTATCCTCAACAACTGTCAATCAACTGTTACATACAGAGTAGCAAGGCACCCTTAGAGAGAAATAGGAAAAAGCTTGTGTCCAAAATGTCATATCATCCTTTGACCATCATGTCTACTCAAATCCTGGTAGACCAGGACAAGAAACTCAAGAATTTTGGGAATACCAATACTTCCAGCACAGTGCCCACAGGCATTATCCTAGGAAGTAATCCTTGTAGAGATGCAGCCCAGCAACCACTCCTTCAAATGCCATGACTACTGAAGATCCAGAAAAGAATATCCTTATCACCAAATACTTTGGCACTGTCAATTGTTCAGTATCAGAAATCAATATGATCTTATCAGTGAAAAGGATATTCGAGAAGAAACACAATCATCTGAGCAGGCAGATGTCAGAAAACCTGGAAAGACTTAAGTGGACTGATGCTGAATGAAGTGAGCAGAACCAGAACCTTGTACACAGTAACAGCAACATTGTGTGATGGTCAGTTGTGATAGACTTGCCTCTTCTCAGCAATGCAGTGGTCCAAGACAATTCCAAGGGGCTCATGATAAAAAAATGCTCTCCACATCCAGAAAAAAAAAAAGAACTGTGTAATCTGAATGCAAATTTAATCATAATATTTTCACCCTTTTAGTTTTTTCTTTCTTGAGGTTTTCCCCTTTTGTTCTGATTCTTCTTTCATAGCATGACTAATGCAGAAATAAGTTTAACATGATTGTATATATATAACCTATATCAGATTGGTTGATGTCTTGGGGAGGGGTGAGGGAAGAGAGAGAGAGAGAGAGAGAGAGAGAGAGAGAGAGAGAGAGAGAGAGAAATTTGGAAATCAAAATGTTATAAAAATGAATGTTGAAAACTATACATGTAACTGGAAAAAATAAAATACTATTAAGATTAAAACATAAGGGGGCAGCTAGGTGGCACAGTGGATAAAGCACCGGCCATGGATTCAGGAGGACCTGAGTTCAAATCCAGCCTCAAACACTTGACACTTACTAGCTGTGTGACCCTGGGCAAGTCACTTACCCCTCATTGCCCTGAAAAAAAAAAGATAAAAAAGAAACATCATCATAGCGAGAATGACTTATACCCTAATAACCATGTGAAGTTTCCATCTGATTTGCAGTTGAAACCTTCCATATGAATTGTCTCCTCCATTATAATGGGAGTTCCTTGAGATTGGGGACTAAATTCTATGAAAAGCTAAGTGAGTTATAAGAAGAAATAATACATCTACAATAGTGGGGAAATTCAATGTGCTTTTTTCAAAGCTAGATAAAACCAACCTAAAAACAAACAAAAGAAGTTAAGGACTTGAATTGAATTTTAGAAAAGTTAGATATGAAAATTTCTGGAAATGATTAATGGAAATATAAAGGAATATACATGTCTACCAGCCATGCATGTTAGCTATACATAGTAGTATACTAATACCATGCTAAATACTATACATAGTATATATGTGCTATGCCAGTGTGTGTATCTATATACAGACATATAATATTGATATTAACTTGTATCTATCATATCTTCTATCATAATGCAGGTTCCCTGTTTACTGTTTGCCTCTTTTAATCAAGTCTATTTTTGCCTTTTTCTTGAGATCTTGATTACTCTTTTTTTTTTACTTCAGCTAAAGTATAATAAATTTTGTTTGAGCTTTTTATTTGAACTCTATGAATCTTCATGTTTCAAATGTGTTTCTTGTAAATAACATATTGTTAGATTCTGCTTTCTCAATGACTGATTAAAGCAAGGATGCTCTGATGCTTCCTTTCCAACAATCTGCTCAAACTCTCAATGTCTCAGAACTTGTTTATTATTAAATCAGCTTCTATTGATTATTAGGGTCCTAAGAGAAGGAGCTACAAGACAAGTTGGCTTTTATTAGCAGTGGGAAGGGGAAGAAAGGGAAAAAGCAAACATTTATTAAGTGCCTACTATGTTCTAGGCACTGTGCTAAAAGTTTTAAGAATATTATTTTACTTGGTCCTTTCAATAACCCTGCTGTTATTATCCCACATGATGTGAAGGTATATAGAGCTAGTAAGAGAATGAATTCAAACTCAGGCCTTCCACACTCCATGTTCAACATTATCTTCTTCAACATCTAGCTGACTCTAAATAGAGGAGGGGAATCAGGGAAGGCTTGAAGGAAGGGGGCCCTTCTGGAAATATTATGCTGTGGTCTGGGGCCCTGGGAAGTCAGAAGGGAGAGAAATAGGGGCTAGACATATGATTTTATTGGTTTAGGGCACTCCTAGGTCAGGTAACTACATCTACTAATGAAGGTATACATCCTCCTTGTAACTTCATAGTCAGTCTTAGGGATTAGTCCCAATGCACTAGCATTGAGACTTGCTCAAGGTAACGCAGCTTATGTATCTCATGCAAAATGGATGATTTTGATTACATTAAATTTAAAAGTTTTTGTATAAACAGAAGCAATGCATCCAAAATTAGAAGGGATGCAGAAAGCTGGGAAACAATTTTTATGGCCAGCACTTCTGATAAAGGCCTCATTTCTAAAATATATAGGGAACTAAATCAAATTTATAAGAATACAAGTCATTCCCCAATTGAGAAATGGTCAAAGGATATGAACAGGCAGTTTTCTTTTTTCTTTCTTTCTTTCTTTTTTTTTTTTTTAGTGAGGGGCAATTGGGGTTAAGTGACTTGCCTAAGGTCACACAGCTAGTAAGTGTCAAGGGTCTGAATCCCGATTTGAACTCAGGTCCTCCTGAATTCAGGGCTGGTGCTCTATCCACTGTGCCTCCTAGCTGCCCCTGGCAGTTTTCTGATGAAAAAATCAAAGCTATCTATTGCTCTAAATGACTATTGATTAGAGAGATGCAAATTAAAACAACTCTGAGGTACCACCTTATACCTATCAGATTGGCTAAAATTACAAAAAAGGAAAAATAATAAATGTTGGAGAAGTTGTGGAAAAATTGGAACACTAATGCATTGTTGGTGGAGCTGTGAACTGATCCAACCATTCTGGAGAGCAATTTGGAATTATGCCCAAAGGGCTATGAAGCTGTGCATACCCTTTGACCCAGCAATGCCACTTTTGGGTCTTTTTCTCAAGGAGATCATAAAAACGGAAAAGGACCCACATGTACAAAAATATTTATAGCTGCTCTTTTTGTGGTGGCAAGGAATTGGAAATTGAGGGGCTGCCCATCAAATGAGGAATGGCTGAACAAGTTGTGGTATATGAATGTAATGGAATTCTATTGTATTATAAGAAACGATGAGCAGGAGGAGTTCAAAGAAACCTGGAAGGACTTGCATGAACTGATGATGAGTGAGATGAGCAGAACCAGAAGAACATTATACACAGTATCATCAACATTATGTGCTGATCAACTGTGAAAGACCAGATTCTTCTCATCAGTATAATGGTATAAGAAAGTTCAAAAGGACTCATGATGGAAAAGGCTCTCCAAATCCGAAGGAAAAAAAAGAACTGTGGAATATGGTTGCTGATTGAATCACACTATTTCTTTTGTTTTTGGTGCTGTTGTTTTTCTTTTTTGAGGTTTTTCCTTTTTGCTCTGATTCTTCTCTTATGACATGACTAATGCAGAAATATGTTTAATGTAATTATATACACCTATATCAGATTACCTGCCATCTAGGGGAGGGGAGGGGAAGGAGGAGAGGGAGGGAGAAAAATTTGAAATTGGAAATCTTATAAAAACAAATGTTGAAAACTATCTCTACATGTAACTGGAAAATAATAAAATACTTTTATTAAAAAAAGAAAAAGAAAAAGGACATGATGCCATCCATTGGGACTGATAAGAATAGGCAGAATGACTTAAAAGAACTCCCCAGCTGGAAGCTGGAAGAGTCAGTCAGTCAATAAAAATATTTATTAGGCACCTACTATGTGTCAGGCACTATGCTAAATCCTGGGAATAGAAAGAAAGTAGAAAATAGTCCCTGTCCTCAAGGAGGTTACATAATAATGAGGGAGACAACATGCAAATAAGTATATACAAACAAGCTACATACAGGATAAATTGGAGATAATTAACAAAGAGAAGACACTAGAATAAGGGAGATCAGATAGGACTTCCTGTAGATGGTCACATTTTAGCTGGCACTTGAAGGAAGCCAAGAGGGAGAAATGAAGAAAGAGAGTATTCCAGGCATGGGGGGCAGGCAGAGAAAATACTCTGAGTCAAGAGATGGAGTTCTATGAGAGGAATGGCAAGGAAGCCAACATAACTGGATCACAGAATATTGGGGTGGGGTGTTGTAAGGAATAAGAAGACTAGAAAAGTAAAGAGGAGCAGGTTATGAAGAGCTTTGAATGTCAGAGGGTTTTGTATTTGATCCTGGAGGTGAAAGGAAGTCACTAGAGTGACTATTGAGCTGGGGACAGAGTGGGATATCTATGATATGGACAGACCTGCTCTGAATGGAGGGAGCACTGGAGTGGGAGGAGACTTGAGGCAGGGAGACCGACCATCAGGCTACTGCAATAGTACAGGCATGAAATGATGAGGGCCTATCCTAGACTGGTGGTCATGTTAGAGGAGAGAAGGCAGGCTGTAATGGAGATGTTATAAAGATAAAATTAACAGCTTTGGCAACATACTGGATATTCAAGTGAGAAAGAGTGAAGAGTAAAGAGTGGAGAATGACACCTTGGCTGACTGGATGATGGTGATGCCTTTGGTGGTTATAGGGAAGTATGGAAGGGAAGAGGGTTTGGGGAGAAAGATGATGAATTTTATTTTGGATATGCTGATCTTAACATATCTATAATACAATCAGTTTGTCCAATAGGCAGATGGAGATTTGAGATTGGGAGTCAACAGAGAGTTTGCAGCTGAATAAATATTTCTAAGAATCATTAGCATTGGGATGATAATTTAATTCCTGGGAGCTGATGAGATCACCAAGAGAGGCAGTATAGAAGGAGAAGAGAGTGTAGTATCATAGTGCATGGAGCAAGAACATTTTGGGGACAACTTGGCCGGGGCTTATGGGAAGAAGAGAGGAGTCCCTGGGGTTGAGTCCCCCTGATAGAATTCAGAAAACAACAGTATGGAGGTCCAGGGCAAGATTAACCACAACTTGGAGTTAAAACTTGATAATAATAATGTTAAACTGCTAATAATGAAATAAGACAAATTTAAAATTTTTTAAATGAGTAAACAAAAGAAAAATAACCTGACCATTGATAGCTTTGGTGAAAAAGAAGATCTGGGTTCATATTCATAAGAAGATAGGGTTTTTTTGTTTTTTGGGTTTTGGGGGGACAGGGCAATGAGGGTTAAGTGATTTGCCCAGGGTCACACAGCTAGTAAGTGTAAAGTGTCTGAGGCTGGATTTGAACTCAGTTCCTCCTGAATCCACAGACAGTGCTCTATCCAGTGCGCTACCTAGCTGCCCCCAGAAGATAGGTTTTTTTAAAAAATCATCTCCTCCCCTAAAGAGTAATGTCAAATGGTCACAAGTCCAAGAAGAAATCTTGGGAGAACTTAAAAAGGAATTCAAAAATCAAGTAAGAGTGAATGAGGAAAAAATAGAAAAAGAAATGAAAGCAACCCAAGGAAATTATGAAAAGAAAGTTAACCAATTAGAAAAAGAGAAACAAAATCTTAAGGAAAAAAAAATTCCTTGAAAACTAGAATTGGGCAAGTGAAATTGAATGACATTAAGACACCAAGATATAATAAAACTAGAAAAAAAAAACAGAAGAGAATCTGAAACATCACATTAGAAAAACAATTGATTTGGATAACAGATCAAGGAGAGACAATATAAGAATTGTCAGACTACATGATAGTTATGGTTGAAAAAAGAATTTGGATACAATAGTAAAAGAAATTCATAAGGAAAATTGCCCTGAAGTTTTAGAACAAGAAGGTAAAGTAGGAATAGAAAGAATCCATCAATTACCACCTGAAAGAGATCCTAGGAAGAAAATTTATAGGAATGTCATAGCCGTGTTTCAAAATTTCCACGTTAAAGAGAAAATATTGCAGGAAACAAGATAAATATTGCACAAAAAACAATCAGGATTTCGCAAGACCTAGCAGCTTCTACACTAAAAGACTGTAGGTCTTAGAACATTATATTTCAAAGAGCAAAGGAGTTGGGTTTGCATCCAAGAATAACTTACTCAGCAAAGTTGAGTATAATCCTGAATGGAAAAAAAAAAGTGGATATTTGATGAACTGAAAGACTTTCAGGTATTTGTAACAAAAAGATCAGAACCCAGTGAAAAATCTGATATAAAAGATCCAGAAGAAATATAAGGAAATCATTAAAGATTAATTATAAGGCACTGATTAAGGTAAAACTTATGATATATGCCAATGTTATTAATATTAGTAATTATTAGTTATTATTTTTAGTAATACTATTCTTAAAACTTATACTTCCTAAGGTAGTTTGAAAGAAAGTTTGGGGCTGAGTTGTGTGTGATAGGGAGATCCTAAAAAAACAAAATTAGGTAGGAAAAGGTTAAAAGAAGAAATTATCTCATAAAAACTGAGCGTGGAAGGAAGAACTAACTAAGAGGAAGCAGGTGGGGGTGGAAGGATGGTAATATTGATACCTTACTCTCATCTGGGTTGAAGAGGAAATGTATATATCTGAAGAGGTTGAGAATTATTCTGAACTTCTAGAGAGGTGAGAAAGCTAATTGAAGGGTAGGTTGATTAAGATTAGGAGGGTGGGATAAGTAGATAAAGTAGGGACTTTTAGAGGGGAGGATAAGGAATAAGATAAGGTAACGTGGATAAGGAGAAAAGGGAGGCTGAGAAGGAAAATAGTGAATAAAAATAAGATAAAGGGAAATTCACAAATAGCAATTATCTTTGAATATGAATAGGATAAAGTCACCCATAAAATGGAAATGGATAGCAGAATGGATTAAAAATCAGAATCCAATAATATGTCCTTTGCAAGAAACACATTTAAAAATGAGAAATATGGAGTTAAAATGGAGAGTTGGAGTAAAGTTTATTATGCTTCCCCTGATGAAAAAAAAAAGGTAGAGGTAGCAATTATGATCTTAGACAAAGTTATGGCTAAAATAGATATTATTTTATTTTATTTTATTTTATTTTGGTGAGGCAATTGGGGTTAAGTGACCTGCCCAGGGTCACACAGCTAGTAAGTGTCAAGGGTCTGAATCTCGATTTGAATTCAGGTCCTCCTGAATCCAGGGCCGGTGCTCTATCCACTGTGCCACCTAGCTGCCCCTTAAAATAGATATTATTAAAAGAGATAAATGGGGTAACTACATTTTGATAAAAGGCACCATAGACAATGAAAGTAATATCGATACTGAACCTGTATGCACCAAATACTATAAGAGGTAAACTTTTTTTTTTTTTTTTGGTGAGACAATTGGGGTTAAGTGACTTGCCCAGGGTCACACAGCTAGTAAGTGTTAAGTGTCTGAGGCCGATTCGAACTCAGGTCCTCCTGACTCCAGGGCCGGTGTTCTATCCACTGTGCCACCTAGCTGCCCCAAGAGTTAAACTTTTAACAAAGTTAAATGAATTACAAGTGGAAATAGATAGTAGTACTATAACAGTGGGAGACTTTAATCTTTCCCTCTCAGAACTAGAGAAATCTAACCAAAAAATAAATAAGAAATTAAGGAAATGAGTAGAATTTTAGACAAACTAAAATATGATAGATATCTAGAGATACTTAAATGGAAAGAGAAAAGAGGACACCTTTTTCTTGGCAGTTCGTGGTACCTTTACAAAGACTTATCATAATATCCTTTTTAATATATTTATAAATCTGTGTCAAATGGTGGCCTCCTCTGGTACGGGATGCAGAGGGAGGGACTTAAAATGTAACAAATGGAACTTAAAATGTAACAAAAAATTAATTTAACTTTTTTGGGCGGGGGCAGGGCAATGAGGGCTAAGTGACTTGCCCAGGGTCACACAGCTAGTAAGTGTCAAGTGTCTGATTTGAACTCAGGTCCTCCTGAATCCAGGGCTGGTGCTTTAGCCACTGTGCCACCTAGCTGCCCAAATTAATTTAATTTAACAAATGAATGGAACTAGAAGGGACATTGGTGGGACATTTAATCCAACACCCTTATTGAGGCTTAGAATGAGAAAGTGACTTGTTCAAGGTCACACATTTAGTAGATTTCATAGTTGAGAATAAAAGCCAGGTTCTTTGATTCCACATGTAAGGCTCCTTCTATTACAAAACTGAGTTTGTCCTGATGCAAAGAATACCTCATTACAACTCTTATAGGAACTATGGTCTCATGTTCGGTTCAGATAACGACACTGATATGGCCACAAGGAAGGGCTACTCAGAAACAGATGCAGGGAGCAAAGAGGAACCCAGAGCCCAGCTCCTTCTCTTCCCCTCCCTGGCATTTACCTTCTTGGGCAGAGCTCTAGGGATGGAGGGCAGCTTCTTCTTAGTCACCAGGGCATTCTCTCTGGATTTCCCAAGCAAGGAAGCTTACCGTAGACAATATCATGAAGTGGGAAAACACGAGAGACAACAATTCAAATAGTATAAGGTAATTTTGGTGGGAGATGACTCTCATCTTCATGCGCAAGGTGATGCTTGAGCTGAGTTTTGAAGGAAAATAGGGATTCTCAGGAGTGGAAGTGAGGAGAAAGAACATTCCAGGCGCAGGGCAAAGGGACAGGAGAAAGATAATGAGAATCTGTGTGTTGCTATCCAGGAGAAAACTTACAGTTTCCATTTGGATGGGCTGATGAAACACTTTGTCTGGATAGCTCTCACCTCCAGTTTACAGATAGGGAAACTGACATTCAGAGATTAAAGGGTCTTGACTTGTGTTATACAACTAATTGGTAGCAGAGTCAGGATATGGGTCTGAGTCTCTCCCTTGCTGCTGTATCCTACTATGTCACAAATAGCAACTATTGTTCAAATCATCAGAAATTTGGGTGAATTCATGAGGATGATATTTTAATTTGGGAGAGTAGAGAGCTTCTTTTTTTCTCTGCAATGTTAAGGAGTGGATCTATAGCATTTTGATATATTTTTTGGCCACCCCATAGGACTATCAATGAATTAACTGATTAATCAATAGCATTTATTATGCCCCTACTATGTACCAGAAACTGGTCATGTCTGACTCTCCTTGATCCCATGTGGGGTTCTCTTGTCAAAGATACTGGAGCAGTTTGCCATTTCCTTCCCCAGATCATTTTACAGATGAGGAAACTGAGGCAACCAGGGTGAAGTGACTTGCCCAGGGTCACACAGCTAGGAAGTATCCGAGGCCACGTTTGAACTCAGGTCTTACTGACTCCAGGCCTGGCACTCTATTCACTGTGGTACCTAGCTGCCCACTGGGCTAGGTACAGGGATGCAGATACCAAAAAATGGAGCAATACCTATTCTTGAGAAGCTTGCATTCTATCAGGTTCTAGGGTTGGAAGGAACCTTAGAGAACATGTCCAGATGAGGAAACAGACCCAAAACAAGGAAGTGGCTTTGGTTATAGATATACAAGTGCATTATTTGTTAAACTTGGTTTGGAACATTTCAAATACTTTAAGAAGCTCATTCTATTTTTAAAACTTTGTTATTTAAGCTTCAAAGTATAGCACTGGCACCTGTGTTGAGGACTGAGTCATGGAAATGGAAAATGTTATAATGAGTAATTGTGAGGCACTATAACACCTTCTAATCCTTAGTCAGCAGCTTCTTCTTGGTAGCTCTTACCTGCCAGAATCTCTCTTCCCTATTTATCTGACCCATGAACATGGCAGGAAACATCTAATGCCAATAGAATTCAGGTGTCTTGTGTATCACAACTCCTCCATGCTGGTCAGGGAGTGTATGGGAGCAGCTTGTCTTGGCTTAATGAAGGATTTACATGGAATTCTTAAAGGACATCCAGGTCTGGAATGAGTCTGTGCTGTCCACAAGGAAGGAGACAGCACAGAATGGATGGCCCAGCCGAGCTGCACAGGGCAATAACCAGTTCTTTCTTACTTGGAGACTTGTTCTTTTTCAAGGGAGATGAGTCACATATCCAGCAAGCCTATGACTCATGGTCTCCAGCACTTAAAAAGATTTACAAGGAAGGCACTTCTGGCACCAGGAGTCAAAAGACTTTCTCATAAACAAAATGCTAACTAACCAAACTGTGCCCCCTATTCTGGATAACAGCAACAACACCAATAAGTAACAATATAACATCATTAATATAATATAATATAATAATATAAACTGTATTGTAATGTTTCGAATATATAATAATAGAACATAATAATATTAGAATAAATTACTCATATCTTGATCTATCAAACTATAATAATAGGATATAATATATTATAAATATATTAATTTTAGCAACACATTATAATATATCCTGAATAAGTAATAACACGTTATTAATAAAATATCAATATATAGAAAATATTACAATATTCAGAATATATAAGAATATAATGATTTTATCTTGATCTCTCAGAATAATGTCAGGATATAATGATGATATATAATTATATATTCATAATATTATCAACATATTAGCCTAACATATCATTTCTGAATAATAATAGCTGACATTTATAAAGTACTTTAAAGTTTGCAAAACACTACAGAGTTATTGCTTTTGTTCCTCATAACAATACTTTTAGGTGTAGGGATGACAAGTGTGATGATCTCCATCTTACAGGAGAAGATTGATTCCAAGAGAAATTGAATGACTTGCCCAGGGTCACAACCACTATTAAGTGTCAGAAGTGGGACTTGAACCCTGACCCTCTCTGACTCTAAATCCATCATGCTATTTACTATATAATGCTGACTCACCAATCCCTTTTTTAAAAAAAGTTTTTCTCCCTATTCTTTTTCACTTTTCTTTTTGAAGGACAGACAGCATAGTTGAGCAGATGCTGAATGTGGAATAGTAAAACTTGAACAAATCTTTCTTTGCTGCTGTTCACTAGCTTGGACACGTCTCTCTGAACCTCATTTCCTTATCTGTAGAATGGGGACAATGACACCGATTCTGTGAGCCCCCCAAGTGTGGTTATAAGGATAAAACAAGGTCATGTACAGAAAGTGTTTTGTACATTGTAACATGGGCTCCAGAGCTGCCTACTTGAAGGGTGCCGTGAGGTCACTCATGTGGGTACTCTCTCTGGTGCTCATTCGTGTCTGCCCATGCTGTAATTGTTAATTATGGCTTTCTATAATTTGCCACAGAGAGTCACGCACCAGGCTGGGGTCCTTCCTTCTTTTTCCATGACAAAGGGCATGCCAGTGGGGCATCCAGGCTATGCAGGAAAATCACTGGTCATCCCTGCCTCATGCAGAGTGAGCCCATCTTTCTTCCTGTTCACATATTTCTTGGATGACGTGCTACACTCTACTTTTCCCTATATTTCCTTGCTTGTAACATCACAGCCTCTTGGGCCTCTCCATTTCTTTCTGGATGACATTCATGTTCAATTCCCCTAAGAGTGTGGTGTCCCATGACCCACAACAATACATCATCAGAAGAATATTAATGTTTAAAAAGATGGCTTTTGTTTCAAGGAAATGTTCGGAGTCATTAGAACAGTGATGTTTCCCAAAGACAAACAGTTGGATCTCCCACTTTTGTTCAGTTACATGACAACTCACCTACTGTTAGTCTAAGAGCCAGACAGGTGTAGTGGACAGATCTCAGGACTCAGGAAAACCTGATTTAGAATTCTACCTCAGACACATACTAACTGTATGACCTTGGGCAAGCCACTTCACTGGGCCTCAGTTTCCTCACGTGAAAAATGAAAGGGTTGGACTCAGTGACCTCCGAGGTCACCACATACCTCTCAGCTCTAAGGCAATGATTCTACATTGAAGAAATACATACTGATGGATAAGGTCCATAGACTGTAGTTGTTTCTTTCCCCTCTTATTGGTTTTAGTGAATTGACTCCTAGCTCTAATGTTATTGGGACTCTGTTCCCACTATGCCTTGAAGAGAATGACAGCTTTGTGGGGGTTTTAGGACCGTAGATTTAGAGCTGACCTGGGTACGTATCAAGTCCAACCTGGTTGTTTCCTGATGAGGAAAGCAGGTCAGGCAGACTAAATGATTTGCCCATAGCCACTCAGTTCACAGTGAATGGCAGAATCAAAATTGGAGTTAGGGTCCTCCAACCCCAAACCCTTCTCTCACACTGGATCATCAAACTAGCCTTCAGTTCACTAAAACCTTTAGTCATATTTTTCCCCTATACACACTGTGTCTAACGATGCTTCCTCCACTTTGTATGTATAAAGTTGATTTTTTGAGCCCAAACATAAGACTTTACATTTATTCTTATTCAATGTCATCTGATTAAATTCAGCCCAATATTCCAGCGAGAATGGGGGTGGGGAAAGATACAGAAAGGAGGGGATATATTCAGGAAAGATGGATGGGGAAGAGAATCTATGATTGCTATCAGTTTTAATAAGTTCCTAATTATGAAATAGATGTCTTTTGTGAATTTGTCTTTTCCTGTTCCTCCCTAGTCCCAAGGTCCAATTAAATTAGATGGGAAATGATAGATTTTAAAGGTTTTATTTTCTTGATAAACAAACAAACGTAAAAAGAAGGATTGGTCAGAGGCAAGGAGGTATATTTAGCTTCCTCAAGTGGCACTGAGCCAGCTCTCAGTGTTACTCAAGGTTGGCCAACAGAATTAATGACCCAGCCAAGTCTATTTACTGTCACGAATTTCCCCAAACCCCTGTGAGAAGTCTCCCAAGCTTTCACTACCTGGAAGGGAAAATCTATTTATTCTTGGTTCCTGTCTCCTCCAGTAAGAGTTTCTTTATTTAAATAAGGTTGGTCTGACTCCAACATCCAAACCATTCTGTCAGCAGGCATTGATTTCTATGATTAGAAGATTTGTTTTATGCAAATGCCCCTCCCTGGTCTGGGGAACTGCTGGGAAGTAATCGAGCTGGTGAGTCAGAAATTCCCAGTTGTAGGGCACCCAGCTCTCAATGGGTCAGGAAGTGTGTAGATTATTCAGGGTATGAAAGTATTTTTTTCTCAACATTCCTATCTCTGATCCAGTATGCTGTAATGCATGGAGAACACTTGACTTCACCCTGCCTAACCTTCTAGATGCAGGAAGAAGCCTTAAATAATTTGAAAACCACCCAGTTTCCCTCAGAGAGACTCTTGTGGCCTGAGAGACAATTGGGAAGAAATTGGGGTGTTATGGTTAAGTATGCTTATTGAGTACTCTTATTGAGGTTTGAACAATACTACCTGGGTGCCTGGTGGAAAGACTAGCTCAGACTTAGAAATCGCAAAGTCCTAACCAGGTACTGATGATGGAGATCTATTCAGAAATGAGAAGGGGGTGGGGTGCATTATACACTCTTCTGTTAACTGTGCTGTTAGGTCAGAGGTCAGTGGCAAATCCCCCACAAGAGAGAGACTTTCTCAAGGATTTTAGCTGAGGAGAGGAGAGATAGCCATATAGGAAGGTAGTTACAAGTACAGTTAGATCAAGTAAAGGTAATTTCTATCACATCTCTTGCCATGACAAGAAAACTTTCAAATGTGACCTTCTGTAGCAAGGAGTGTCCTCAAGGAAGAAGCAGCTTTCTCCCCTCTCTGGAAAAAGGCTAAGTTGCTCGTCTATTATGAGTTGCAAAGAAATGTAGGTGGAGTAATTTAGAGGAACAGCAGTGGAGACTGGGGAAGGGGAGAAGGGTCTAACATCACCTGCTAGAAATTGCAAAGAGGTAATGGTGCCAGTGGGGAAGGAGGCTTATGCTGGGAGCAACACCTTGTGGCTGTGAACGACTGGGGCACTACAGGTTGGGGGGACTAGTTGCTCATTAGTGGATGTCATCATTTTCTATGAGCTCCATTATGAGTACTACTTGTTTCTTTGACTGCTAAGTCAAAGGGCTTAAAAATTGTATACATATTATATAATGTATATAGTATACACACATATTATATACATTATAACACATTACTATATATTACACATATAACATATACTATATATTATATGCATACACACAGACCTAATATATACCTATGGGTATAGACATATATACACAGATGTACATACATATACACGCATATACACACATACATATGAATATCCCTCCCATAGTACCTACCTCATTTGTTAATTAGAGATAATCATATTTGAAATAGCTACTCCACAAGGCTGTTGAGAGGAAAATGCTTTGTAAGCCTTATTAAAGCCGACAGAAATGTGAGTTATTCTCTGTCCTCGTGAAGAAGTTGGTTTCTATTATGTTACATTAGCCTCAGTGACTAATTCTCACTGTACCTTCTCTTGGGACCTGCCCCACTGCTCCTCCTGACCTCCCACCTATTTTGACATGGAAAACCTTGCTGCTCCCTGCAGAGTGACTGTCTCCAGAAGGCTCCCCTTCTCTGGGAAGCTGGCCAAGGCAGGAGAACTGCATCTGATGGAACTCTTAACCTCAGAGAGCAAGCCTTCTCCCAAGACTTTGTTCCTCCACCCTTCAAGGATGATGGGGAAAGCCAGTTAGATCATCTCTAGAGAAAGAGAACTATGGCATTTTAAATCAAATCGAGGGGGGAGTTCCACTTGAATTAATTTAGCAGTGGGGAATTTCTGAACACCTCCAAAGAGTGGAAAATGAAAGTAATTGTAAACAATCATTTTGATGCTAACACCATAAGGCCTTTAAGAGTGAGATAGCATCTCTGCTGCACAATGTCTGTGTTCAATAAAGCAGGAGCAAATGTGATTACGCCAATATTTATGCATCTGGGCCTCACTCTTGGCATTCAGCAAGAGAGGGCAATTTGCCAATGAGGCTTTCATCAGGTTTGGTTTGCTTCTATTAACCCCATGGTGTAAAGTGAATGAAGACAACATGGGGAATCTGTTCAGTCTGCTCCATAGATTCAAAGTGTCTGGAGCCAAGGTGGCATGGCAGACAAAGGATCTGGAACTGGAAGGTCCAATTCCTACATTTTACAGATGAAGAAACTGAGTCCCAGAGGGATAAAGGGATTTGTCCAGTTGCTATGTGGTGTAGCAAACAGAGGTCTGCATTCAGAGCCAGTTTGGCTTGGCTCTGTGTGACCCTTAGCAAGCATTTGACATCTCTGAGACTCAGTTTTCTCATCTGTTAAATGGGGATGAAAATAGCAATTCATAGAAATGTTTTGGAGTTCAAGTGAAGGAAATGCACTTTGCAAACTAGGGAGTTGCACCTTTATTAGTGGTCAAGGCTGTACAGGTAATAAATGGCAGGATTTGAATCCAGGTTCTTGACATCAAACTTTGTGCCTTTTCCACTAGACCACCCCAATCCAACTGATGCTTATTAAGCACCTCAGACACCCCAGTAGGATTCCAATCAGAGAGGTCTTCTACTGGCTGGCTCCATAAACTTGGCAGTCAAAGCACTTGCCAAATGATGCCCAGATTTGCTCTCCTTCCCGATCATGTACTCCAGAATGGAACGGCCCCATTCCCATTCTCTTCCTGATGCTTTTCCTTCAGTAACCAAGGCCTGGCTGCTGATAGGAATCAGAGTGTGGTGCTTCCACTCAGATCCATAGGAGTAAAGCGAGAAGGAACCTCTGTACATACCCTATGCATTTAATCTATATATAGACCCCAGAGGGCAGGTATTTGATTGTTGGAATTCTCCTTGGATATGATTTCCCATAGATTCCTGGTCCTCATTCTTGCTCATCTTCTGTTATATCACCTACTCTCTATACTAGGCTGATAAGATCTATGGGAGGAGATTTCCTTTTCCTCCTCCATTTTCAGTTAAAAGTCCTCTTTATTCTGTTTACGAGATTCACAAAAATGTGTTTATACTTGTTTTGCAGGGTCAACATCTGTTTTATGTAGACAAAGCTCATCCTTTAAAAGTGCACAGGGCAGCTAGGTGGTGCAGTGGATAAAGTACCAGCCCTGGACTCAGGAAGACCTGAGTTCAAATTTGGCCTCAGACACTTGACACTTTACTAGCTGTGTGACTGTGGGCAAGTCACTTAGCCCTCATTGCCCTGCAAAAAAAAAAAAAGTACACAGAAGCGATTTTGTTTCCATGCCTATTGAAATACAAAAGACCCAGCCCTTGGGGAGTTAGAAGTTTCACTTTGCTCCTTGATGATCCCCTGACCATGCTGCTTCTAAAGGAGAAGATGAATATTCTTTTGCCCTTGTAGAATTTTTAATTTATTCTTTGAACAGATTATTGAATAGGTTCTGCCAGTGCTTTGGAATTTTTAAACCTTGAATCTACTTTACATTTGACCTCAATTTGGAATTATGCCCAAAGGGCTATAAAGCTATGCATACCCTTTGACCCAGCAATACCACTTTTGGGTCTTTTCCCCAAAGAGATCATAAAAAAGGGAAAAGGACCCACATGTACAAAAATATTTATAGCTGCTCTTTTTGTGGTGGCAAGGAATTGGACATTGAGGGGATCCCCATCAATTGGGGAATGGCTGAACAAGTTGTGGTATATGAATGTAATGGAATTCTATTGTGCTGTAAGAAATGATGAGCAGGAGTTCAGAGAAACCTGGAAGGACTTGCATGAATTGATGATGAGTGAGATGGGCAGAACCAGAAGAACATTATACACAGTATCATCAGTGTTGTGTGTTGGTCAACGGTGATGGAATAGATTCTTCTCACCAATCCAATGGTATGGGGGGGGGCGGTTCTAGGGGACTCATGATGGAAAATGCTCTCCAAATCCAGAAAAAAAAGAAACTGTGGAATATGGATGCTGATTGGACCACACTGTTTCTTTTGTTTTTGGTGCTGTTGGTTTTCTGTTTTGAGGTTTTTCCTTTTTGCTCTGATTCTTCTCTTGTAACATGACTAGTGCAGAAATATATTTAATGTTATTGTCTATATATAACCTATATCAGATTACCTGCTGTCTAGGGGAGGGGGGAGAGAGGGGAGGGAGGGAGAAAAATTTGAAATTGGACATGTTATATAAACAAATGTTGAAAACTAAAAAAAAAGAAAAGAAAAGAAAAAATGTAAAAGCTGCTAAAAACAACAACAACAACAACAAAAAGATTTGACCTGTAATAACTTGTCCTTGTTCATTCCATGCCTGTCCAAAGGCATATTGTTCTTATGTTTTAAGCCGTGGCTTGGAAATTCAAATCCTATTCTTAGATACTATCTTCTTAACCAGTTGTTCGTTTTCCAAATCTTCCTTTCCTTTAAGGATTCTCCACTTTCAAACTGTAGAAATGATGAAAATGCTATCTCTGCTCACACTCAACATCTACTGGAACTCCTTCAAAATCTTCTTCCTCCACCTTTTCCCTCAGGACTTCACAACCCTTAGGGACATTTTCTAATTTACTTGTGGTGATATCATTTGTCCAAGCATTAATCACTACAAGTGAGTGGTAAAAACCAGCTTTGATGGTTCTCTAAATATTCTAGAAGAATATATGGAATAATATCCTAGACAACTAGCACAGGAAGACATCTTCTCTAATGTTTATGTCAGGGCAACACAATGAATAGATGGTTTGGTGACTATTACTTATCAGGCAAACGTCATACTCTACCACTTTTCTCTTCTCCCTTTGTTCATTACTACCTCACCTCTGAACTGAGATCACCTGTGGATCTCCAATAATATTCCTTGGAGTGAAAGAATCTGCTTCCTGTAGGAACAGTCACATCCTTCTTAGCTGGGTCTTCCTTCTCTTCCTTCTTTATATCCCATTATCTTACCACCCAACCTGACATAGGTAAGCATTCCCTTCTGCCTTTTTTCATCCCTTTCTTCTTCTTCTTCTTCTTCTTCTTCTTCTTCTTCTTCTTCTTCTTCTTCTTCTTCTTCTTCTTCTTCTTCTTTTGGTGAGGCAATTGGGGTTAAGTGACTTGCCCAGGGTCACACAGCTAGTAAGTATTAAGTGTCTGAGGTCGGATTTGAACTCAGTTCCTCCTGACTCCAGGGCCGGTGCTCTATCCACTGTACCACCTAGCTGGCCCCATCACTTTCTTCTTTATGTCTCCTTAAAAAATTTCTTTCTTTCATAGAACAATAAATTCTCCCTAATAACCTGGAAAGTAGAAATACCTTCTAGGCTTTTCATTTTCTCCTCTGGGATGGAAATAAACTTGAATTTTGTGCACACATAGATGTTATATGGACACTAGCAGGAACACAAGCATAGTGCACTTCCTGCTCTCCCAAAGGTGACATCCAATTATTTTGTGAGAAATGCCTACTTTGGTTCACAAGGATGCTTATGTTCATATACTTGCCTCTACTCCCTTGGATATGGGACTCTCGTAGGCTCTTTCTCCTTGTGGTAGCAATGGAACACAGAATCTGAATCACAACATTTGAGACTTAGAAGAGGTTTCAGTAGCCTGACATATAATTGAAAGGAATCTCTATGATATCATACCTGATAAGTGATGGGGAGCTCAACATTCCCAAGGCTGCCCATCTACTTTTGGAGACCTTTTCTTGGTACAACATTTTTTCCCAATATCAAACTTAGCTTGACTCTTCACAACCTCCATGCAATCCTTCTGGTTTTTAACTCTGAGTCTAAACAGGGCAAGTATAATGTCTCCTCCATGTGAGCCCTTCGAGAATGTGAGGACAGCTACAACACTTACATCTTTTCTACTTAAACATCCTGCATTCCTTCAGCTGATCCTCACATATAGATTTAAGGTCTTTTCCCATCCTATTGGCCAGTTTATGAATCAAATGTTAGCCATTTTATCTCTCAGGTTGGAGTAAAAAATGTGTTGGAGGGGCAGCTAGGTGGCGCAGTGGATAGAGCACCGGTCCTGGAGTCAGGAGTACCTGAGTTCAAATCCAGCCTCAGACACTTAACACTTATTAGCTGTGTGACCCTGGGCAAGTCACTTAACCCCAATTGCCTCACTTAAAAAAATGTGTTGGAGAGCCAGGTGAAATTTCTTTGTATCATCCACTGGGATGCTACTGGGGTAGGAGTGATTGTTGGTCGAGAAGCAGTCCACTCTACGTGATGAGGAACCAAGAAATCTGCTGTGGCTTGATGCCTGGGGAATTCTCACAAGTGGAAGTTTATAAACAACTTACTTAAGGAGGTCTTTTACCTGTCTGGAAAAAATCCTGGGAGATGCCAGGTGCCACCCATGGCCAGGGCCAGGGCAGAGACCTTTTTTCCCTCTTACTTTTAAAAATAAGACTCATCTTCCTGGGTTCAAATCTGGTCTCATACACATACTAGCTGAGTGACCCTGATCAGCTCACTTCACACTGTTTCCTCATATGTAAAATGAGCTGGAGAAGGATATGGCAAACCACTTTAGTATCTTTGCCAAGAAAAGTCCATATGGGGTCACAACGAGATGGACACAAGTAAAACAACTAAGCAAAAAGTACATTAGTGTCCTAATTTTTCTACATCCCTTTCAACATTTGTCATTTTCCTTTTCTGTCAAGTTAACCAATCTGCTAGATGTTAAGTAGTACCTTAATCATTTTAATTTGCATTGCTCTAATTAATCGTGTTTTAGAGCATTTTTGTATGACTATAGCTTTGATTTCTTCTTCTGAAAACTGCTGGTTCATATCCTTTGACTATTTATGAATTGGGGAATGACTTGTATTTTTATACATTTGACTCAGTTCTCTATATATTGAGAAAGAGGGCTTTATTAGAGAAACTTACTCTAAAAATTTCTCCCCAGTTTCCTGATTGCCTTCTAATCTTGGCTGCATTAATTTTGTTTGTGAAAAACTTTTTTAATTTCATGTAATCAGAATTATCCATTTCACCTTCCATGATCCTCTGGATCTCTTGTTTAGTCATAAACTCTTCCCTTATCTGTAGACCTGACAGGTAATATTTCCATACTTCCTTAATTTGCTCATGTCTAAGTCATGTACTCATTTTGTTTTTATCACATATTCATTTTGACCTTATCTTGGTATATGGTGTGAGATGTTGGTCTATACCTAATTTCTACAAGGCAGAGACCTTTAAGTGTGGCCTCTGTCACAGGAATTTCTGGCTTTTAGGGTCACAAACAGTTCTTATAAGGTGGACAGTTGCCTGAATGGTTGAGCCTACTGTTGTCACAGATATTTGGTCTCTGGCACCCCCTACAGTCAGAATGAAGACTAGCAGAACATTCTCTTGCTCTACAAGACACCTACCTGTAGAGTTCAGATAATAACATTATGTGAGGGTGTGGAAGTCCTTGGGGGTTGGGGTGGGGGTGGGGAAATTAAGAGGAAGCCAGGTTAGAGCTAGAAGGAAATAAGGTATAATTATCCTTCATTGCTAGACTGTCTGGAGGCATTAGAGTCCAAGGGGTCATAGTGATGGATTGTTTGCTGGTCAGAGTTGAAAACTGAAGGAATTTCCTATCTATTGGGGAGTCAAAGGCATGTATGGAAGGCAATAATTTATCCAAACTCTAGCCGCTTCCTGGAGGCTTACAGCTAATTTTTCCAGAGCCATGAATAGCCCTCCCAAGATAATGCCATTAACTTTGCAGAGTACTTTACAGATTCACAAAATACCAGAAGGGAATTTTTGGGTCATTTAGGCCAACTCACACCTGGATAGGAGTCTTCTGTACAATATCTTCAACCAGTACACCATCTCCAACTGCCCAAAGGCTTCCAGTGGTGGTGAACACAGCTCTTCCCAATGCAGCACATTCAACTTTTGAACAGCTTTTAAGTGTCAAACAAATGAAATATGATGCTCCAGATGTGGTTACCCCACAGCAGAGGGTAGAGGGTCTCTGTGCTCCAGCCAGACTGGGCATTGTGTTGTTCACAGGCCACCCATTTTGTGCCTTTTCTTTCTCTTCACTTCTATCTCTTGAAACACTTAGCTCTCTTTAAGGCTCAGCTCAAGTGCCATCTCCTTCAAAAGACCTTTCCTGATTCCTCTTGTTATTGATGCCCCCTAAAATTACTCATAATTTATTTTACGTATATCCTATATTTAATTAGGTGTGAACACATTGTGCTCCCCTGCTCCAGCAAAATGTGAACTCCTTGTGGTGAAGGACTATCTCAATTTTGTTTTATTATTCCCAACAACAATCATAACTTCTGAAACATAATATATAGTGCTTACTGATTAATTGACTACAGCTCCCCTTCTTTTTAGAAATTATGCCTCTCTCTTAGTATATCTATAAGTGTGGAGGACAGTACAATTCCTTAGAGGAGGTAGGGTTCACCACAGAGTGTGGGACAGTTGTCCTTGGGTGTCTTTAGTTTCCGTGTGAGGAATTTGAATGTTTTGGTGATTGAAATAAAACCCATTCTATTTGATGTTTTTGTGAGCCCAAGGGCTTACATAGGAGCTGAGAGCCCATTTCCTTTTTATTGTGAAAACCTAGGCATAAGTCAAATACTGATTTTCTGGGGAGGGGGCTGTCCCCCTGGGAGAGGGTATTAGTCAAAGAGAAGCTCCCAAGATCAGCATCATTCTGCATAAACAGAGAACTGTATGATCCTAGTTCAGAGTTTATATTACACTGCCTCCTACACAATCATTTTGAAGGAATTAAAAATAGTAAAACAATTAGTTTGACTGTCTTTTCCTTAAATACCAAAACCAATTGGATGTGGTCTGTATTACATCACAGTTTTTATTATCAGAGTAGTTGTTGGGGTGGTTTTTTTTTTTTTTAGCACTTTTAAAAGATCTCTTTTTGAAGCGATAAGATGCTTAGAAAACAGATGGAGGGCACTGTGGTCTCAAGGAAGATCTCTGGGGGCATATTCCATCTTCCTATTTCCTGGGTAATCTTGAGCAGTCCTTTCACTTCTGGGTCACCTCCAACATCAGTTGAGGGACTTTTAAAGTCCTTCCCAATTCAAAATTCTGGGATTTTTATCCAAAGTTGTTATTAAAGCAAATATTTCTTCTTTATTCATAAAATTTATGACATTACTTTAATCATGTAACACATCACATTTCTCAGCCATGCCCTCCCCCATCCTTTTTCATTCTACAATGGGGACAAGGTCATACTAATTGGTAATTATAAAATGCTTTACACTCATCTTAATTAAGCCTCACAATGAGTTCTGTGAGATAGACATTTCAGGTACAGTAGTCTCCATTTTATAGCAGAGACAGAGACTCAGAAAGATGAATAAGTTGCTCGATGTCACTCAACAAGTCAGGAATTCATTGGCAGATAGGAGCCCACATCTTTACACACTGTCCCTTCTGTTTCTCTCGGACAGATGCTATTGTCAGAAGGCATCCTCATTCACCATCCTCAATACCTACTTATTAGTCTTCGTTTATTTAGGTGCAGCCACTCACTCAACCAAACAGAAGGATCCTAGGATTTGGAGTTTGGAAGGACCTTAGAGATCATTTGGCGAAACTCCTTCATTTTTTGGTTTTTTGTTTTGTTTTTTCCCCTCAGGGCAGTGAGAGTTAAGTGACTTGTCCAGGGTCATACAGCTAGTGTCAAGTATCTGAGGCTGGATTTGAACTCAGGTCCTCCTGAATTCAAGGCCAGTGTTTTGATCCACTGCACCACCTAGCTGCCCCAAACTCCTTCATTTTAAAGATTAAGAAACCAAGGCTAGGAGGATGTTAAATGACCTGCTTATGGTCCCACAGGTGGCAAGTATCAGAGTCAGGATTTTGGAGTCCCAGGACTCTTGGGATCCAGATCTCTTCACTTGCCAACCATGGTTGAGTTATGAACATTTCAGGGTATTAGAAAACCTTGCAGCAAATAGATATGCAAAGTCTGACTTTCAAAGCTATGTGACTTCCACTGATGCCTCCAATACATTTTGGGATGGGGAGGCTGTAGAGGAAGGAAAGGAGGAGGGAGACAAGGAAAGACTGTGGAGGTTGGTGATGGCCTGAAGGCTGGAGACCCCAGGTTGTCTGTCCTCTTTGCCTAGGATCCATTTTCTGTGGGAAGGACATGCTTGGTCACATGTTTCCTAGGGAATGATAGGAATGTGTCTCTTCTTCAGGCATTCAGGATCTGTGGCCTTGGAGGTAATCTGGTCATATGATCTGGGCCTAAAGCTGAAATGTACCCCCCTTATCTTACAGATGAGGAAACTGAGGCCTACAGAAGAGACTGAGTTCAAATCCAGCCTCAGACACTTGACACTAGCTGTATGACCCTGGGCAAGTCATTTAACCCTCACCGCCCTGCAAAAAACCCAAACAAACAACAAACAAACACACAGAAGTCAAGAGACTTGTCCAAAGTCACACAGAGAGTGAAATGGTGGAACCAGAATTTGAAAGATTCCCAGACTCCAAATATAGCATCCCTCCCTCCCCACTGCTGTACCATATTGTTCTCATCTTTCTGCTTCTTGTTCCATACCTCCATATGAAAAAGAGCTCCTTTCTGTGCTCTTACCATGACTGGGGAGGTAGAACAATTGAACTGTAGGGGCAGAAAGGTAGTAGCTGCTTCTAACAGCCTAAAGAAAGGCATCAGCCTTCTCTATTAAGGTAAGTATAAGGGGTGTCCTTGGAGATGTTGGCAAGTCTGTAGGTCCTAAGGGACAAGGGCAGATGTTATGTGAGGTTTCCTGTGGCTGATCCTGCAAAGCAGCCAATGATGGACTGGTCCTTGGGATGTAGACCATCATAGCACCTCCTTTCCCAGCTGATTACATGCATAGATTTAAAAGCCAGGGAGTTTTTTCATTTAAAAAACTAAGTAGGGGCAGCTAGATGGCACAATGGATAGAGCACTGGCCCTGGAGTCAGGAGTACCTGAGTTCAAATCCAGCCTCAGACACTTGACACTTACTAGCTGTGTGACCCTGGGCAAGTCACTTGACCCTAATTGCCTCACTAATAAACAATAAAAACAAAAATAAAATAATAAAATAATAAAAAAAATTTTTTAACTAAGTAACCCCAGAGATTTGGGGTGATTATTGCTGAGATGGTTATGGCTTGCAGAGGTGATGAACTGGGAAGTGTATAGGATGGTCACTGTATGTCAGAGTGAGGTCTCTCACTAAGGGAAGGAACCCAGCTCTGCAGCAGGAAGGATGATCAAAGATGAAAAAGGAGAGGTTCTTCCTTTTTGTCCTTCTATTTGCTACCTGGGAGACTAGGAAAGCAACAACCAACAATGTAACATAGAATAAAAAGGAGAAAGATAAGCTAAGAGAGCAGAACTGTAGATGCTTCATTCCCTTCTCAGAAAGTTTAACCTCATCCATCTCAAGGCTTCAATTAAGTTTAAAGGGACAGTGACAATAGCTGCCACAGATGAGCAAGCCCAGCTAAGGAAAAGAACAGCCCAGCCACCAGTCTAGTAGAGAGACTGGTCCAAATAAAAGGCTGGGCCTTTGAGGAGCTGGCCCAGGCCATCAGTCTAGAAGTAGAGTGGCCTGTCTAACCCAGATGTCCCTTCTGGGGATGAGCTCTGAATGGACAGTTGGAACAAGAAAGAGGACATTGAAATCCTATGGTTCCGGGGAGGGAATGGACACTGGACCTCTGCACGTCTCTGGAGGTCTATGTTCCCTATGTGTATGGTGACATGTCACATGCTTGTGTCCACTCTCCCTCAGAGACATCTTGTACTGGTGGGAGTGTGGCCCAGGAATATGGGAGGAATATCTTTTGCTCTAGCTATGCCACTTGGGTAAAGAAATGCCTTTATTAAGAGTTAGTTGTTATTAGTGACCGAATGTATTAGTGGGAAATAAAAGGGGAAGGGGTCAGAAGTTAGAGTGTTAGGAGTATAGTTACCCACCCAGGTTACTCCTATATGTGATAAAATAATGGAATTTGGCAGATGCCCGGGGCCTCACCTGATTGATTTAGTATTGTTTGTATTGGGTGAGAATGAGAAACTGACTAAGTACCTACTTAAGGATGATTAGCCTACTTCAAGTTAATTAGATTGTAACCACTCCTGGCTGGCCCTTAAGGAGGTATTGTTCTCAGAAGCTAAGGACTTTGAACTCAACTCTAGACCACCTTCGAGTCCAGTGAACCAATGGATTTGGATAACACCTACCAATCAGCTTGAAGCAGTGTATAAGGACCACCTCTTCTCAAGACCTATAAAAAGCTTCCACTCTCAGTTTGAAGGAGTTCATGGTTGAAGCAGGCTCGTGGCAGAGGACTTGAGGAAGAACCCGACCAGGCTGGAACTCTAGGCTAGATAGGCCTTTTCTTAACTTTCTGAACTCCATGTGAATACCTGGTATGCTTTGATAAATGCTTAATGCCCAAAGACTGGTGCTAAGGCTTCTAATTTAAGGTGACCATACATTTAGATTTTAAACATCACATACACCTTGAGGAAGCAGCTGTCACTTTTGGGAATCCTGACCTCTAAGAGTGAGTCAACATTGAGGGAGGGGACAGTGAGAATAGGGTATGGGGTGATATTGCATAGGGAAAGCCTAAACCACTTGACCATTGAAAGACAAATCCTTTTTCCTCTCATTGTATTGCTAGTACTTAATCTTGGGCCTAGTATATAACAAGTGCTTAATAAATGCTTGTTGACTTGTTGATTTGGCATTCGATCTATGTGTTTCGAAGGGAGATAGAGCAAAGAGTAGATCTGCATTAACCTAGAGACTGATTAGCAGCAAAGCGTTTGCTATTGCGCTGCAGGTGGAGCTGAAATTCAGTGGACATGCACTGACAGATGACTTTGGAAAGGTCAGTAGCTACGCCATATGTAGGGTTTATTCATTGTAAATGACAATGATCAGGTTTGGACCTTCCAGAGCCTGGCTACCAGGGTCTACTGGATGGTTTCCTCCAAGTTTTGGTTTGTGTATTTCCCTGCACCATGTGTGCCCTCAGGGAAAGCCTTGTAGGTTTGGCTGGGCTGGGAGCTGTCCGAGGTTTTAGACATAGACTGCACCAAAGGTTTGGTCCCTGGGGATTCTTCATCACAAGGTTGGTGACAGCTCTGACCTCTGAGACCTCTCCTATTTTCTCAGGTGTCCCCATGTCAGAGGTCACAGGAGTAGGTAATTTCAGGATCCTGGAACTGGTCAAACCAGATGGCCCTGAGATCATTGAGGCTGGACTTGGAAACAGCTGAAGGTTATCTTCTGTCACCTTCTTTTATCCCTAATATTTAATACAGCAGAATAAATTCATATTTCCAAACCTATTCAATGGAGGCTTTCTGAATATAGAAACATCCTAGCATTTCATATTATTTTGGCCCCTGCCATAAAGTAATTTGATTCAGATTCTTCAGGAAGCAAAGCTGAGTTAAATAAAAATTTCCCCAAATGTTTAAATCAAATGCAGCCCTTTATCTCATTCTTAAGAAAAATGTGGAAACTAGCCCAAAGATGATAGATGGGAATAAATTACTCGTGTGTGTGTGTGTGTGTGTGTGTGTGTGTGTGTTTGTGCATGTGTGCGTGTGCATGTGCTAGATCAGATCATCAAGCACTGGATCTCATAAGTGATCAAATAGTATTGTTAAGGGCTAAAATTCTAGCTAAACTGTCTAAAATATCTAATGAGTGGTCGCCAATAAATTATAAGCTTTAGCAAGAGTTAGACTTTTAAGCATTTATTAAGGAGAATAAGAATTTGATAAAGAGAAAGGCCTAGATTCCTATCTATTAAAGGGAGAGTGCATTTCTAGCTCCCTTCTCCTCTGGAGTCCTCAGGAAAGAGCGCGAGTTAGAGCACCCAGCTCTTCCTTCTTCCTCCCACTAGCAAACGTCACTTCCTGACGCCAAAGAAAAGACTCCTGGTCTTGCCCTCAAAGACCTTCACCTCATGGACAGAACTCTTCTACAGTAAGTCTCCAGCAGGTGGCGTCATTCCAGTCATTACAGTATTGACCTCTGGGCAGATTCTGATTGAACATAGCTCAGACCAGAGGGATCCCTTTAGGTTCTTCTATGCTTATTTGCATAGCATAACAATCATCTCAAATTTTAGAGAGTACACTTAAGGCAAAGCACTTGTCATACCTAGTATTCATTTGATCCCCAAAACAGCCCTGTGAGGTAGGTACAACAGACATTATTATTCCATTTTATGGATGAGAAAATGAAGACTGAGAGAAGTTATGTGATTTCCCTGGGATCACACAAGTAGTATCTGAAACTGAGGAAGGAAGGAATGAAGGAAGATTGAAGGAGAAGGAGGAGGAGGAGGAGGGGGAGGAAGAAGAAGAAGAAGAAGAAGAAGAAGAAGAAGAAGAAAAGAAGAAGAAGAAGAAGAAGAAGAAGAAGAAGAAGAAGAAGAAAGATTGAAGGAAAAAAGATGAAGGAAGGATTGAAGGAAGAAGAAGGAAGGAAGATTGAAGGAAAGAAGAAAAAGGGGGGAAGAAAAAGCATTTGTTAAGAAACTGTGCTTATTGATGAGAATAAAAGCAAGATAATTCCTGCCCACAAGATGTTACTTTTCTAATTGGGGAAGACAACACATAAAAGGCTGGAGTTTCATAAATGGGGGTGGGGGTGGGGGAGGCATGGTGTGACAGCCTGGGAAATGGCTCAGCTCTGGACAAGGTGAGGTCAAAGTTCACCTCTCTGAGCCCAGGGTCCCAGGGGCTGAGTCTGATGGGGGAGGAAGGGGATGGGTAGACTGCAGGAAGCTTGGCTTCAAAATATCTGGGAAGTTTCCAAGAATGATTCTAAAAGGAAGAACATGATCAAGGAGGCAAATATTAGTGTAAGGGACATACCCACCTCAATAAAAGTCATAATACAATCAGTGAAAGGAGACAGAAAACAAATTTAAATGTGAGAATAGGATGGGCTACATTATGGAATCCCTTTATGAGCTGTGAATTTCTGATTGGGTCAGGATTGGTCAATCCAACAAGCCAGCTAAGCCTCTGGGGTCTTTCTACAGGGGGAGAAATTTCAACAGGTCCTGAGTCCAGGAGACCCAGTACCCTCTACTTCTCAGACAAAATACAAGCCCCAAGCTTGGCATCTGAAGTTCTTCTCAACTTGAATCAGTCCACTTACCTTCCCAAGTTGACTGGACAACCCTCTCCAGAGTCACAATCTCTATATTCCAACCCAACTGGCCCACTTAGCCATCCTGACATTCTCCTTCTGGACTCTGCCTTTGCATAAGCTGACCCTCACCTTCATGCTCAGAATATCCCTCCTCACTTCTGCCTTTTAGAATAAAATTCATCCTTCAAAGCTCAACTCAAGGGTCACCTCCTATAGGAAGCCTGTCCTGATCTCTCCTCCCTGCCCCCATCACCTGTTGTTAGCATCTTACTCTCTGGTAATGAATTAGGTTATTTCATATCTACTTTGCATATATTATGGATTTTCTTTTCCGGGTACATGTTGTTTCCTTCTGATAGAAACAGAAGTTCCGGCCCTGGAATCAGGAGTACCTGAGTTCAAATCCAGCCTCAGACACTTAACACTTACTAGCTGTGTGACCCTGGGCAAGTCACTTAACCCCAATTGCCTCACTAAAAAAAAAAAAAAGAAAAAGAAACAGAAGTTCCCTCTTTGAGGAAGGGTCTGTGTCATTTTTCATCTTTGTATCCCTTGCACCAAATTGTGACGCATAGTAGGTACCTAATAAATGCAGATTGAATCAATAAATGGCTCCATTTACTGAAGTGAGTGCCCCTCCTTGAAACAAATGGCTGGAAAGAGCTGTCTTGGAGGGGCATGGCTCCTCTTACACAAGTTCTATTTACATGACTGGGATAAAGATGCCATTTGGGTAGGATGTCAGATCCCTGAGGGCAAGGATGCTTTTATTTTATCTTTGTATTCTCAATACCTAGAATGGTGTCTTGCTCCTAGTAAGAGTTTGATGTTAAAATCTGGCACGGGAGAGAATGTTTATGATAATGTGCTTCCATCTCTCCCATGTGCCCCACAATTATACAAAGTGCAATTTTCATTTTATGATGGAGATTAAGTCCTTGAAATCTGGAGGGTTCCTTTTGCATCTTAGCATTATTAGTCATCTTGAAGGTCATAGAACAAATTGCCTCATTCCTGTCTCTGCCAATGACAAACCACCCAAGTGATTGCTCTGCACACATAATCAAGATCCCCACAGATATGAAATTATTCAAAATAATGAGTTTTGAAGGTAAAACTTTCTCATTAGTCTTTATGGAGAAGCTGCGCTTGCATGTGTGGACATGCACAAAGAGATGTACTGTGTGGGATGTAACTCTCCAGCAAATATTTGTATTTCCCCAGAGAATACCACCACCCTTCCAAGTCTTGTCAAGTCATCTTTGCCTCTTCCCTTTCTTTCTCTACCCCCTCCCATATTTAATCAGTTGCCAAGACTTTAAAGATCCACTCTCTATGACATCACTTGTATTTATCCCTTCTCTCCACTCACACAGATGCCAACCTCCTTCAAGCTCTCATCAACTCTAACTGGAATATTATAATTGTCTCCTCATTGGGTCTCCTTGCTTCCAGTCCTTCCCAATGGTAAAAAAAAGCATGGTGAAGGAGAAAGAGCACAGAACAAATCCCAGCCTTGCCACTTACCACCTGGGTCACCTGGGACCACTCCCTGCACTCCTCTGGCATATTGCTTCTGGATCTGTCAAACAAGGAAGGTGGAGGAGGTGCTACCTCAGCCCCTGTCCTGCTCTGGAGCTCTGATGAGCCTGTAATCCCTGGCTTCACTGAACTCCACACACCTGCCAAATCAATCTGCTTAGAGCTTATCTTTCCAGGTGACTCCCCAACTCAACAATTGCCAATGGTTCTCTATTTCCTCAAGGACAAAACAGAAATTCTGCTTTTTGGCATTTCTTTCCTCTTTTTACCCTCCTTCTCTTTATGATGCAGTGAAACTGCTTATTTTCTCCTCTCCCGCCTCCATGTTTTGGCACAGGTGGGTCTGAGCATCAGCCCTTATCTGATCTCACCTGCTTATCTTATTGCTGAGGACAGGAGAAGTTATTTTCCCATTGTGTACATTGCCAAAGCTGGTCTTCAAACACCTATCCTAGGGCTCTTGGGCTCTTGCCTCCCAGGGCTCTTGGCTATCTTTCAAGTCCCTCCTCCCCTCTGTTTCTGAATATCCCTAGCTTCCTTCAAGGCTCAGCTCATGGGCTCCTTCCTCTCTGGAAATTTTCTTAATCTTTTCATTTGGAATTGGGGCAGGTGAGGTTCACCAGTGGATAGAGTGGGGAGGTTGGGGGTTCAAATCCTGCCTTACTAGCCACTGTGGGTTCCAGGTAAGTTACTTCATCTCTACCTGCTTCATTTTTTTCTTCTGTACAATCGTTATAATAATAACACCTTTCCCCCCGGGTTTTGTGATGATAAAAAAAAAGGTGATGGTTATATAACACTTCACAAATCTGAAAGTGCAAAAAAGTTGTCGTTCAGTTGTTTCATGTCATGTCTGACTCTCCTATGGCCCCATTTTGGGTTTTCTTGTCAAAGACACTGGAGTGGTTTGCCATTTCCTTCTCCAGCTCATTTTATAGCTAAGGAAACTGAGACAAATTGGGTAAGGTGACTTGCCCAGGGTAACACAGCTACTAAGTGTCTGAACTTCCAAGCCCAGCACCATGTTCAATGTGCTACCTATCTACCCCTGCCATATGAATAGTAACTTATTATTTTCCTCAAATGATCATGCATGTGTGTGTGTGTGTTGTTTCTCTTGATAGAATGTGAGATTCTTGAGGGGAAGCACGATTTCATTTCTGTCTTTGTGTTCTCACAGCTTATCACAGTGACTGGCACATAGTAGGTGCTTTAAAATGGTTGAAATATTTTTTTCAAAGCCCACTTCCACCCAAGTGCCCAGTCCTGAGGAAGACCAGGATCTTTGTGTTTCCTTTCATCCTTTAAACACAAGGAAACAGAGAGTGGCCTCTAGGTCTCTGTAAGTGGATGTCCTGCTAGGATTGGAGAATTCATCAATGTTTCCCTTTAATAAGCATAAATAACCTATTCTTTAGATGAATGATTAAAAATGTAGCCCTGTGTTGATTGATTGATTGAATGAAAAAGACCCACATGCAACATATACACAGATAAAGGAATACAAAAATTTACAAAATTATAGAAAATAATTCCAAGGAGAGTGATTTAACAAGATCAGGGGGAAGAGTGCCTAAGAAATGTGGTTACTTTTCATATCCAAAGGGGCACCTGATCTGTGGTCTGGAAGAGAGCTAGGGCTTCGAAGAGGCTGAGGTGTGGAGGGAGTCTTTTCTAGCTAGAGGAGTCAACCTGTGCAAAGACAGAAAGGCAATCAATGGGTTAATATTCTTGGATCGAGCAGGCCAATTTGCTCAGAAAAGGGGGGGGCACACGAAGAGGAGAAACATGGAATTAAACTAGAAGGGAAGCATGATCCAGGTGGGAGGGGAGGCAATAACTTCAATGCCAAGTGGAGGCTTTTGTATTTTATCGGATGGATCGTACTTAGAAGCAGCTATCCTGTCACTCTCCCTCCCAGTCCTTCCCAAGGCTTCCCTGTTCAAGGCTAAGACATCTCCATTTCCACCAGCAGAACCGCAGCAGGATGGATCCCAAGGTCCTCCCCTTCCAGGTTGCCTCTGGATCATCTGCAGCTAATTGTATATCCTTCCTAAGATGTGATACCCTGAATTGAATACAGCACCGACCCTACCTACCAGACCGGCTCAGATTTTAATAATCCTCAACCTAAAGTTACTACAGTATTTAAATCATAAAAAACGAACCTTTAGGAGCGTTATATTTCCCCTAGCGTCTATTCACTTTGGACATGGAAAATCACGTGCACAAGTCAGGAAATTGATGCCTGATGTGTACATGCCATTTCAAAACAGGTAGAAGGAAACAGCTTCTGGAGCAGGTGCCGCGGCTTCCTATCTCTGTGACCTTCACCTCTCTCAGAAAATAAAGGAGATGAACTAGATCTCTTCCGTGGTCCCCTCTAGCTCTCTATCTGTGGTTTTGTAACCTGTTTGTCTCTGCTGAGGAGCTGAGAAGAGTCTCTGACAAAGGGATACCCATTCTCCTGTTACCCTCTGACATGACAAAGGCAAGAAAAATGGGGGGAAAGAACTCCACATTGAAAATAACCAGGGGATCCTACCTGGTGAATCATTCAATTATAATAACTCCCATTTCTGAGAAGTTTAGAAAGAGCTTCCCTTCACGACAATGCTGGGATTTAGGTAGTGCAAGAAGTATCTCATATCGGTACCGAGGTGGTTCAGTGGATAACTGGATCCAACATCAGGAAGAAGGGTACAAGTCTAGCCTCTGCTAGAAATGAGCTAGTAAAGCTGTGTGACCCTGAGCAAGTCACAACCTCTGCCTGCCTCAGTTTCCTCAACTGTAAAATGGGCATTAAAATAGCACCTCCCTCTCAGGGTTGTTGTGGGTATCAAATTAGAGATTTGTAAAGTGCGTGGCACACAGTGGGTCCTTAATAAATGTTTATTACCTTCCCCTGAAGCAGAGGCCATGAAGTGATGCGTACAAGGTAACATAGTAAATGATGAAGCCTGAGGTCCATTAACCGCACAGATTGCTTTCTAAGTACTAGTATTTATTTATAGTTTCAGTGAAAATCTCTCCCAAGGACACTGCAGAGTAACGTCAGTGACTTATTTAGCCCTGAGTGCTGAGGGAAGGAAGAAAGGAAGGAAAGAAGGGAGGAAGGAAGGAAGGAAGGAAGGAAGGAAGGAAGGAAGGAAGGAAGGAAGGAAGGAAGGAAGGAAGGAAGGAAGGAAGGAAGGAAGGAAGGAAGGAAGGAAGGAAGGAAGGAAGGAAGGAAGGAAGGAAGGAAGGAAGGAAGGGAAGAAAGAAAGTATAGTGGAAAGGGTTCTGAACTTGGAGTCAGAAAACCTGGGTTTTGATCCTGCCTTTGAGTTAACTTATTACTTGACCTTGGACAAATCACTTTAGTTCATTTCCTCAGTTTCTGCCTTTGTAAAATGAAGAGGTGGGGCTAGACAAACTCTAAGGTCCCTTAAGCTCTAAAACCCTGTGATTCTAAGGCATGCTGAGCTGAAGCTCTGATTTTGAAGGCTTCTATTTCTCATTTCCAGAAAGGTGTAGGGAAAAGTCTCCTTGTCTTCCCTTCCCTTCCCTCCCTCCCCTCCCCTCTACCCTGTGGCACTAGCAGCCAGAGAGCTTAAAGTCTTTGAAAGTCTCATTCAATCTGCAGAAGGGGCTACTTATATCAGGAGCTAATTAAAGAACTGCAAGCCTGGCCCACAGAGGTGATCTTCAAGCCTCTAATGGAGAGATGTTCATTCTGGAGTTTGTAGAATGTGCAAATTGTCCTTATTAGGACCAGGCAGAAGATTCATGGAGACATAAACATCAGCTACTAGGTCGCTCCCATATTTGGCAAGTGAGGTTGTTCAGGAAAGGAGGGATGCGTAACTCCTTAAAGAAATGATGAAGGGCTTCCATTGCCTCCTATGATCTTGAGATAAGGAGCAAGGGGAGGGGAGATCCTGAGAAGCCCCATTTCAGACACCCTCCTAAACTCATTTCGGTTTGTCAGAGAGCAAAGCAGAATTGTCTTTGAGCAGGAGGTGCCCTTCTCCCTCAGTAGCCCTGTTTTGGAATGAAGGTGAGCTGGAACCCCTGAAGTCTATGTGAGCAGAAAGGAAGCTGGTAGGTTCCCCCCAGACTGGAGAGACTTCCAGGACCAGCTCAGGGATGGAGTGACTGTCTCTTGTTGCCTATTCTAGGGGCTCCTCACCATCTTGGACGCACAATAAATTTTACAGGTAAAGAAACTGCTGGTGAGAGACGTAAAGGAACTCACTTTGGTGCATGGGATTGCTCAGTGCTCAGAGCTGGAAGGGACGTCAGAGTCCATCTAGTTCAGCCTCCCCATTTTAGAAGTGTTGAAACTGAGGTCCAGAGAGGGTCTACTCAAGTGATGGAGCTGGGATTTGAAACCCTGTCCTTTTTACTGCTACCTCCCTTGCACAGCTAGGACATGTCAGGGACAGAATTTGAACCTGACTTCCAATATAGCACTCCATCTACTACAACACACCACCTCTCTTAAGTTAAAAGTCTACATAAATCTATGTAGACTCATTTGTATCTGTGAAATACCAAACAAATGTAATGGGTCATTCTCTTGGAGATTACACTGAGTGCTCTGGGTTCTCTGGAAGGAACGCGCCATGTGAGTATTACAAGCCAATGAATCATTGATTCAAAATGGGATGGTTATGTAAATTCCTCCAAATGAGCTCCATCGACAGAATGTAAGCTATGTGCAGGCAGGTTCTGTTTCTCCTTTTGTTTTTGTATCCCTAGCACTGAGTAGAGTGACTTCGGAGTTCCTTATTCAATTTCATGAGCTTACCAGAAGAAGAACCTATGTTTAGACTTTGATTGTCTATATCTCTCTTTATAGGTTATGGGTGTCCATGGGGCATTACCTTGTTAAGAATACAATTCCTGTTTCAATCGCAGAGACCAAGGCTACCCCCAAGATGGCTTGATTGAGAGTTCAGACTTCTGAGAGGATCCTTTGAGTTGGCTCATGAAAAATGATCTGACTCATCCCTTTTTGCCTTCCTTCCCTCTGAGATCTGTTGAGGGCAGTGGAGCTAACATCCAGTGGGAGTAGGAGGTCTCTGTGGGTACATAACATGTCATCTTCCCCAAACCCATCAAGGATGTCTTGGGATAAAGCACCATGGAGTGGCATGTATTTGTCCAGAGTTCAAGAGTAGAGAAGTCATGAAAAATAAGATTCCTGAATCCCTGCCTCCTGTTTGGAAGAGAGAAAAGAATCTAGACATCCTAACCAGAGAAGTGAGATTTCTTGGACATTGAGGCTTTGGATGTAAGGCTAGGTACTGATTAGGTTGAATAATGAATCTAATAAATCCCCTGAAGTGTATTTGAATTCACTTTACTTCACGTTATAATTATGTAAAATATGGTAATTGGTTTTAGCCCAATGTAGTACAAATTCGAATAATGTCACTACTTCAGAGGATTCATTATTCACACTAATGTGGACCTAGTTACAATCTCAAGTTCAAGAGTTCAGAGACCTTGCCTTCTCCAGAGGAACATGTCTTTTGGAGGGAAAGAAGAGTCTTTTGTGGGTTCCTTGCATATGGAGAATTGGTAAGGGACTATAACCATGATAGAGAGGAGAAAAGGAACTGTTTCTTTCTACCTTCTCCCCATCTGACCAAAATTTATTTAGATAATGTATGATGGTGGATGTCTGCCCAGTGGCCCCAAAGAGTGCTTGCCTTCTGAGGAGACTCCAAGCCACAGAGAGGAACCTATGAGTTTGGAAGGGACTGGATAGTGTGGGACACTGTAATGAAACTAGATTTTTGCCTGAATATTAGAGTGTCACCCTATTGGTAACCTCAAGTTCTGTTCCCTTCTGAGGAGAGTTCAAATGACCCTGATAGTGCTAAGCTGGAAGAATTTTAGCAGCCTAGTGGAAAAGTATGATATCAGAGATGGAGAATTGCATTAATTGCTTAGTATTATGAGTATTTTATGTGTTTCCTATACTTATTTATAGGCCCCCATGAGTCTTTGGCACATTTTGAATTTTGTTGTGGGATACCATGAAGGCTGTCCTTTGTCCCATATGAATTTCTTGACAGCTTATACAGAAACTGGGGACCCTGCTACCCACATTTTTGGAAATATAGATGCAAACTATATTTGAGGATTTTTTTTGGAGTAATTCCAGGTGGGGATAATGAAGCAGAGAGAAAGAGAAAGATGTACAGACAGAAAAACAGATGATAGCTATGTAGAGAGACAAATAAATAGATGATATGTAGGTAGATAGGTAGATAGATAGGTAGATAGACAGAGAGAGAGAGAGAGAGAGAGAGAGAGAGATAGAAATAGGTAATAGATAGGTAGACAGACAGACAGATAGATAGAAAAAAGATTATATAAAAAGGTGATGATAGATTAGATTAGATAGATTTTAGGGCCACTCCTAAATTCAGAGTTGCTTTGTGTGAGCCCAAATCTTAGTGGACCTCAGTCATAGATTACAATAGGTTTTAAGGACTATAATTCAAATTCCCTGAGAGCAGGTATTATTTCATTTTCATCTTTTTATCCTTTGTTATAGCACAGTGTCCTACCACTCCATAAATGCTTGCTGAATTTAACTGAGCTGAAGGACTGGAAAGAACCTTAAAGGACACCTGGTCCAGCCTCTTCACTTTATAGATGAGGAGCCTGAGGTCTAGAAATGTCAAATGACTTGACCAAAGCCACACAGCCAATTATTAATAGTGCCAGGATTTAACTCAAAGTTCCACATGCATAGTCCATTGCTCTTTTGATACTATATTTCTTGTTTCATGAGATTCTGCCTCAGGTTACCTGTGGTCACAAATGAGAAAGTTGAATTTTCAGGTGTGGATCTTATTTTTGAACAGTATCAATCAATTATTTAATCAACAATCATTCATTAAGCACCTACTATGGGCCAAGGACTGAGCTAAGTGCTAGGGATAGATAGAAAAATAAAATAATCCTTACTCTCAAGAAACTGATGCTCAATTAGGGAAGACAAGCATACATATAAATAGATACAAACTATATATGTGGAATAAATCCAAAACAAATACCAGGTAGTTAAAATCAAAGGTGGAGGAAGAGAGGGAGGGTACTGGTGGTTGGTGGGGAGGGGAATCGGGAAGTCCTTTGTATAGAATAGGGGCTCATAACCTGAGGTCCATGGACCCCCACCAAGTGTGTGGTTAGATTTCAAGGGATCCATGAACTGGGAAGAGAAAAAAAATCTTTATTTTCATTAACCTCTAACTGAAATTTAACATTTCCTTCAATTATTTAAGAGCATGACTCTGAAAGAAGGGGTCTTCTAGAGGGGTCCTTGGACACAAAACGAGGTTAAGAACCCTTGGGGTAGAAGGTCGTTTTTGAGCTGTGCCTGGAAGGAAGAGATTCCATGAGACTTGTGCCTTCCTTCTGTTGGTTATTTCCAATTCATCCTGTCTCCAGCTTGTTTCTACATAGTTATTTACAAAATTTCTCTCCCATTGCACTCTGAATTACTTCAGAAAGGGGACTGTCTTTTACCTTTGTTGCCAGAAACTCTGGTGGGTCTTCCCCTCCCTGACTGACTTTTTTGCAAAGGCAAACCAGGCCATCTTTTGCCTCAATTCTTATCTAGCCTTTATTCACTGAATGGGTGTTGCCTCAGACAAACTGAGACCTGGGAAAGACTTTAGTTTAAAAAGGCCAAGGTCTCCCACTGCATCCTGGGCTTTTGCCAGTCATCCTGACCTATGTTTTGCCACTGGACTCCGATGACTCTGGAGCAGAGTGAGGCCGATGACTTTGCACAGCCCTGTCTCACTTAAGTCCAATTCACTTGCAAGTCAAGACATCCCCCTCCTGATGTCAATCAGTCCTTTTCAAGAAGGAAGGTTGAACAACCATCCCTAGTGTTTAGCACGTTAGTGCTTAATCATTGACTGATAATTAAATGGATGGGAGATAATGAAGCTACCAAGAGAGAAAGCATAAAGACAGAAGGGAAGAGAACACCTCCATTTAGAGGGCATGATATGGATGATGAGCCAGTGAAAGGAGATTGAGAAAGAGAGGCCAGATGAGTAGGAAGAGAAGCACTAGACAGAGGTGTCATGAAAACACTGAAAAGATTATAGAGGGTGGTGTGATATGTTTGAGGGAGATATCTGCTGGAGAATATTGGAGAGCATGAGATCAAGTGTACATGTAGGGGCATTGTTCTTTTTTTAAAAAAATAACATTTTACCCCCAATTACATGTTAAAACAATTAACATTTTAAAAAAAAGTTTTGAGTTTCATGTTCTGTTTTTGACAAGGAGAAAGCCTACCTGATGACCAGAGACTAGAAGAAAGGAGGCAAGAGTAGGGAATGATGTCAAGGAATTTTGAGAAGAAAAGAAGGAGCTTACAGAGTCCTTAATTTTCTTAGTAAAGTAATAGGTGAAGTCCTTACCTAAGAGAGTGAGGGTGGGGCAGCCAGGTGGCTCAGTGGATAGAGCACCAGTCCAGGAGTCAGGAGGATCTGAGTTTAAATCTGACCTCAGACACTTCACACTTACTAGCTGTGTGACCCTGGGCAAGTCACTGAACCCGGATTGCCCTGCAAAAAACAAAGAAAAGAAAAAATAAAAGAGAGTGAGGGCAAGGGGAGGTGTGGTAGGTTTGCGAAGAGAAGGAAAAAAGACAGCCTGTGTTATAAGCAAGTCTTTGTACCCCGGGCAGCTCTCTAAGACCTTAAGTCCCATAAGAGTTGACAATATGCAACAATGGAGGGAGTTACCATGCCAGGAGTTCCCCAGATGGAAAATAATCCACAGTCACAGACTTGAAGGATGATGATTGATGTCAACAGCAAAATGATGTCAGAGTCAAGGATGTGCCATTTCAAGTGATCTGGGAACTTCTTTCATCTCTAATAGTTTGTAGTCTTAGAGTTAGAGATGCTTCGTCACAGAGAGCTGCCTGAGGCTTAGAAAAGTTCAGTGACTGGATCAAGGTCACTTAGCTAACAGTCAGGAGGCAGGATCTGTCCCCAATTCTTCTTCCTCTATCCACTAGACTTCAGTTCTTATTAAACAACATTAAAGCTTGAAAGTTACCCCCCCCCCGTACCCCTGCATGTCCTCTCTTTACCTCATTATAACTGGGTTTTATATTCATGTGTCAAGAATGTGAGACATGGGACATTACTTACAAAAATGTCCTTGAACCTTTCCTCCATCTCCATTATTTTTATCTGTTCTATTTTCTAAAATGAGTAACTGCTGACATTCCGGGACCTTCATAAATTGGCCAGGAATGAGTATTTCCACTAGTTGACCTTAACGTGAATCATAGGCAATCAGACCTTTCAGGGTTGGATTTTGTTAATTATAAATTCTGAAAGTGGGCCAAAAAGCCTTGGTACTGGAGGCAGCTGGGGCAGAGGCCCAGACAGTAGAGTGAACCATCTGAAAGAGAAGAGAAGAAAGCTTCTCTTTCTCCATGAAAATCAAATTGGCAGAAGTGGGTCAATCTTTCTTCTAAGAAAACTTCTCTTAGCACACACCTAGATCCAGCCAGAAAATTACATGAGAAAGTCACTAAATTCTTCCTCCCCTTTGACCGAGTGCTCCCATTACCAAGGAAGTCAATAGCAGATAGCTCCCATTATAAACAAAATATTCAGAGCAACATTCTTTGTGGCTGCTAAAAAACTAGGCACAAATTGATGCCTGCTGATTTGGGAATGATTGAATCAGTTATGATACAGAAAGCTTGTGAACACAATGGAATTATATTTAATTATATATTTAATTTAGTAATTTTCAGTAATGTCTGACTCTTTGTGACCCCTTTTGGGACTTTCTTGGCAAAGATACCTGAGTGGTTTGCTATTGCCTTCTCCAGCTTATTTTACAGATCAGGAAATTGAGGCAAATAAGTTGTTACTTGCCTAAGGTCACACAGCTAGTTAATGCCTGAGGCCAGATTTTAACTCAGGTTTTCTGGACTCCAGGCCCAACATTCCATCTACTGTGTCATTTAGCTGATGCCGTGAGAAATTATGAATAAAAATTCAGGGAAAATTGAGAAGACTTGTATAAACTGATATAGAGTGAAGTAAGCAGAACTAAGAGAATAATTTACACGATGACCAAACATGTAAAGGAAAACAACACTGAATAACTTTGGAGTATAGAGGACCAACAGTAAAACATTCCTCCCTTATCTCAGCAGAGAAGTGGGGGACTACAGGTGCAGAATGAGGAATACTTTGTCCAAAATGGTCACTGTGCTATTTGGTTTTGTTTAACTGTCTTTTGTGTAACAATGGCAGATTTCATTAAGATGTGCATGGCGGGGAGGGGGAGGTGGGGGGGGCAGGGGGCAGCTAGATGGTGCAGTGGATAAAGCACCAGCCCTGGAGTCAGGAGAACCTGAGTTCAAATCTGACCTCAGATACTTAACACTTACTAGCTGTGTGACCCGGGGCAAGTCACTTAAGCCCAATTGCCTCACAAAAAAAAAAAAAAAGAAAGAAAGAAAGAAAGAAAGAAAGAAAGAAAGAAAGAAAGAAAGAAAGAAAGAAAGAAAGAAAGAAAGAAAGAAAGAAAGAAAGAAAGAGAAAGAAAGAAAGAAAGAAAGAAAGAAAGGAAGGAAGGAAGGAAGGAAGGAAGGAAGGAAGGAAGGAAGGAAGGAAGGAAGGAAGGAAGGAAGGAAGGAAGGAAGGAAGGAAGGAAGGAAGGAAGGAAGGAAGAAAGAAAGAAAGAAAGAAAGAAAGAAAGAAAGAAAGAAAGAAAGAAAGAAAGAAAGAAAGAAAGGAAGGAAGGAAGGAAGGAAGAAAGATGTGTATGGGTATTGTAAAGTGACAACGATGTTCTTTAAAGGCATCAATGTCATTTTAAAAAACTGAGAAAGGAGTGATATGTAGCAAATAAAACAAATTCAGGGGAATACTTAGGAAGATCACAGAATTGTAAATGACAAAGCCTCTAAAAGACAATCAAATTTTGATTCGTTATAATGAGCAGCCTTGGTTCTAGAGAACTGACAATGAAACCTGCCTCCCCTTGGTTTAGAGAAAAGAAGGAAACACACATTTATTAAGCACCTACTATGTGCCAGGCATTATACTAAGCACTTTATAATTATGATCCCCTCTGGCCTTTATAATGACTTGCTGAGGAAGGTACTATTATTATCATCCTCATGACTTGCCCACAGTCCCACAGTTACTAAATGTCTGAGGTCATATTTGAATTTTGGTCCATCCTGACTTCAGACCCAGTGTGCTATCCACTGCACCACCTATTTCCAATGTGGGGAGACCCCAGACATGACTGAGATCTACACCATGGTAGGTTTGTTGATTGGGTTTGCTTCAAGACTTTCCTTTGTTTTATGAGAGAGGATTTCATGAGGCTGAAGCATTTAAGAGAAATAATTGTGATGTAAAGACCAAAGGAAACAATGAAACTTTAAGAAAAAAATTGCTAAAGATCCACCAACCAGCAGAACGTCCCCCACCCCAAACAAGAGCAGATGGCATCATGCTGCAATTAGAAGGGCTGGCCACCTGGGAAGGAGAAACACTCACTAAAAAAAGAAAAGAGAAAAGATGTTCTGGGCACCAGCCTAGCACAGCCCCCAGACTGGGGCTTCAGCCAAGCCAAGGAAGCTGGGGAGACCCTTGAGATCAAGGTGCTTAATAGAGGGGGAAAGGCCCAACATGAATGTTAATTTCAGAACCTGGAGAAGACTTGGATGCTATAACTGTGGTCATTGGGAGCAGGTCTTGAAGTCAACCTCAGTCTCTTCATAAACTGAGTGTTGTTCCGTTAGAAGCACCTCAGTTTCAGACCTGGAAGAAGCCAGAAATCGCCTGGTTCAGGCCTTTCACTTTGGAGCTGAGGAAGCTGAGACCCAGAGAAGGGAAGGGGCTAACCCACATAGGTTAAACTTAACAGAGGCCATGTCCTGAGCCCACATCCAGTGTTTCCACCACCCCCAGCTATATCACAAATCTACATGAATGGCCCTTCGCATCAGGTCTCCAACTACACTGCCTCCTCTCAGCTGGGTTAACAAACAGGTGACAGCAAAATCACATTAACCAGAGAGATCAAGATGAATAGATGTAGCTCTGCTAGCTCATCTTTCTGGTGAGGAACATTGAAGAATCTATCAACATACATTTTTTAGCCCATTCTTCTGCCTAAGGAATAGTGGAGAGTAACCCACTGTGTAATGTTTTCTTGATCATCATATGGGGTCTCAGAGATAGAGGTCTCTGTATCTCTGTGTCTTTCTGTGTCTGTCTCCCTGTCTCCCTCTCCCTCCCTTTCTCCTTCTCCCCCTCTCTCTTTCCCCCCTTCCTACCTCTTTCCCTATTCTCTCTCTTCTGTTTGTTTCTGTCTCTCTGTCTTTATCTGTCTCTGTTTCTCTCTGCTGCTCTGCTCTCATCTGATAGAATATAAGATTCTCGAGGGCAGGAAGTTTCACTTTTGCATTTGTATCCATACCTCATGGCAGAGTTCTTGCCACATAACACACAATGAATAAATGCTTGATCGCCTGCTTGATAATACAACCCCCCCCTTTTTCCCAGAGGAGGAAGCTGGGGTCAAAGGAGATGAAGTGAATGAGTCCAAGCTCACCCAGGTGGCAGAGCCTGGGGTCACACTCCAAATCCATCACCTTCTCAATTGTGCCACAATGACCTCACATTCCAAGCATGAACAAAATGCTTGCTCAGTCCCAGTTGGCCCTTCCATGCCTGCCCTCCTTTCCTTTTTTTTTTTAAAGTGAGGCAATTGGGGTTAAGTGACTTGCCCAGGGTCACACAGCCAGTTAAGTATCAAGTATCTGAGGCCAGACCTGAACTCAGATACCCCTGACTCCAGGGCCGGCGCTCTACCCACTGTGTCATCCAGCCGCCCCCCCTCCTTTCCTTTTAAAGTAGTGACCACAAGAAAGAAATCACCACTTTTATCCAGAGCTCTCATGAGCGAATGATCACGTCTCATGTTTCCCCACAGTGCTGGGCCCATGGGACCACTCTGCAGTCTTGATGCACGGCTGCTGGCTGCCATCTGGAGCCTCACATACAACCCCCGGGGCAAAAGCACCATCTGTACACTCCTCGACACCTTCTTTGAGACGTCTCCATCATGTTCTTCTCGAGACAACGGACAATGTCTGGAAATTCAGACCAGTAATACTGCTTGTGTGCCTGGTTGTTTGACCAAGGCTACACCCTGCCCAGCTCAGCCTACCATGGCAACCACTAAGCCTTTCACAGAAGAGACTGACTCTTTCTTTCTTCACAGGGTATCACCTATATTCTAAAGCGACTGTCTAGCCCTATTTTGTCTCCTTTAAAAGATCTCCCTAATCCTAATGATTTTTTATAACACACAGGAAAGAACAAGGAATTTGGAGTCCCTCTGAACCCTGGCTTTGCCACTAACTCCCTGTGTGACCTTGGACAAGTGACTTAACCTTTCTTTTCCAAGGAAACCTCAGTATTCTAATTTGTGAAGTGGGGGGATTGAATTGCGTGGCCTTTGAGGTCCTTTCCAGGTTATTCATTGTAAATTATCTATCTATCTATCCATCTATCCATCCCTATCTATCTCTCTATCTTTCCATCCATCCACCCACCCACCTATCAATCTATCTTTCCATCCATCCATCTATATATCTATCATCTATCTACCTATCTAATATTATATCATATGTCGTTATGTGTATTATGTAACGTATAATGTATACATTCGATCATATATTATAAACCATTCTGGTTGTTTTCCAATCATCAAGTCTAATACTTAATGGCTCAGGTGGCCAAACGGCCATTTTCTCCAACCCGCCTTTCTAATCTGGGATGAGGCCACAGGATCCAAGATTCAGACCTTATAAGCTGGCTTTCAAGGTCTTTCTCCACATGCTCCCAGCCTATCTTTCCAACCTCATTCCCCAATGCTATCCCTATACTTCTCTACAATCCAGCCAGACTGGTTTACTTGCTGGTCCCCACACATGGTCTTCCATCTGCCATTTCTGCACCTTAGTCCTAGTCATTGCACATACTTAGAATACACTCCCTCCTGACCTCTGTTTGCAGACTCTTTCTTCCTTCAAGAAACAGCTCAAGATCTGCCTTCCATGGAATGTTTTCTCATTCTCCTTCCCCCCTCCCCTAACTATAAGGATCCTCCTTCCCTGACTCCCTTTTACTTCAGCAGCATATCAGAGTTGGATTGGCATCTGTCCCATAGATGCTGAGCTGGCACCCTGGGCATATCTTGAAATGACCCAACACTCCATAGTATGTATTCCAACCCAACCCTCACTACACGGCTTTGTGGGGGTTTTTTTGTATTTGCTTATAATAGTGAACATATTTAGCTAGTGCTTTTAGGTTAATAAAGTGCTTTACCAGTATTGTATTGTTTGAGCCTCACAACTCTGTGACAAAAATGCTATTGTTATCCTCATTTATGCAGCTCAAGATGGACCAAGCCAATCTGCCTGTGGGATTTCCCCAGGGGGATGAGGAGGGAAAGGATTCCAAGCATGGGAGACAGTCTGGTGAATGCACAGAGGTATAGGATGTTGTGTCTACAGAACTCCAGGTGGGTCATTTTAACTGGAGTGTAGATACATGAAAAACCCAGAAAGGTCAGTGGGAAGCCAGATGGTAGCAGGCTTTCTGTGCCAGCCTTAAGAAGGTGGGCTTTATCCTAAAGGCCATCAGAAGTCACTGAAGACTTGAGGATAAGAGAGGCATATTCAGATTAAATTTTTAGGAATATTAATGACGTCTAGCAGAGGTGAGAGTAGAGAGTAGTCTGGGTGAGTAATATTTCTTACCCCCCTTCCCTTGGAGCTGGAGGTGAGAGCAGAGAGTGCTAGCGATTGGCTGCACTTGTCTCTCCTCACTGGGACCAGTTTAGATCGGGATCTTCTCTTGAGGTCTCTACTACACCCACCCCCCTCCTTTTCTCTCTCTATAATGGAGAAAACCCAAGGTCTCTCTCGTGCCAATCAATCTGTTGGCTTAGAGATAATGACATTAATTTGTGAGGATTATAGTCCCAATTTTACATGGCTTATTTTCTCTGCATTGCTTAAAGAAGCTAAAAAGAAAATTCAGATCACAAAATTCATAAAATACTCTGAGCCTTCAGGAAGTCTATTGATTGCTGAGGTGGAAGGGAAGTCTCTTAGCCAGTTGGATTTGATGTAATCATTTATCCATAGGTCCCTCCACACTTATCACAGTCTCTACAGCAAAAACATAAACTCAGAATGAAAATTAATTTATCTTTATCTTGTGATCCATTGTTTTAAAAATACAATGGAAGAGCAAACAAAATTTAATATAGCAAAGAAACACTTAGTAATGAACCACGCCACCCATTGTATATAGCAATAAAACAGGAGGGAGAAATATGCAGTGGAGTAGATTTAGCATTGTTCCAGCAGTTTCTCTAAGAGGCCATAAATCAGCCACTTTCTGCATGTTGTCTAAAAAGTCTGATCCAGGAGAAAGAAAGAATTCATGTCACCACAAGGTTTAGTGTCAGTCTCCTAGAAAGCATCGGTCTTCATCTGCTACTGCCTCCCCTTTCCCTTTCCCCTTCTTCTTCTTGTTCTTATTGCTGTTGTTCTTCCTCCTTCAGTTGCTCCTCCTCCTCCTTTTTCTCCTCTCTGTCTCTCTGTCTCAGTCTGTCTGTCTGTCTGTTTCTCCAATTTTCATTCTTACTCTTCCCTCATATCTCTCTGGGAAGATATTTTAAAACCTGCTACTGTGGAAAACTCTGGGTTCCATTTCTGATCCCTCAATTGCTTCTTCTCTTCCAGATCTGGGAAGAAATACCATTTCCAGGGTCTTTAGTGACTTCAGGCCCCCTCACAAGGCAGGCAGTCCGAGCCTTGCTAGAAGGACTATTGCGTTCATTTGGCAGCTATGCGGAGGATGGTTTGGATCAAGGACAAGAATCCCTTCTCTTCCTTCTATGGAAGGAGTCTTACAAACACCATGTCATGATGTTCTAAGATATAGAGCTGAAGGGACTTGAGGGACTGAGGTAAGTTCCCCCATTTCATAGATTCTATTTAGAAACATGCCTTTGGTTAAAAAAGAAGTAACAGGGTCACAGATCTAGAGGTGATCCAGCCCATTTTAAGGTGAGGAAACTGAGAGAAATAGAGATTAAATAACTTTCCCAGGACCATACAGGTAGTAAATATCGGAGGCTGCATTTTAACTCAGGTCTTCCTGAGTCCAGGCCAATGCTCTGTCCACTGCAGTACCTAAGCTGCCCCCTTAGAAGACCAGAACATTTCATAGAACATTGAGTATCAAGTCAAGACAATAGGCATTTATTAAGTGCCTACTACATGCCAGGCACTGTATTAGGCATGTAAGATCTGAAAGGGACCTTAGACCTCTTCTAGATTGGGGGTTCTTGGCCTTTTTTGTCATGAGACCCATCAGGCACCCTGGAAAAGCCAATGAACTCCTTCTCAAAATCATGATTTGAAATGAATTAAAATATAGGATTGCAAAGGAAACCAATCACATGAAAATACAGTGACCAGAATGTTTCAAAAAACAACTGCATAGGACCCAGCTTAAGAAACTTGATTCTAGACCAATGGACCTTTATTTCACAGATTAGGAAACTGAGAATGCCTTTCACATAGCTTCTCCATCACCTTTACTCATCATGACGGGATTGCTCACAATGACCTAATGACTTCAGGTTTGCACAATCCTTTCCATAGATTATCTCTTAGATGTGCAGAAAGCCATTTCTTACAGACTCTGTCTCCAAGCATCTCAAATATAAAAGGGAATTTGAATACCCTGGAAGCAATAGCATAGATGAATGAGCTTGGATTGTTTTCATTGCCACTATTATTGTTATTATTATCATTATGACTTTAAAGAGGACTGTCTAATGCGAGGAGAAATGATATTTTAACAACTGTGGGAAGTGATCTGAGAGACAGAGAGAGAAGGGCTCGCTTTCTGAGACACACCATATGGTTTTACAGAAAAGCTGAAATCTTTCCCAAAGCTTCCTGAAATGTCAGTTACTATTTAGCTCAAGGAAACAACTGTTACCTTGGCTTTAGGTGAAGCACTAATGATAGACTCAATTGAGCAATGATATCTTTGTCTCTCTCCTTCCTTTCCTTTCCCCCAAAATTCTGCTCAAAACTCCCTCCAGGAAGAATTCTCACTCAGTCTACCTAAATCCAATAATTTCATTGCTTTGTATCTCCTCCAGGCAACTTAGAAAGGGAGAGGAGGGAGGGACGAAGTGTTTATATAGTACCTACTATGTGCCAGGCACTCTGCTAAGCAATATAATCCCATTTGATCTTCATAACAATCCTGGGAGGTAGGTGCTGTTATGATCCTTACTTTATATTAAGGAAACTGAGACAGACAGAGGTTAAGTGGTTTGCCCTGGGTCACACAGCTAGTAAGTATCTGATATTGGATTTGAATGCAAGTCTTCTTGACTCCAGACCCAACATTCTATGTACTGTATCATCAACTGCTTTTAAAAAGAGCAATGAATTCAAAGTAAGGAAGACCTGGGTTCAGATGCGGACTCTATTACTTAACTATGTATTCTTTGGTGAAATCACTTTCCTATTGTAGGCTTCTATTTCTTTACCTCCAAAGTGAATTAATTGGACAAAATAATATCTAAGGTCCCTTCCAGTTGCTCAATCTATTCAACAACATTCATTAAGCACCTGTTAGGTGTTAAGGATACAAGAGAAAAAAATGTAAACAATTCTTGCCCTCAAGGAGATTATATTCTACTAGGGGAAACCATATTTACATAGAAAAATGGTACAAAATTTATACAAATTAATTTAGGAATTCTTTCATGCCATTGTCCACTTTATCTTTCCCTGTTCATCTTCTCACTAGGCCAGGGAGCAGATCTTAGAGGAAGCTTGGAACCACGGCTCTCATGCAGGGCTGACCTGATTGGTGATAACCTCACTGTATTTTGGTGACTCCAGTGGTCTTTCATATGGCTATTTTAGAATTAGCCATCCCTTATGTACTCTGTTCCTTTCTCCCTCCCTCCTTCTTAGGGAACTGTATTCAGATCAATTGTGCCATTGTTACTGGAAAGGGCATGTCAAGTGACTGCCAAATGGTTCTACCCACCATCTTTGTAACCTCCTTCATGAAAGACCTGGGATCAACAGGACAAGTCCCCTTATTTTGATTCTGTAATGTTCATGACATCCTTTACTTCTTTCCCTCGCCCCCATCCCATAAAAAGGATGACTCAGGGGGTGGCCAGGTGGCACAGTGGATAAAGCACCAGCCCTGGATTCAGGAGTACCTGAGTTCAAATCCGGCCTCAGACATTTGACACTTACTAGCTGTGTGATCCTGGGCAAGTCACTTAACCCCCATTGCCCCGGAAAAAAAAAAAAGGATGACTCTGTTTCCATGTAGAGTAAGCACTTGAGGTGCTATTCTATGACATGGAGAGATCCTGGAGACCCAGGCTCTAGATTGAGTCCTGCCACTACCTAGCCAGGAACCTTTGTGGGGGGAGTTGAAAGTCCTCTTAATTAGGAATCAGAGGAAGGGGGGGTTCAAAACCTGACTCAGCTACTTACTAACTGTATTTGAGGACAGGACAGCAAGTTTGTTGTCAATTATTTCAAGGTGCATCATGAAACCCCCTCATCATTTCACTAGAATAAACCTTTATTTTCATAGAGATTAGATTTTCTTGCCTAAAGTCTCCATCTTTAATCAAGTCTCCCCAGTCCCCGAGTCAGAATGAGGCCATTTTGTGGGATAACATGAACAGAGAACTCATTTTTAACAAATGCTGGCTTTTATCTCACCCTTCTCTACATTCCTGTTATTTTGAGACTAAATGTAGAGGTTGATTCCCCTGCAGGGCAAAATTCTTCTCCTAGCCAAGCTTCAGCCTAGACTGGATGGAGATGCTGGGCAGGGTGAGAAGTCCTAGTTTCAGGCCCCCAAGATAAAACCTCAGAACTGAAGAAGAAAGGTGTGGGGGGTGGTATGTCCCAGTTCTGATCCCTGAATTTGGAGTTAGAGGCATTGGATTTGAATCTTGACTTTGTTGTTTACCTCTTGGTTACTGCAACTCTCTGGACATGTTTCTACCTGGACAAAATGAGGGCATTGTGTTTAAGATCCTTTTGGGACAGATCTTATCAGGAAGCCAGGTTAGATAAGAGGCTAGATCCCTAGAGAAGGAAACAGATTTCCTACCCCTGCAACAAATATGTCCCAGATATACTGGTCAGTCTGTCTCACTGACTTCACAGAGTAGACATGTGATTTCATTGCTGTAGGGAATTCTAGGAGAGGAAACCCCTCCACCAATGCAGATCATCACCTATCTATTTAGAAAATTGTTTGGGACACCATAACAGAGTTAGGACCTGAACCCAGGTCTTTCCAATTCCAAGGCTGCCATACTGACCTGGCTGATGCTTATTACCATGTAGATTTGCATATGACAAGAGGTATAAAAGATATTATCAATGACCTGTGTGGTTGATTAAGGAGGGAAGCCAGTTGTGTAGTAGAGTGCAAGATCACAAATGTGCAGCCTGACTCCACAAAAGTTTTTTTTTTTTTAAGAGAGAATGGCGTCCAGTACATTAGACAAAACTTCTCTGAAGGATTTTCAGGAGGCACAGATCAGAATGAGGTAAATAAATCAACAAACTTTTATTAAGTCCCTACTATGTGCTAGAGTGGAAGCTAGGTAGTACAGTGGATTGAGCACTGGGCTTGGAAGCAGGAAGACTCATCTTCCTGAGTTCAAATCTGGCCACAGACACTCACTAGCTATGTTATCCTGGGCAAGTCACTTCACCCTGCTTGCCTCAGTTCCTTGTCTGTAAAATGAACTGGAGAAGGAAATAGCAAACCATCCAGGATCTCTGCCAAGAAAACCCTAAATGGGGTCATGAAAAGTCAGACACAACTGAAAAATGACCTAACAAGAACAATAACAACATGTGCTTGGTACTTGGAATAGAAAACCAAAAACAGTCCCTGCCCTCTGGGAGCTTACAATTGATTTGTGGGAATAGATTATAATAGACACAGGTGGAGGGTGGGTGTGCATGGATGAGATGGTAGATAGATACCCTGGAGTGTATAATTAGCATGAGAAACTCTCTCAGCTCCCCAAACTGCTGAAATATAATTGCTATGAGGAGATGGAAGAGCTCTTCAGATATTTACAGTTTTTTTTACCTAAAATAACCAAGCAGCTAAAAGCTTCAGATGACTTATTTTCCAATACATTCAGCCTCAAGAGGGAAAGAGAATAAAAGGGAGAGTTACAGAGATGAATCCAATTTTGGGGAACCCATTCCATGGTATGCTCTGTAGTTGGATATTTGGGTGAATCCAGTGAATCAATAAATATTTAAGGTGCATTGACTTTGGGTAGGGCACCATACTGGGCACTTAAAGTTCTCTTTTAAATTTTTTTCTTTCCCCCCCTCATGGGATCCTATGATCTTGTTGGCTTTAACTTCCAGCACAAAGGCCCCCCAGTGGCTAAGCCCTTCCTCTGTTCCTCCTTTTTCCTGCCCCTTTTGTGATAGGGAAGCAAGAAAGGCAGGACAATCCATACAGACTGCTGAAGTAGCCTGCTGTGATGCTGCTAAGAGATAATTCCATCTCCCAGAACCTCTGCTCATGGCAAAGAGGTAGTGGGGAGGGGCCACTGGGAGGAAGGAGCATCATAGATCTAGGGCAGAGTATTTTTAACTTTTTGTGCCATCGACCCCTCTGGCATCTGGTGAAACCTTTGGATTTCTCCTCAAAAGAGTGTTTTAAGTGCATAAAAAACAAATATAGGATTCCAAAGGAAATCAAAGATCATTGAAAATAGTAAGTTTTCTCATCCAAATGCATGAATCTCCTGAAATCTGTGGATTCTAGGTTAAGAATCCCTCCTCTAGAGCCAGAAAGAACCTCAGAGGTCCTCATTTACAGATTGTGAAACAGACTTAGGGAGATTCAATGACATCCCCGAGTTCACGTAGCCAGTAAGCATCAGAGGTAGGATTGGAAGCCAGGTTCTATTCCACGGCACCATATTTACCCCCTCAAAGAAAAAGGAACAAGACAAAGGAGGAAGTTAAAATGAACTATATTCCAGAATATGAGTCAGAGAGCACTGGCCACTAAAAACCTTTGTGAGATGTGAATTAGGAGCTGCTTGGGCAGTGTGCTTTACCAGAATGCTCAGCAATCAATCATTGCCAAGTTGTTGTCCCTAGATTCCTCTCTTAAGGCTTATAAAGAAGTTATCCTCCACCCTGCCCTCCCCTTTTTTCTCCTTCTTATCTCCTTTTTACTGACTCAGTCACTACTGGAGCCATTCATGGAGAATAAAACTTGTCACTTGAAATAAATGAAGGATATTTACAGAATCTACTGTACCATCACTCACAATAAAGGTTTGGGATTATATGGCTTTGAGACAGAAACTAGTTTTCACACCTATTTTCCCTGCTCTTAAAACCTACGTGCCACCATTATACAGCAAGTGGAATTTGAAGAGGAGAAGCCAGAAATGAAGCCAGCCTTCAAATGGTCCCTAGGTGTTTGAAAAGAATGTTACCCCTGGGGCAGCTAGATGGCACAGTGGTAAAGCACCGGCCCTGGATTCAGGAGTACCTGAGTTCAAATCCGGCCTCAGACACTTAACACTTACTAGCTGTGTGACCCTGGGCAAGTCACTTAACCCCCATTGCCTCACTAAAAACAAAAAAAAAGAATGTTACCCCTGTGACAGGGGGTGAACTTAGAGAAGGCTTCCAAGTGAGGGGCCCAGAGATGTGGAAGAATCTCTTGGAGTCATAGATGTAGATTTCTTACGTATCATGTAGTGAGACAGGAAGAGATCTTAGGGACCATCAAGCATAACCACTGTCGTTGCACAGATGAGGAAACTGAGGAAGAGTCAGTGTCTTGTAGCTCGTTAGTAGCAGAGCTAGAATGAGAAACTGATTCTACTGACCTTGTGTCCTACTGGACTGTCTCCTATAACGCCCTTCTGCCTTCAAGGATGGATGTCAAAGCATCTCAATAAATATTTACTGAGTGCCTCTTGTATTAGCCTAGGGCTGCTTAACCTGGGGTCCAGGAACTTAGATATTTTTTGATAACTGTATTTCAATATAATTGGTTTTTTAAAATAATCTTGGGCATTTTGTTTTATTTATTTAAGGACATTATTTGGAGAAGAATCCGTAGGTTTCAGGGACACCACAAACATTTAGCGGCCTTGTTTTAGACAATACAACCTGCTTCTTACTCTCCTCCCACCCTACTTTCCTTCCCCTCCTCCTCCTCCTCCTCCTCCCTCCTCCTCTTGGTCCTCTCTCAACTGTGTCCAATGTTTTCCTGTCCTTTCTACTCTCTATTAAAATCTGCCATCCAGAAAATAGCTGAGAAAGTTAATTTAGGAGATAATATAAAGAGGATCTATGTTTGGAAGGGAGATTAGAGAACAGCTCATCTAATCCTCCCTCTCCTCCCTGCCCCCCCCCCGCCCGCCATTTTACAGATGAGGAAATCGTGGTTGAACTATTTGTCCAAGGTCACGAAGGTAGAAAGCAGCCGCAGGAGCATTTGAACTCAGGGTCTCTGACCGAAATCTGAGCTCTCTCTATGATCCAGCATTGCCTCTCAGGGGTATTGCTCTCTTCTTTCAACTATGAGCTCTTTGCTGATGACATCCACGTCTTTCTTTCCAGTCTTAACCTCCCTCCTATGCTCTCTGTTGCTATTTGCTACTGTCTAATGGGCATTTCAATAGGAATGTTCCACTCTCCACTCAAATTCTACAAAAGCCAAGCTCATTATCCCCCTCAACCCCACAAAAAACTCCCTCCACTCCAACTCCTTCTCCTGACTTTCCTATTTTTTTGTTCCCTCATTTTTTGTCATCTGGATTCCAGACTTCAGTCCTCTCATAAGAGAATCACTTTTGCAGATTCATGTGGGCACAAACATTACTGTCAGGAGGAATCTGGGGTTGGGGATAGCAAGGATTATGAAGACATGGGGACAAAAATGAGGCTTTAGGAGGAGTATATACAGTGTTTTATCACTATGTTTAATCAGAGGCCAAGGGCTTAAGAAGGGGAAGGCAGATGTGAAAAATGATAAGCTTGTTAAGAACATGGTATCTCAGAATGGGATTTGGATTCATGGATTGGGGCTTAAAATGTAGGAATGATAGACTCTCCATCAAGTATGGAGTATATCATATAAAAATATATATACACATATATCTACAAAGTTGTATATGTGTGCATATATACATAGATGTATACAACATATACACATGTACATACACACATATGTGTGTATATATGTATGTATATGTATGTGTGTGGAGAGAGAGTATGGGTGGTATGGGTGGATGTGTATACCTGGAGTCTTCCAAATTTAATCAAAGAGCTTTTAGCTGAAAAGAATCAGGAGATAAAACCTCCACAAAATATAGCCATAAAGGGGCAGCTAGGTGGCACAGTGGATAGAGCACCGGCCCTGGAGTCAGGAGTACCTGAGTTCAAATCTGGCCTCAGACACTTAACACTTACTAGCTGTGTGACCCTGGGCAAGTCACTTAACCCCAATTACCTCACTTAAAAAAATATATAACCATAAAGTTCGAGACTACAAAGAGTGACAACAATGGAAGAAGGATAGCAATATATCAATAGAAATGTCCAGAAATTCATTGATGGCAAAATTCAAGGAGCCAACAAGAAAACCCATGGCCTCAGACGTCTGTGCACAAAGATATAAAGGAGGTGACAAGGGAAGTGAAGTAGAGGCATGGAGGCAACTTTGACTTCTCAAATGTCACTTCTCTGACCCTTGGAGGGATGAGACCCAGAGCCAGAACTTAGCTCAGGCATGTGCACATAGGTTAGGTGAAGGGAAGGGGTAACAGGATAGCATTTTGCTTTAAGGCGATAGTCTCATGTGAGGAAATGAACAATGCAGAGGCCAAGCACTGAAAACCCCTCTCTTTCTTCTGACTTGGGATTTGAAATATTTTGGGGGCCTTTGGAGAGAAGTCGACAAGGGGCAGTGAAAAGAGCACTGGACTTGAAAGGGTGGGGGGGTGGTTCAAGGGTGAGGATGTAGCTAAGGATCATTGAAAGAAACGTGGTATTGTCCCCAGAGTTAAGAAGAGACCACTTGGGAAGAAAGGGGAGGTAGATGAAGAGTTTGAGAAACTGATCACCAGAAAGGGTCAAGGGTCGCCCCCTCTTCACCCCTGCCTCAGGTTCTCTCTTCTTTCTTAAGGCACAACTTAACCACCTTATAGAGGAATCCTGTTCTAATTCCCTTCCCAACCTTCTAGCACCCCAGCCCAAGCTACCTTGCATTTAACTACTTTGTATATATTTGTATTTGTTTGCTTTACATTTATTGTATATCATAAACATATACTGTTTTGTATATATTTGTATAAGAATAAAATGGTTAAATATATGTACATATATATATATATATGTATATACACATAAATATACCATTACCTATAATATATAATGGCATTATCAATCATTACATACATAACACATAGTAAATATAAACATATAAACATAGTCTATAATATCGTAATATATATTACTTAAATGATCACCTATCTTTATGTTTATAATTAAGAGGGAGAGAAAACCCAGGCATACCTTGACATGTACTTTAGATTTGAGCAGAGTAGATTTCAAAGTATTGAAGAAAAGAGTTGGTAAGATTCCTGGAACTAAAATCAGTGATGTTTAGGAGGCCAGATTTGTCTCCTTACATTGAGGATCTCTCATTCGCTTTGTTTGTTATGCCTGCTTTATGTCAGTGTCAAGGGGGTCTCCAATACACTGTCCCTGGTATCTGTTCTTGGTCTTGCACTGATGAATATTTTTTATCAATGGCTTAGATTAAAATATAGATGTAATCTTTATGTAAATTACAGCTAGCATGAACCTAGGAGGAACAGTGAACACATTCAACAGCAATCCAAATTCCCAAAACTCTTGACGGGCTAGAACATTGGACTAAATATAATCAAATAGAATTTAATGGGGATCAATAGAAAGTCTTTCATTTGGGCTCCAAAAATGGACTTCTCAAGAACAGGATGAGGTAGTCATCCATCATTAGACAGCAGTTTATTTGAAAAAAATCAGGGGTTTGAGGGAGGAGGTTGGTGTTGTGGACTTCAAGGTAACTGTGTCCAGAAATAAAAGCTAATGCTTCCTTTGGAGGTGGGGCAGGCTGAGAAGGGGGGTGTCTGGCTTCTAGTTGTCAGGATGTGGGTTGGCCTGGTGTACTCTGCCAGGGTCAGAGCTCATATCCAGAGCATTGTGTTAGTTCTGGCCACTACATTTTGGGGATCTCATTGATAAAACAAAAGAACATCCTGGTTGCCTCCTACTACATAGGTATCAGTTAAGGAGCTAGAGGCATTGAACTTGAAGAAATGAAGACTTAGGGGAACTGATAATTGGTTCCAAGTACTTGAAGGGATGTCAAATGGAAGAGGGATCTGATTTGTCCTGGTCACTCCAGAGGGCAGGAACAATGAATGGCCATGGACATTTTAAAAAGAAAATCTAGGTTTGGTTCCTAGAATGACTCCTTCCCATTTTGAACTGTCTTTAAGGGAGGGCTTGCCATCTCTCAAGGTCATAATCAAGGTCATGGCAGAACAGCCACCTGTATGGTGGTACGTGGTAGAGGGCATCCTTTTCCTGGTGTGGGTTGGGTCAAGAGGTCTCTGAGCTTCCTTCCAATTCTAAGATTCCATGACTCTGGAATTCATCAGATCTTTCCGATGCCTGAGGTGTAGATAGGTTAAGTAGCTTGTCCACCTTTACCTAATCAGTCTGCTGGGGTTAATGATCATTCTTGGTTTTATTTGTTTCTCAATCAATGAACATTGAAGTGCTTCTGTTGCTTTCCAATTCTTTTAGCACGGTGATGGGCACAGCTGGTTAACAGATGTCTGCACCCCTTTTGGCTCAAGCCAGAGGAAAGAAGTACTAATTTGGAGATTTTAAGCAGCAGAAAGCTAACTGGAGAGGTTATGACTTTGGGCCGGGAGTCCTCAAGAATTATAGATTAATGGGTGCAGCCTTGTTCTCAGCTCACTGCTTTTATCCTCCATCTTCTGTCCTCATCTCCCCCCCCCACCCTCTTGGCCCCCCCAGCTGACCCTCAATGATTAAAGGGCAGAGTTTCCAAAAGGCTGACTAGCTTCCCAGTCCTAATGGATGCTAGATTGAACAGTGTCCTCAGCCAGCCAATTCTGGGTCCCTGCCTACAGCTATAAGCAAACTCAACAGAAGGTCCCTGCGGTGAATCAAGCAGGGCATAGAAATAGAGAGAGACACAATCAAACTCCCTTTGAGTTAAGAAAACATCTTCAAAAGAACCCAGCAATTGAAAAAAATCTCTTGTTGGAAGCTTAAACACAAATAAACTATAAGAAGAAACCCGACTGCAAGGAATTCTAAAGCATGGAAGCCTGCTTGGAATAGGTTTTCATTAAACACTAGAGCCAAGGGTTAGGTGGCAAAATTCTTTTTTGTTGTTGTTGGTGTTTTTTTGTGTGTTTTTTTTTGGTGAGGCAATTGGGGTTAAGTGACTTGCCTAGGGTCACACAGCTAGTAAGTGTTAAGTGTCTGATACCAGATTTGAACTCAGGTCCTCCTGACTTCAGGGCTGGTGCTCTATCCACTGCGCCACCTAGCTGCCCCAGGTGGCAAAATTCTTAAGGGGATTGTGTTCATCTCTAGCCCTTCTCTTCCCTCAGCCCCAAACTCCCCTGGCTTATTGTTTCTTACATTCAATTGTTCCTGTCTCCTTCCCCAAGAAACACAATGACTCATTCTGATATATACAGATGTTTCTAGGGTGGCAATTCAATGCCGTTCATTTTACAAATAAGAAAAGAGTCTAAGAGAGATGAAATGATTTGCTTTAGGTCATACAAATATGAATCTAGGAGCAGAAACCAGGTCTGCTAACCCCTAATCTATTTCTCTTCCAATAGGATCCTTGACCTTATGCTATGCCAATGTTTTTTTTTAGCAATGACCTGGATGAAGGCATAATCTTCCCATCCCATTTTTCTCATCATACTCCCCCTTCCCCTGACCTGCGCTGCCCTTGAACTCATCACCATGGCTTGTGTTCTCTTGTTTCTCCCCTTGCCTTCTCCAAGGGCCCATCTGGTCTTCTTAACTGTTCACATGACTTGATTGACATGGAAATCATTAACCCAATTCCTTCTGGTGAGATGGAGGACCAACAAGCCTGTTCATCTTCCCTGATATTGCCTATTAAAGTCCTTCAGGTATCACTATCTCCCCTGATTCCATGCCTTGAAGATCCTTGGCACTGTTATTTGTACTACTGATATAAGGTAAGGATGCCTGGACCTTGACATCTGTTCTGATGTTGTACCCTGAGGACTTCTGGATTTTTCATCCTCCCTGCAGATGAATATTCTTGTATATATATCTTGTACATACCTAGTCATTTACGTGTTATCCCCTACACTAGACCATAGACCTCCCCAGCACAGGAACCATGATATTTTTGCCTTTTTTTTTTTTTGGTATACCAATTTGCCTAGCATTTAGCACACTGCCTGGCACATACTAAGCACTTGATGAATGCTTGTCGATTAATTAGCTGATACTAAATGGCAGGTGAGGAGAATTTAGGCTTGATGTAAGAGAAAGTTTCCTAACAACGATCAGAAGAGGAACAATTCATAAACCTCGATCGTCTGAGGTGGGGGGAGGGGAAGACTGGAAACTGTTTCCTAATGGGAGACAGGTTCAACTACTAAGTGAAATTGATGTCAGTGCTCTCTGCTGTCCGTGGTTCTGATCCCCCTGCCAGAGACCCCAGCGCTCCCAAGGAGGCGGAGAGAAGTAGTGAAAAGAATATTGTACCTGGAGTCCAAGAATCACGGAACCTCAGATTCCCTCCACAACACACCAGTAAGTACTCATTCAGTCTTTTCTCAAAGGCTTTGAATGAGGGGAAACCCACTAAAGTGCTCTACAATTATTACCTCATTTCAATCCTCACATCAACCCTTCGAGGTAGGTGATATTATTAACCCTATTTTATAGGAAACTGAGTCAAATTGAGGTTAAAAGACTTGCCCACAGCCACACAGGCTGGTTTTGAACTCGGGTCTTATTATTCTTGACACAGGATTTGAAGATACCAATAAAATTTTGTTTTTTAAAAAAGTCATTCATTTGAAGACAAGAAAGATTTCATTTTTTTTTTCTTTGCTGGCCTCCAGCACCCTAGTTTGATTTAGTATTTCGGATTTGGTCAGAGGATGGGGCACAGGACAAGGAGCATTTTAATGTGGAAAGAAAATTAGGTCTCAGAACATGAAGTACCAGGCAGCGCCAGTCTCAGGTCGAGGCTTTGAGAGGCAGAAGTGCTCTAGGCTCTTGGCGTCAGAGTGAGGCACTAAAGCCACTAGCAATACCAATTAAATCACATTTTTGAGGTATTTAAAACTTGACATAGCACTTCAAAACTAGGGAGGAAGTTTTATGGGAAGTTTTATCCACCAAGGCCGGATAGGCATGTGGCCTAAAGGAGGAAGTGGCTCAGTATTAGTGTCATGGCTCCCAATTCTTTCCTTCTGATTGCCTCAATCTCCTCCCCCTGGTAAAAACATATCCCTCAAGATGTGGGGATAGGGGGCCTCAAAGGTTTTGTTGTGGGGTTTTTTTTTGTTTTTTGCTGATCAGAGATGTTCTGTCCATGGTGGAATGGGGGAGGGGGGTGCCTGAGGCAGAAATCACTCTTCTGCTCATAATGATTCAATTCTAGGTCACAGAAAGCCTACTCAGGGATCAGGAAAGGAGGAAAGAGAGAGATGCACTCCCCATGCCCTCAAGTAATATGTGAAGTTACTTAAAAAAAATAAAAGCCAAATGTTCTGGTGGTAGCCCAATCCGGATACCACAAGTAAATCATTCCAATTGACCCCAACTGAGGCTTTATAGAATAATAGAAAAGTTAACCAATCAGCTAATGTAAGGACACTAGATGTACAGGGCTAGAAGCCCCAGGTTTTAATCAGGGCTCCCCTCCTTACTAACTGTGTGACCCTGGACGATTACTGCACATTTCTGAATCTCAGTTTCCTTGTATATGTAATGTCTGCACCACCTTTTGGGTGGTTGGAAGAATCCAGAAAGAAAGATCCAATGAGATGAGAGTTAGAGGCATAGGTGGCATAATGGATAGAGTGCTTCACTGGGAGTCAGCCCAGTCACTCCTCTGCCCCAAGATCCCTGAGATTGAACAATCCTCCTTCAGCAGAGTCTGGGGACACCCTGTTCCTCAAGGCCATGATGCTCTTTCCTCACTTCCATATTTCCAAACTTGGCTAGATAAAGAGTCTGATTTTTTTGAGGCCAATAGATCAAAAGATAACCAGGCAGAGAAGGCAAGCCAATGTTTTCCTTCCTGTTGTTGACAGACAGGAAGATAATTAAATAGATAATTAAAGCACAAAGTGGCTTGTGGGCAGAAGCTGGGTGGCACTAATGAAAGGAGCTGATTGACATCCCTGAGAAATGAAGACCTAGGTTTAAGGAAAAGGTCACTTTCATTTCTGATTCCGTGCTTAGGCATCATCAGCCTGGCTACTCCCAGATTCCTTTCCTTGTTTGTGTCTTTGTATCTCAGGGAACAGTCCAGTGCTTGGCAAATAGTAGATACTAAGAAATATTTGTTACCTCAAATTATTAGTTTCTCACCCTACTTTGAACAGAATGGGGAAACTGATCTCAACAATGAATACAACTGGAATGAGGAGAAGGAACAGCAACTTAGGAGAGGGTGGGGACAGGGTTTTCATCCAGCTTCTGACAATTTCCTTGCTATGTGACCTTGGCATATTTCTTGGTCTCTCTGTGCCTCATTTTCCCTTTGGGTCAATAACACTGACCTATCCAATATTTCAATTTAATTTAATAAATATCTACTAACTTCAAATGTCTCAGCTACTGGGGAAAGAATGCATTATTTGACAAAAACCCTTGAGACCTTGACCAAATAAGAGATAAAAAAGTTTCACAGGAGACAAAATGGATAATTTTGATCATATAAAATTTAAAAGTTTTTGCACTAACAAAACCAATGCAGTTAAAAATTAGGAGAAAAGCAGGAAACTGGGAGAAAAATCTTTGCAGTGAGTTTCTCTGATAAAGAGAGTCTCTCATTTTTAACATACATAGGCATTAGAGTCAAATTTACAAGAATAAGAGCCATTCTGCAATGATATGAATAGGAGGATATGAATAGGCAGTTTTCAGGGGGAAGAAATCAAAGTTGGCATTAGCCATATGAAAAACTCTCTAAATCACTAATAATTAGAGAAATACTCATTAAAACAAGTTCAAAGTATTACCTTACACCAACAAGATTGACTGAGATGACATAAAAGGGAAATGACAAATGTTGGAGGGGAATGTAGGAAAACAGACATACTAATTCATTGTTTGGGCAGATAAAAGGCTCAGTGGATAGAGCTCCAGATCCTGAGTCTGGAAGACCCGAGTTCAAATCTGCCCTCAGACATTTACTAGCTGTATGACCCTGGGCAAGTCACTTAATCTTATTTTCCTCAGTTTCCTCATCTATAAAATGATTTGGAGAAGGAAATGGCAAACCATTTCATTACTCATTCAGTCTTTTCTCACAAATTTTGAATGTAGGGAAACCCACTACTTCACAAGGCTAAGTGCTTTACAATTATTACCTCATTTGAGCCTCATACCAACCCTATGAGGTAGGCAATATCATTATCCCCACTTTACTGATGAGAAAACTGAGTCAAACTGAGATTATAAGGCTTGCCCACAGTCATACAGGTAGGAAGTACCTGAGGCTGGATTTGAACTTGGGTCTTATTATTCTTTGTTTTTGTTTTTTGTTTTAGTGAGGCAATTGGGGTTAAGTGACTTGCCCAGGGTCACACAGCTAGTAAGTGTTATGTGTCTGAGGCCGGATTTGAACTCAGGTCCTCCTGAATCCAGGGCCAGTGCTTTATCCACTGCGCCACCTAGCTGCCCCCTATATATGCTATTCTTGACACAGGATTTGAAGATACCAATAAAATTTAAATTTTTTTAAGTTATACATTTGAAGACGAGGGAGATTTGTTTTTTTCTTTGCTAGCCCTTGGGACCCTGGTTTGATTTAATATTTCAGATGTTTTGGAGGATGGAACTTACATTCAAGTGGGAGAAAAGAATTTATTCCCAGGTAACCAAGCAACAACAATAATGATGACGGTGGCGATTATGACGTTGATTAAGCATTTATTACTATACACAAAGCTCTGCGCTAAGCACTGGAGTTACAAATAGGAAAATAAGGCAGTCTCTGCTCTTGAGTGGTTCACATTAAAAAAAGGGGAGACAACATGTGTGGAAGGTCCCACCTCTAAGTCAGATGAAAAGGTCCCAAGGTCCTTAGGGTGCAGCAACAAAGCAGATGGCAAGGCCTCTTCTTGATATCATTTTCACTGATAAAACCATGTCAGTTTCTGATCCTGAGCCATTTGACACTGGGTTTGAGGTTCAGGGTCCTGGGCTGAGGAATAAAGGTGATGGTAGTGGTTTGATTTGCCTGATATGTGCTGCCTTTCTTCACTCCCTCAGGGTGACCTGCTGCCTCAGTTTGCCTATTCTGTGAGTGACCATTAGTTGGCCATTGGTGGGAGTGATTAGCCCCTTATCTACAAGAACCACTTCACCTGGTGTTTGGGCTAGGATAGAAGTAGGACTGGTGCTCTAGGGGGCAGGAAGGGGGGAACTGCTTCTCCCAGAGTTCTTGTGCCCAGCAGTTGGTCATAGTGGTGGTAAAGAAGGTGGGCCCTTTCTCCATGAAGATTTATCCCCTCAATGATATCTATAGGGGTTGGAATAAGGAAAGAGACAGAGAGACAGGAGAGACAGAGAGACACACACAGAGAGAATAAGCTTTTGCTAAGTGCCTACTATGTGCCAGACACTGTGCTAAGCACTTTATAAATACTATATCATTTGATCCTCACAACATCCCTGTGAGGTAGGTGTTATAATGATTCCCATTTTACAGTTTAGGAAACTGAGGCACATAAAGGTTAAATGACTTGTCCAGGGTCATGTAGCTAGTGTCTGAGGCCTGATTTGAATTCAGATCTTCCTAACTCCAAGCCCAGGACTCTCTCCATTAACTTTCTCCAATGCCAATGATCCATGCCCCCAACGATCACTACCTTTTGTTCTTCTCTTCCTAGTGTGGTATTGGAATAACAACTTGCCATGTGAAAAAAAAATCTATTTTCTAAGTTCTAAAATGTGATACACGTACGATGTGAACCACAATAGAAATGCATCCCCCCAGAAAGTGAATACTGAAGGATATGGGTTATGGAAATGAACAACATCCTGTAGTATCTGAGCAACTTCCCCCACCCCATATTTCCCCAGGAGAGAGAAGAAACATGCTTAAACATCATGGCAGGAGGTATTTAAGTCAGAAGAACTTCCTGAGATGAAATCCATTGGAGGTGCTTAAGCATGGCGGGACAATCAGCTGACAAGTCCATGGTGCCTGTTCAGGCACAGGTCAGGCTAGCTGACCTCTGAGACCCCTCCCAACTCAGAGATTCTGTGCATCTGTGAAATCTCCATTTCTCCACCCTCAGGAGCATACATTGGTCAAAAATGGCAAAGCTGAAATAGGAAGCAACTTCATCAGTCTCCAGATCCAATCCTTTCAATTTGTGGGCGAGGAAACCGAGGGGCTTTATGTGAGGCAAACACAATGTTTGTGAGCCAGTCCTTTATTTTTTTATAAGATCATGAGATCCTGAGTCACAAGGGATCCTGGAGAGAACATTGAGTCCAATGTTATTATCTTATAAAGCAGGAAAATGAGGCTCAGAGATAGATGTCACACAAGTGGTCAGGAATAATCATAACTTACACTTACATAGAACTTCAGGAGTAAGACCTGAGACCATGCAGAGTGGGGATGAGACAGATCATAGTATTTTTAAAGTATATATTATTGGGGCAGCTAGGTGGCGCAGTGGATAGAGCACTGGCCCTGGAGTCAGGAGTACGTGAGTTCAAATCCGGCCTCAGACATTTGACACTTACTAGCCGTGTGACCCTGGGCAAGTCACTTAACCCCCATTGCCCCGCAAAATAAATAAATAAATAAATAAATAAATGCTGGGGAAAAAAAACAACCTAGAAAATGCTCCTTAAGTAGTTGAAAAGAGCATAGGAAGGAATGGGAATCCATCTGAATCTTGCCTCATCCTCATGATGTACCTTTATCATTACCCCCATCTTACAGATGAGGCTATGAAGGTGAGGCCTAGAGCATTGACATCACTCACCCATGACCACACAGGTAGGAAGTGTCAGAAATGGAATTTGAGCTTGTGTTCTGACACCAAGTCCAGTATCGAAGCCATTATGCCCATTACGTTGACTTTCAACAATAAGGTAATCCAATCTCTCATTTTACAAATGAGGAAACTGAGACCCACAAAAATGAGGACTTAGGGATTGTTGATTCAAAGTCCAGTACTCTATCCATTACGCCACACTGCCTTCTTGTAGGAGAAGCTGGAATCAAGGAGGAAAGAAATTAGTCTTTCAGAGGGCTACTATCATCCATAGTATATGTGAAAAGTCAGATTCCTGATCTGCCCAAGAGACCCAGTTTTTAGTCTTAACTATGCCCCTATACACGCTAACAAAGCCAACAGCTCCTCCCAGCTGCAACAGGCATAGACCAGAAAATCTGTTTTGGAGGGCTGATTCCCACCACCCAGCACTGTTTCCCAGTCATCCCTTTGGGCTGTAAATACCTAGTAAAGCAAGAAGAGACTCCCTTTAGATGTGAAGCACCAAGGTGCTGGGAATTCTCTGGGAACTCAGCACTAGCTCTGACATTCACCTGAATGATTCTTAGTCTGCAGTTTTAACATGTTAAGTGAAGCTTGTGACTGCAGATGAAAGTCTCACCTTCAGAGCTGATGGGAGCCTGGATTATCACCTTCAAACTGCTGAACATGAGTTTTCCCTAAGCAGTAGCTGAGCCAGCTGCAAAAGCTAGTGCCCTCACTGCTTTGAAAAAACCAAATGGGGAAAACAAATTTCTTGTATCTGGTAATACTTACAGCTGGCAAACACAGTTCCTGCTTCTTCTCAACTGCTTAAGAAGCATTTTCTGGTTTTTTCCCTTTTTTAACCCTTTCCTTCCTATCCAACAAAAGTATAGACTTTTAAAATACAATCATCTGGGTCACCCGCACCACCCACTTTCTCAGCTCTTATTCTGAGCTGCCAAACACCAATTTGTCCCACTACAAATCCATGTTATGTCATTTCAACAGGGCCCTCATTGCTATAGAGGAATCCTGTTACGTCCTTGCCTGGTTAATGTTTCGATCCTATTCCCTGAAGCTGGTTACAAACCTCCTCCTTTCTTAAGCTTCCTTGCACTGCTTCTCCCCAGCAAGTGATTTCACCTCCATCATTACTGAGAAAATTCAAGCCATACACCATGAGCTACCTCATCCCCCCACAGACCACAAATCAAAAGCCCTCACTTGATTTTCTCATCTATTGTTTGTTTGGGGTGCTGGAGAAGAGGAAGCTGTTCTCTTTGTCCACACCATCCCCTCCACTTTTATTCTCATCCCCTCTTATTTCTTACAAAGATCAGTCCTTCTTGCCTTCATCTTTAGTTTGCCATTATCAGCCAGCTTCATTCATGCTGCTTATGAATATGTCCAGAATCCCTTTTTCTTAGTCAGTCTTTGCTTGACCTAATCACTCAATGGTGTAGGCAAGAGCTAATGAGGGCCTGGACCTGCATTTTGTCTGTGTGAATGGAGAGAAGGGAATGTTTACAAGCAATGTTGTAATGGTCAAAATGACAAGAGTTGTCAATGAACTGAATATATGGGGTGAAGGAGAGGTAGCAGTCAAGGATGACCGGAGGATGTGGATCTGGCTGACTGGGAAGATGGTGGTGTCCTCAACAGTAATGGGGAAATTTGGAAGTTGAAGAGATTGATAGGAAAAGAAGAGTTCAATTTTGGGATGGGCAGCTAGGTGACACCATGGTGCATAGAGTTCTGGGCCTGGAGTCAGAAAGCCTCATCTTCCTGAGTTCAAATGTGACCCCATATACTTTCTGTGTGACCCTGGGCAAGTCACTTAACCCTCATTTCCCCACAAAGAAGGAGAAGAAGGAGAAGAAGGAGAAGAAGGAGAAGAAGGAGAAGGAGAAGAAGGAGAAGAAGGAGAAGAAGGAGAAGAAGGAGAAGAAGGAGAAGAAGAAGAAGAAGAAGAAGAAGAAGAAGAAGGAGAAGAAGGAGGAGGAGGAGGAGGAGGAGGAGGAGGAGGAGGAGGAGGAGGAGGAGGAGGATAATAGTAGCATCAGCCTTCCAGGATTGTTGTGAGGGTTGAGATATTTGTAAAGTTCTTTGCAAACATTAAAATGCTATGTAAATGCCAGCCTAGGTTCATTAAGCTAGGAAGTGTCTGAGGCAGGATTTGAGCTCATTTGTCTTGACTCCAGGTCCATCATGCTATGATTGGCATTATATGCCACCTTGCCACTTATAATTAATTGAGGTATTATTTAGACATCAGAACCTTATGTTCTTAAAACCAGGAGCAATGGATTGTGGTTGAAAGAGGCATATTTTAGTCCAAGGCAAGAAAAAACTCTTTCTAATAACTAGATCTGTCCCAAAGTGATGCTCTAGCTAAGGTGGTCGTGAGCTCACTATCACTGCAGGTCTTAAGGCAAAGGTCCAATGGCCACTTGGGGGGGGGGCTGGTGGAGAGGGGATTCCTCTCATGTATAAGTTCAAGTAGAAATTGGACTAGATAGACTTCAGGACTTGTCCAGCCCCTGAGATTCTGTAATTTGCTAGAGATTTTCAAGCAGAGTCTGGATGCCCACTTTCCTGGGGTGGTATAGGGATGAAGCTTGATCAGGCTGAATTCAATGGACACAAAGCATCCTTTCATCTCTGACACTCTGTGACTTGATAAATCATTTAAAAATGAGCCCACCAAAAGTATCTGGACTGAGAAGCCAAAAGTCTGGATTTGTCTGGAGCAGCCTTGGGATGGAGGGAGAAGGCATGGGAGGGAGGAGAAATGAACAAGAAGGAAGTGAAATAATCCCTCATCACTTGAAGTTCTTGAAACATGATGAATTTCTGATGAAACATGGCTAAGTATTGGCTAATTTTCATAACCTGTTCCTTCCAATCAGCTGTTACACTATCCCCAGTGCTTTTTATCCAATCAATCAACAAGGGTTTATTAAGCACCAGGCACTGGGCAAATTGCCAAAGTAAGAAAGTCCCTTCCCTCAAAGAGTTTACTTTCATTGTTTTTTCCCCCTTTTTAAACTAAATTTTATTTGGGGCATTTAAGAAGCATTTATCCTCTCTATACATACACATATACACACAGATATAGATATAGATATATACATATAAATATGTGTGTGTACATATATATACCAAACATGCAAAATAAATACAAGGTAATGGGACAAGGTGGCGATGAGTTGTCTTTTGCCCATCCATTGCAAAATACTTGGCGCATTAAATTTTGTTAGAAGCTAAGGTAAAATTCTCAAATATTACCCTCATCTTCTTTTGTATACTATGAAAATTCTTATAAGACAGGCAACATGGTTCAGTGGCTAGAGTAATTCTTGTAGTCAGGAAGACCTGGGTTCAAATCTTGCTGAGTTCCGAGTCATTGGGCAAGTCTCAGAGAATTTTAAATTACAGGTGTACATTGGTGGATAGAGGTTCCATACTGGAAGTTCTCCATATTTCTACATCCAAAGAAATAATAGGATCACAGGTACGTGTGTGTGTGTGTGTGTGTGTGTGTGTGTGTGTGTGAGAGAGAGAGAGAGAGAGAGAGAGAGACAGAGAGAGACAGAGAGAGAGACAGACAGACAGAGAGACAGACAGAGAGACAGAGAGACAGAGAGACAGAGATGGAGAGATGGGGAGACACAGAGACACAGAGAGACAGAGAGAGATGGGAGAGAGGAGATAGATGAAGACAGAGAATGGGGAAAGAAAGAGGAAGAAAGGGAAGGAGAAAAACCGAGGGAGAGGGGAGAAGATTTATATTTTGGATTTTATTATTATTGGTTAGGGTGTTCTTATGTGAAATTATCTTTAAAACCCTGAACTGTACTCTGAGATCTTTATGTAAGCACTTTGTGGAAAATTTTCTTCAAGTCAGACTCTGCCTTAAGTAAATGTTGAGTGCATGGAAATGACTGGAATAAAATCTATTCCTTTCTGTAATAAGGCAAAAATCAATACCAGGAACACTGAGGAAACTGCCTGGTGCTCTTTTAAAGGGCAATGTCTTCTAGCAGCTAAATGACAAATGTTTGCCGCCACCCCTGGTGTGCCTTGCTCTAGAGAAGTCATGACCTCCCTGGAAGCAAGGCTGACTCATCCTCACTTTTACTCAACAATAAGTCCTTTGGTCAAATATATGCCTAACTTAAAGGGAACGAATTCTCTTGGCATTGTAGCCCGAGCTGTAAATGCACAGGATTGGCACTGCTGGGTTTTCTTTGCATTGTATCTACCTTTTTCTTTCTTTTTTTCTTGCTGTTTTCTTTTCTTTTTGTCCTCGTTTTTCTCTTTGCATCTATGTTATATCTATTTACATGTGTACACATTGTCTCCCTCCATAGACGATAAACTCCTGGGGAACACGGTCTGTTTTATTTTTGCCTTTGTGACCCCAGTGCCCAACTCAGTGCCTGGTACATAGAGTAGTATATGCTAAACACATGCTGGTTGAATGATTGATTGCAAATTAGTTTGGTCAGATTAAAGTTTAGTTGCCAAAAAATACTTAACAAAGAATCATTGACATTAATAATATTTGTATAATTTGTGTTTGTTTTTGTTGTTTTTACAGGAACTATGAGTTTATCAGTGCAGATTGTTTCCTATAGAAGTATTCCTTTACTAATGAGAGCAGCATCTTATCAACAACTTGGAATCATAAAGTCTTACGTGGAGCATCCTGAGGTTATGGGACTTGCCCAGGGTCACTCATCCACGATGAGTGAGGCAGGGCTAGAATCGGGTCTTCCAGGCTCCAAGACAAGTTCTCTATCTCTTTCATGTACTTGTGCTGCCTCCTCCCTTCCTCAATAATTCATTTCCTCATTGAGGTGACATGAAACAATTGTCTGTCTCATTGTCCCTGTAGAAAAGGCATCCTAGCTCAGTTTCTGTTGAAATTAATGCTCTTTGGGTTTTTCCTGGAGATTTTTTATCTGCTCTATCAACTGTGTACACAAAATTAGAGAGTCAGTGTTCTTGGTCACTTTCTTTCAAAGACCTGTGATGTAATGGGGATAGAGGGCTAGACTTGGGGTCAGAAAGGTCTGAATTAAAATCCTACCTTGGATATAGACTACCTGAATGATCCTGGGCAAGTCAGCTCTCTGGTCCTTATCTATAAAATGAAATGGTCATACTAGATTGACTCAAGGTGCCTACCAGCTATAAATCTATGACCCAATGTTGCCATTGGTGTAGGTGCTGACTCCTATGACTTAGTAGAGGGTATTTGAGAGGTGCTAAGGACAAATAGTCCAGCTTTTGGCCAAACTGGTAATGAGCTTCTCCAAACCTAGCAGGGCTGGTCCAGACATATGTCATGCTGGACAGCAGACATAGGGTGCACTGCTAGACTCAAGTTCAAAGCCTTTCCAGCCTTGTAGGCCCTATCAAAGCTTATACTCCATTGGCCCCAAGAACATTCAAGAACCCAGGATCCCCTACATGCTCTCCTGAATATTAGAAGAACACTACTGAAGAGATCCTGGTTACTAAGTACAAAATTCATTTTATAAAAAATTTCTGGATGATTAGATTGATTGATTGTTTGCCTTGTGGGAAGAGAGAAGAACCCTCCCCCCCAACATTGAGACACATCATATCTTCAAACAAAGACCATAAGGGATGGAAACAGGTAAAGTGGAAGAATGAAGGGGCGTGTGAGCGGTACGCACTGGGAATAACTTTAAAGCCTTCTCTACTTTGAGGTGAGATGAAAAGGGAAAAGAACCACATAAATAATTCTAATAAATTCTGAAAAACAGTCCCTTTCTAACACTGAAGAAAGGAGGCCGGGCAACAATCAGGCATGCTGCCTCTGATGTTCAACAACTCTTCAAAGGTTTGGTCCTAGGGGGTTTTCAGAGGATGTCATTTGTAGCTTCCAGTTTACATGAGCTTGTCTCATGCCCTCCCCACTTTTTAACAAGTGATAGAGTTGGGATCCACTTATGAATGGAGTCATCCTGGTTTTATAACAAGTAGGTCAAGTGCTACATCAGTGTCCACAAAATGCTAAAAGACCTAGAGGCTGGTCTGTAACAACTTGGGTGGATCCTCCTGTAGGATGAGACATTGTGACTGAATTGCCACCTTCAGCTCCTCTCATAGAAGCTGCCCCAACATGGATGAGATCACTGAGGAATTGAAATGTCCCAGTGTCTTATATTTGAAATCAAATTTGGTCCAAACTCCATTGAATTTGAGTGTTAAATGGTCATGCTGTGTCCATGTGCCTGGTGGATGCCTATAGAGTGACGGAAAGAGGGTCAAGCTTACAAATGGGAGAGGCCATGGCTTGAATCCCACCTTTGCCACTCTATGAGGAGGAGCAAGTCACTTCATCTGAGCCTCAGTTTCCTGCTCAGCAAACTGGGGATTATAATAACTATAGAACCTATTCCACCCAGGGCAATCTTGAGGATCAAATGAAAATAAGGTAAGGATAAACCTTGAAGCACCCTATAAATGCCAGCTATTTTTTTTATGAAACTGTGATCTGGGCTCTCCTACCCCAAACCAGAGTAAAAATCCATGAGTGATGAGAACTCCCTGCCAGGGTTTCCCCGGGACCAGTCCTTCACTTCATCAACTTTGTCCTCCATCAACTTCCAAGAATAAGAATTCTCATTGTACAACTAGCTGAGAGAAGGCAAATTAAGTTGGAAAACTGTGCTGACCCAATGACCAGAACTCAGGGTTCAAGTCAGGCAAGGTCCCAGGGGCTAGAAAGTTAGGTATTATCAGTGATGGATATGCAGGCAAACTGTGTTGCCTCTAACCTCTGGAATGACTCTTTCTCCAGCTTGATAATTGGTAGACAGCCCCTTGGACATGGCCAAGGTTCCTTGCCCTCTCCACACATGATGCCTGTGCAGAGGGTCACTACAGATCAGAAGGAATTTTAACACAATGTCTAAAGCCTATGGTTGAATGATTGAGTATCTCGACACTTAACTTAGTGGAGTGAGGGGGAGGGGGGGGGACTGGATAAAGGACATGCCAATCCACCCTACCTTTTGGCATTGGTGCCAATGGCTGGACTCTCTGTGTTACCTTGTTGAGGTTTCTTTTTGGCTACCTAGGAACAACATCACATGTAAAAGGAACTTCAAGGGCCATCTAGATCTCAGCAAGATTTGGTCCCTACCATAGCCAAGTAAATGGTCACTGAACTTTAGCTCCAAGAAATTCCAGTGAGGGGGAGCTCGTCACTTTCTGGTTTCAATCCTACTTTTGGCTTGCTTTAATTCTTAGGAAGTTTTTCTTTACTCCAAGCCTCAGTTTGCTTCTCTGAAACTCTACTCAGGGATCCTTGCTGAGCAAAGCAGATAAAACCCAATTTGCTTTCCAGTTCATATGATTTAAGATGACTATTATGTTCCTCAAGACAGCTAGGTGGCACCATAGTGCACAGAGCATCAGGCCTGGAGTCAGGAAGACTCCTGTTCCTGAGTTAAAATCTGGTTTCAGACACTTACTGGCTATGTGACCCTGGGCAAGTCACTTAACATTCTTTGCCTCAATTTCCTCGTCTGTAAAATGAACTAGAGAAGGAAATGGTAAACCACTCCAGTGTCTTTGCCAAGAAAACCCCAAATGGGATCATAAAGATGCAACTGAAATGACTGAAGGACAACAAAATCATCCCCCCGCCCCCAAGCCTTCTTTTCTTCAGGCCAGATCATCCCATTTTCTTCATCAAGTCCACCTGGGTATTATCTCAAGGCATTCCATCACCCTCTTCACCCTCCTCTGAATACTCTCCAGCTGATCAATATTCATTCTAAAATGTGGTACCCAGAACTGAATCAATCAACACACATTTATTTAGTGCCTATCCTGTGCAACATTCCAAGTATAAACGGAAATAAGCTAAGCTCCTGCCTCATCATGTTGGTATTCTATAGATAAGCATTTAATTTGCAAACTCCCAGCTTTCTGGCTTCCCTTCCTGCCTTTCTACTTTGGGTAAATGTAGGTGCTTTGCTGAGCTGAGCTTTTACTTTTGCAATGTTACTGTGTTCTGCCCATAGTAAAAATTGGGAAAATCTTAACAGCTTGAAGCCCAGTTCAACTCCAGAAATACAGTGCCTGGAATATAGTAAGCACTTAATAAATGCTTCATTCATCCATCCAACTATCCATCCATCTATCCCTCCATCCCTCCATTCATCCCTCCATCCATCCCTCTATCCATTCATTCACCCATTCATTCACTTATTCAGATGACAGAAAATATTTCAAAGTCTATGACTGGATGAAAGATAGAGTCTAATGCCATTATCTGTTTTCTAAGAAGGAAAAAAACACAATCTGGTAGCTGGGCGTAGCTGCAAGGTGCCCTTTGAAAAGTTTGTCTTTCATTTTCTTGACTTTCCTTTATTTTCTTCCCCACCCCCTCCCCCCATTAGTGTTCAAAGGATGCAAGGTCTTCTTCTTTTGACTCTTTTTCCCCTAAAAGTGCCCTGGACTACTTAGAAACCAACTCCTGCTTAATTCCTTTTATCCATCTGCCACCTAGTAAGAGACATGCTTTAACATGTCAGCCCCTTGAAGTGTAGTTTCTGAATTTCTGGAGTGCAGATTCATTAGTGGGTAGCTACAACACTGGCATAGGTAATGTTGCTTCAAAGCAGCTTAAGGAAAGGCAGACATCTCAATGCTAATTTTTTACGGACCAACACCTCAGTCCAGGAAATTATTCTTTTTGCATTTCTCCTTCACAAAAGACAGTCTTTTGAATTGTGTGACCGCTCCCCCAACAGTGCCAGAGACAAAGAGTCCTATTGGAGGAGGTTTCTTCAGAATTGTAACCCTGCCCATGACCTAAAATAACTGTGGCTAGCATGTCCTAAGAGGCTGGAGGCTCCATTGCCTAAAGTGTCAGAGAGGGATAAATAGTAGAATTTCAGACCTTGGGGTTGGAAGGATCTCAGAGGTCATTCAATCCATTCCCCTCTTCATTTTACACAGGAGGAAACTGAGGTCCAGATAGTTTAAGTAATTTACCCAACAGATATTAGAAGGTGGAGCTGGATTTCAAACCTAGGCTTAGTGTTCAGAGGAACACTAAGTCCAGAGGAGCTTTCTCTGTACAACAAATCCCAGTCAAGGGCCATCTCAAGCAGTCAACTGATAAACATTTATTAAGCATTTAATCTGTGTCTATGGGAACAATTTTACTGTTTTAAAAAAATGACTATACTCTAATTTGAGACTCCAAATTGGGACAGGAGATTTCATTTCTTCATGAAACAGCAAAGTATTGAATAGACACACTCACACACAATACACTGCACATACCAGGATGTTTTTCACTGTATATACATTCATATATGGTTATACTTACACACACGTACCTGGATATTGTTAGAATGGATATCATAGAGTGGGGAACAAAGAGTGCAGGATCTCAGATCAGGGAGAACTAAGTTGAAATCCTGTCTCAGACACTACCTGTGTGACCTGGGGAAGACCTCTTAACAGCTCTGAGCTCAGGAAGCTCTCTCAGAATGAGTCATAGATTGGTTGTGATCTTCTGTGTGTGTGTGTGTGTGTGTGTGTGTGTGTGTGTGTGTGTGTGAGAGAGAGAGAGAGACAGACAGACAGACAGACAGACAGACAGACAGACAGAGACAGATTCCTTCATTTCTCTTTTCTGTTTAACTCAAATGAAAATATCAAATACAACAATTTTTACCCACAGATCACACCATTTATCATTTTCTTAGTTTACTTGCCTTCTGATTAAGCAAGACATCAGACGATGGTGTCTTAGTCATAAAAAGAGAATATCAATCACACTTTAAAACTTTAAATGAGATGTTTCTAATGTATCTCTCCATTATTAATAACATCTTCCACATACAGAGAAATATATGAATTTGAAAACATACCAAAGAAATGCGGTGACAGAGTCAGGTTCCCTTAAACTGTGCTATAAAGTTCGTCTTTGATTACTTGAAAACAAAATGCTTGGGGCAGCTAGGTGGCGCAGTGGATAGAGCACCGGCCCTGGAGTCAGGAGTACCTGAGTTCAAATCCGGCCTCAGACACTTAACACTTACTAGCTGTGTGACCCTGGGCAAGTCACTTAACCCCAATTGCCTCACTAAAAAAAAAAAAATATTGAAAACAAAATGCTTTCCCCTCACACCCTGGAGCTTTCCGCATTGAGGTCATTTGTTTTTCTAGTCACTACCTTCTGGGAGCTGTGATTGTCTGTGGTTCTTTACCTATAAGGAAATTAAACCTCAACTCTTGCTTCTGTCTTTACTAGAAAGAAGTGTCAGTGACCCTTGATAAGTCATTTCCTTTAGATGGACCTCACTTGGCTAACATAGAAGATAAGGGATTAGACTTTGCAATTCCTGGGATCCCTTTCATACTCTTTCTCTGAATCTAAATACAAGATGTGGGACCTCCTATGATTTCAGGGAATGGAAGTTAAGGCTTGGGGAGTTGGGATCCACTTAGAGCAGAAAGATGCTCTGGGCAGAGGGTTAGTACAAATTCCTACACAAATAGCTACAGTACACCTCTTCTATGGCTAAAAAAAGTGTGGTTATTACAATAATGGAGAAAGGCACATTTGTTTCTTTGAGACTCAGTCTCCTCACTTGTAGAGATAATAATATCTGCAGTACTGACTTCATAGATAAAGCATTCTGAAAATCTTGAAATGCCATATAAATGTCACTATTAATATTAATAGAATCTGTTTACTTGGAAAAGGGCATATGTAGGAATAGGGGTTGCATTTCCAGACAGCCATCTCTGGATCCCATAGATCCCACATTCTGGTTATACAACAGCATATATGTCATTGGAGCATTTACCAATCCAGAGAGGGCAATGCACTGCTTGGGGCAAACTGTTAATCAACATGTATTTATTCAAGACCTATTATGTGCCAGGCACTGAATGAGGTGCGTTGGATAAAGGTGTAAGGAATGAAACAATCTCTGCTTTGAATGGGGTGAATGTAAGTGTGGGATTGGATTTGATTTTACAGTGAGCACTGTGAGTCTGTCTCAACATACAATACAGTTCATAGCAGAGACTGAATGCTATTGGGTAACAGAACAATAAGTCTTGGGCAATTGGGACAGGGGAGTCAGACACCTGAGCACCTAAGATCTAGAAATATGAGGCAGAAGGCACAAGGTTTGGTGGTGTCCAAAAAACCACAAAACCAAATCGGTTAATTCCAAGATTCAAAGCCTCTCCAGCTGAGGGTGTCTGGACCCTGGTCACTGACATCCCTCAATGTTAGTTATTCATTCTTCAAAAATTCATTAAGTGACAAAGTGGAAAATCTGTTGGAGCCTGAATCAAACCCTGCCTCTGTTACTAGAGGCAAGTCGCTCTGACTCTTCACACATCAATGATCTCATCTTTTTGTTTGTTTGTTTGTTTTGTTTTGTGGGGCAATATGGGTTAAGTGACTTGCCCAGGGTCACACAGCTAGTAAATGTCAAGTATCTGAGGCCGGATTTGAACTCAGATCCTCCTGAATCCAGGGCCAGTGCCTTATCCACTGCGCCACCTAGCTGCCCCATCAATGATCTCATCTTTAAAAGCAAGGGGTCAGACCAGATGACCTCCAGGTCCTTTCCCTTGGCTTCTGGTCTTATTAGCCTGGGGGACTTTGGGGAAGTTGCATCACACTGGAAGTCTCATTTTCCTCATCAGTAAGGTGGAGAGGTTGAGCTAGAGGGTGTCTGAGCATCCTTCCAGCTGAATCTAGAATCCTATTATCTTATGACCTATGTGGCCTTGAGTAAGTTACCCCTCTAGACCTCAGTTTCCTTATTTGTAAAATGAATGTTGTTCTGTCACATTTGATTCTCTGTGACTCCATTTGGGGTTTTATTGATAAAGATACTGGAGTGGTTTGCCATTTCCTTCTCCAGCTCATTTTACAGATGAGAAACTGAAGTAAACAGGGTTAAGTGACTGGCCCAGGGTCACACAGCTAGTAAGTGTCCGAGGCCAGCTTTGAACTCACAAAGAAGAGTCATTCTGATTGCAGGCGCTCTATCCACTAAGCCCTAGCTGCCCCAGCAGTCAGACTAGGTGGCTTCCAACATCGATTCCAGCTCTCAGTCTGTTCCTGTCTTCAAGAATTACGCCAGGTGCTAAGATTGTGGGGGTGGGGGTGGGGGGTGAGGTGAGGCAGAAAAGAACAAAAAAGCCCCAGCCCTTCCCCTAAAGCATCTGATGATCTAACAGGGTCGCAGTTGGGTAATGACATGCAATTCCACAGAAGGAACTTTGGATCCCATCCTAAAAACAGTCAGGTTTGTTTGCTCAGCTGCTGAATATGTCACTCAGCTTTAGGATCTGAATAAGACTCAGGGACCCCCCCCCCGCCCCCGCCCCGGCCGAATACACACACACAACCACATGTTTTGTTGTAGCTCACTGGCCTCAGCTGCTGTATTCTGAGGGGCTGATGCAAAATGGCCCAGAGGACATCCAGTTTTCACATAGACCAAGCCTCCCAGCATGTTGATGATAGAAGGAATCATTTAAAATTGAAAAATAAATAAATAAAAACTTTGTTTACACAAAAGCAGCCTAAGTTACAACAGCCCAGCCAGGCTGAAAATGTATGCACTGACAGTTTGGGCCACTTCTATTACATTTATTTACATTTTGCCAAAAAGCAGTGGTTGCTATAACGACCGCTGTCTCCTCGAGAAAGGTGATTAGTCTGGGCTCCCAGCTGCACAAATCAATTTCAGGCTTTTCAGAAAGCTTTGTCATCAGAGAAAATATTATGACAGCTCTGCTCTCTGCTCCCCTTCCTATTATCTCCCCTCATCTTCTTCTTGGGGGTGGTGGGGAAAGAATCACAACAGGAGGGTGGCCTTGGTGGCTCCAGGACAGCACCTCTGGGTGCTAAGCCTTCACTCTCATAGCCTCTCACATCTGCAGTCTGACCCAGCTCCCAAAAGACCTGTTGATGCTGTAAGAAACAGGCTTCCAGAGGTGCCTGGGCCTCCTGCAGCCTTGACTGATCAAAAGGGTTGAATATAGGTTTGGTTTTGTTTCCCTCAGTCACCAGAGGGAAGCTTCTAATAGCATTTTAAATTGCATTATTCCGTATCCCAGACAAACTGACCTTCTTGACCTCCCACCTCTACTTTTGTCTAGGCTTTGCCCCATGCCTGACATGCTCTTCCAAGTCACCTCGGCTTCTTAAAATCCCAAGAACCCTCCCAAAGTCCGGCTCAAGTGCATCTCCTCACAAGTAGCCTGACAGCGGTATTAGTACATCCTACAACTTACTCAGCTCCTATTGGATGTTACTTTGTTACCTATATTGCACTGATTAATTGCAACTGTGTTATTACTCCTCTTATAATGTAAGCTTCTGGAGGGCAGTCTTGGAGACTAGCATAGTGAGTGCTTAACAGATTCTTAGTATGCTTAATAAATTCTTATTATGTTTAACTAGACTAGCAAGTACTTAATAAATTCTTCCTGAGTTTGAATTAAATTAAATACCAGGAGAAGTTAGGTGACACAGTAGATAGAGCACTGGGCCTGGAGTCAGGAAGACTCATCTTTGTGAGTTCAAATCTGCCTCAATTACTTACTAACTATGTGACCCTAGGCAAGTCACTTTATTCTGTTTGCCTTAGCTTCCTCATCTGTAAAATGAGCTGGAGAAGGAAATGGCAAACTATTCCAGTGTCGTTGCCAAGAAAATCCTAAAAGGAGTCACTAAGAGTTGGACACAATTGAAACAACTAAATAACAATAACTGAATTAAGTGAATTGAATTACACCTTGAAAACGAGTGTCACATAACTAAAATCCTAGCAGGATCATTAATTCATCCAGATGGATGGTAAGCCTGAAGCAAAGACTTGGTAAAGGAGATCCAAGGCAGGTTTAAATCACATTTTGATTTATAGAGCATTTTTCTCTTTCTCTGAATTTTAAAAATATATACCTTTTGTTTTTTTCATCATATTTATGTTTTTATATCCTATCCATTACCCAATATAAGCCTTTCCTTTTAACAAAGAAAACTAGTTAAGGAAATCCAATCAGCTGAACAACTCTTTCTGACAAATATGCAGCATTTCCCACCCATAGGCCCCCACATCTCTACAGAGAGGAGGGAGGTTTACTTCCTTGCTCTTTCCTTTAAGATCAGTGTTAGTCATTACAGTTAATGAAAGTTTGGCAGTCTTGTAGTGGTTTTTTGATTTTATTGTTATAGCTAATTGTTATATAATTATAACTATTGTTATATATAACATAACAATATAATATAAGAATATGATACATGATGTGATATAACATGACATGACATGATATGATATATAATTATAATTGTTGTATAATTATAGCCATTGTTATCACTAATCTTGTTTTCCTAGTTCTACTGACTTCCCTTTGTCAATTCTTCCCATACTTTCCTGAATTCCCAATATTCATGGTTTCTTAGGGTAGGAAAATATTACGTTTCATTCATATTCCATAATTTGTTTAGCCATTCCCAAATAATGAACATTTGGCTTGTTTCCAGGTTTTTGCTACCACAACAATTCAGCTTTCATCTTGAAAGCTTCATATTCTTCATGGTAGTGCAGTAGAGAGGGATTTGGAGCCAGGGGACCTGAGTTCAAACCCTGATGATCCCACTAACTCACCCATGTGGCCTAAAGCAGTAATTTAATTTAGTTCTCCTCCTGAAAGTTAGGACTTTGACTATTGTCCTTGTCTCCAGAAGGCAGAACTGGGAGTGATGGGCAGATGTGGCAAAGACACAAATTTAGACTTGGAAAATGTCCTCAGTCTTAGATTTACCTTCGAATGAAATGGACTTCCAGGAGAGGTGGTAAGCTTCTTGCCAATGGAAGTATTCAAAAAAGACCAGATGACCACTTTCTGAGGAGGAGATGGAGGGGTCTTAGTCAGGGACGTATTGGTCTACATGGCCATTGAGGTCCCTTCTCACTAAGAAATTCTGTGACTCATTGATCTCTAAGGCCCTTGGACACTTTCGATGGAATGATCTCCAGTATTCTTTAGACAACACACCTTGAGCCTTCATTTGTTTCATTGCTCTATCCCTTCAACAGGCTTTCTGGGGAAGTATACTGGGCTGCTCCTGCCTCTGATTCCTATTCCTGAGCCTATTCCTGTCTCCAAGGCAATGGTCCAGGCACATGTATTTCTGATGATCAAGATCACTTGTTCTCCATCAGGCTTTCGCCTTGTGGATTACTTCCTCATAAGAGAAAAATGTGAAGGTTCCATTAAATCAGCGGCTCATTTTTATCTGAGGGAATCTTTGATGACTGCTCTGAGTGCATAATAATTAGGAACATGGAAATCCTAGTGCCCTTGTTTGCTGCTCACATTCCTGGTTCTTTGTTTGTTGGTTTTAACTGAGATTCCCAGAACACGGAAGCCCTGACCAAATAGGTCAAGGAGGGAAGGTGATATCTTCATTACAATCATTTCCAAAATCCACAGTAGGAATGTACAAAAAATATATATTATATATACATATATATAATATATACACGTGCATATTATATATACACATATTAATATATACATACATCTATATGTGCATATGTATATGTAAGGGCTGCTTCCCAGACAGCCATGGCCAAAGCTCATATCTCTTTACAGCACTGGGGACTTCTGCAGAGAAAGTTACTTTTGTTCTTTCTCTAGGTCGAAAATTTCTTTTTAGGTCTGATTTGTGTCTGAAGGGGCTATCCCACACAGCATCCATCATCAGCCAGGCTCTTCACCCATCTTGGTACATGGCAGTCATCATCAATTAAGCAACACAAATTTACTTATAAAGCACCTACTGTGTGCTAGGCATTGTGCCAGATGCTGGCAATTACAAAGACAAAAAAGGAAACAGTCCCTGCCCTCATGAGACCGGTATAGCTCAAAGATGTTGGGATCAGAGGTCTAACGCTAGAAAGAACCTCAGTCTCCATCAAGTTTAAACCCCTCATTTTGCAGATGAGTAAACTGAGGCCCAGAGAAATTCAGTGACTTGCTCAGGTTTCCAGAGCTAGAAAGTAACAGGGCTGGGATTCTATTGTCCTATTGTATTCTAGCAGCGGCAAAAAGCAGTCACGAGGAGCAGCTGGGTGTCCTGTACAGAAAGCTAGCCTGGGTTCAAGCCGGTCCATCTGACACCCACCGGCTATATGACCCCGGGCAAAGAACAACCTCCCAGTGTCATAGGCACCTCTCTAGGACTCTAAGCTTCTTAGAGGGCACTCAGGCACCATCGGGTTCAATATCATTTATACAGATGAAGACACAGAGGCTGAGACCCCTTATGTGACTTATTCCAGATCACATAACTAGTTAGTAGCAGAGCTTGAATTTGAACCCAGGTCCTCTGACTCCAGATACAGGTTTTAGGGATGAGAAAATGGGACTGTGTGGTCTTTTGTGTTTATTTCCCCAGCACCTAGCACATTGCTTGGCACATGGTAGGGATTTAAAATCTTTGTTGTATTGAATTGGTAAATTACCTTGCATTGTTAGTTGTCAGTTTAAACACATTAGTTAGTCCCGTCTCCTAAATAGATTGTAAGCTCCCAAAGAGGAATCATATCACATGAATCTTTGTGCTCCCTATAATACCTCATCCAACTGCCAACTGTTAAAGGAGATTATGTTTGCAGATGAATTGAAGCTGACTTCTCTTTTTACTGAGTTCAAGTCCAGTGACTAACCAGGAAACCACATTTGTTAAAGGATTGGGTTTGGATAGTCTTAGACATCTGTGCCAGGTGGATTCAAAGGCATAAGACGTAGGCTCAAATCCAATCCTTCCATTTCCTGACTGTGGAATTTTGAACAAGGTGTAGGATTGTAGAAAGCATCACAGATTAAGAGCTAGAAGGGACCTTTAAGCCTGACCACTGAATCCAACTGTCCCCTTAAACGGTGAGAAAAATGAAGATGAAAGAGAGTGGGACTTGCCCATGGTCACCCTGCCAATGTCTTCAGGGGAATTCGTTCACATCTTCCTGACTCTAAGCCCTATGCTCTAGCCACTGAGCCACCAACTGCCTTAATCCTTCTATTTCACAAGTATAAATTTTGGGGGGCAGTAGACTATTAGTTCAAAAGGGGTCAGCAATGTGATGCAGAAGCCAAAAATGTCAGTGCCTTAAGAAGGGGCAGAGCCTCCAAGAAGAAGGTGAGCAAAAAAAAAAAAAAGGATTATTCTGAAAAGCTTTTGGAAAAATGTTTAAAAATAATTGAATGGCATAGAAGGGATACTGGCAACAGCTGACATTCCTCCTCACCCCCTTTCCCTCTCCACCCACTTCAAACATAATCCCCAAGGTTTCACGATTGAAACAGGATCATGGAGTGACGCAGGTTTCTGCTACTTTGAAAATTGGTACCAATGTTGAGTCACGTAGGAAATAAGTGCATCATTGTTCTCAGAGTTCACCTAGACTATCCTCACTGAAGAGAATGACTAATAACTGAAATTTATGTAGTGCTCTAAGATTCCCAAAGTACTTTACATACATTATATAATTTGAATTTTTTAAAAAATGGAAGTATTTTGCTTTATTTCAGTTACAGAATCCTAGAGTTGGAATACACCTCAGAGACCCTGAATGGTTTAGGGTGGGGATTTTAGCTGCATTGTGACTTTCCCTAGAGTAGGCACAAACATTATCCAGTTGGTCTTTCTGTGTTGGAAATCAGGAAGACTTTCTACTTTTTTATAATTCCATCCGAATAATAAATAATCTATACTTTGATGTGCTAGAATGTATTACCTGCATTTGGATCTCATGGACCAATCCTTGTTTGCTCTGAATTTTCTGTCCTTTGATCTCTCACAACACTTGCTCTATTATGTCCAAAAGACCCAGATTTGTCTTGAGTGGAAGCCCAAACCAAAAGAGCATAGATCACATGATAACATATATGAAGACCATCAGAGCTTGGGGACAGATCAAAGAATGGACTTGCCGAGGAAAGCATCCACCATCACAACTATGAAAGCAAATCTGTACTGTATTGCCATTGACAATATTCAAAATTAAGGAAAGGAACAGCATGATTCTTATTGTAGATCAGACTGCCCCAGAAGGCAGCTGTCAATTAGTCTGGAATGGAACACATTTCCAGATGTGAGGTGTACTTTTCCAGGTGAAGATAGAGGAAACATTAATGGCTTCCATGGCACATTGGGAAGGTCATAGGATTCAGAGTCAAAAGGGCTCAAATCCCCATTCTCCATTCACTCCCAGTGTGGCCCAACCTCTCTGGGCCCCTTTTTTCCTTATATGAAAAACAATGATCTAGATCATTTTAAAGGTTCTTTTCAGTTCTAACACTATGTCCAAATCTGCTTTGTAAAATGCTCTGAATCCTTTTATTGTACTGGTGTGGACTTGAGATTTCCAGGTGCAGAAACTCTCTTCACTGTATATATGTTCCTTCTCTCCCCTCAAACCTCAAGCTCTCTGGGCCCCTGCACACGCCAAGCTAAACTGCCGGCCGCACTAGGTGTGTGCCCAGCAGGGCTTGAGGGGCCCCTGCCCCTTGCTGCGCGCCTGGGACCTCTGCATGGGCTATGCTAGGGCCTAGCAGGACAAGCCTAGGATCTCCGGGGCAGCTCCCCTCAGGGCATAGGGAGCTGGGCTTTTTTTCTCACCCAGCCCTCTGACCTGGCATCCTGAAAAGCCCACGGGGCTTTTTTGGCTCAGCTGAAGTGGAGGGGGAGGGGCACAAGCCCTTCACACAGAAAAACCCCTAAGGGCCTAAGGCTTTTTAATCTCAGCCCAAAGGCAGGGTCCCCAAATCAAAATAAATTTCCACAGTACCCATCTTGGGGGTTGGCTTAAACCCACAGTGTGAGGAAAAAAGTCCATCCTCTTCTCAATAATTCTCAGGAACTCAGCAGCAAGGTGACAAAGGCTCTTTATTTCATTCTCATGAGAAGGAGGCACCCTAGTGTGCAGCTAGTGGGTGCCCAGAAAGGGGGCTCGAAGGCCCTGTTTTATACCCTAGTCCCTAACATGAATGGACCCTCCCCTTTTTCATCACTGATGGGGTTACAATCTACGAACAAAAACTAGCTAATCAGAACGCAGTATTCCCACCCCACTTCCTTGTATGGGCATAACTCAGGAGTGGACCTTATACTTCCTTATATGGACACAACTCTGGAGCGGACCTTATTGAGACCAGGGCTCCTTGAACCATGTAACCTTGCTAACCTGAGGGGGAAGAGGGGATCTGAGACCTTTGTCCTACAAACAGGTCAGAGGGAGTATGACTGACTGTTATATCCACATTGAGAGGAGACAACTACCCATTTCTCACACCAAGGAACTCCAAATTAGGATAAGCCCTCCCCTGTACCTCCCCAAAGTGGAGATTATTATAATGAGTAGGACAGGCCCTCCCTTGTAGCACCCTAAGGTAGAGATTATTATAATGAGACTGACAATCAATTTATCTATACTATAAATATAAGTGTCTTTCCTTTCCTTATTCGAGAGATACCTTTCCACTAGTCTGGTTCTCTCCCTGTGATCACTCACAGTATTGCAATAAAACTTAGGAAGCTGAGTCACTGAGTCTTGTAATTCTTTTGTGATGACTCATGATCAATTTGACCCTAAATCCATCCCACATCAATTGTATTGCTGAGAGTAGTTAAGTCATTCACAATTGCTCATAGGACAATACTGCTGTCACTATGCACAATGTCCTCCCAGTTCTGCTCACTTCACTATATATCAGTTCAGATGAGTTTTTCCAGGTTTTTCTGGTATCACCCTGTTTGTCATTTCCTATGGCACAATACCATTCCACTACAATCATATACCACAGCTTCTTCAGTCATTCCTCAATTGATGGACATTCCCTTGATTCCCAATTCTTAGCCACCACAAAGAGTTGCTATATTTTTTATACAATGTTCCCCCTTTTCTCTTTTTCACAATTACTATTGTTAACTGTTTCCCTCCATTCTATTCCCTTCCCCATGATATTTACTCTATTATCTATCTTCTTTCACCTTATCCCACTTCAAAAGGGATTTGCTTCTGTCTGTCCCCTCCCCCAATCTGCCCTCCCTTCTTTTGACCCTCTCCCTTTATCCCCTTACCCTCTTATTTTCCTGCGGGGTTAGATAGATTACTCCACCCAATTGAGTGTGTCTGTTATTCCCTCCTTGAGCCAATTCTGATGAGATTGAGGTCTTTGAGCCAATTCTGATTAGTGTTAGGCTCATTTACTGCCCAGATTAAGATTACTCCACCCAATTGTGTGTGTGTGTGTGTGTGTGTGTGTTAATCCCTCCTTGAGGCAACTTTGATGAGATTAAGGTCTTTGAATCTATTCTAATGAATGTAAAATTCATTTACTGCCCTGCTCCTTCCCCCATCTCTTCCCCAACTCCATAAGCCCTTTCCTGTTTCTTTCATGTGGGATTTCACCACATGCTACCTCTGCCCTTCCCCCTCCCCCAGTGCATTCCCCTCACCCCTCAATTTTACCCTAAAGATGTCATCATGGGGCAGCTAGGTGACACAGTGGACAAAGCATCCACCCTGGACCCAAGGGGATCCCAGCCAAAACCCGGCCTCAGACACAAGACAGTCACCCACTGTACAACCCCAGGTATGTCCCCCAACTCCAATTTTTATGGTTCTCTAAGGTCTTGTATTTGAAAGTCAAATTTGCCATTCAGTTCGGGTCTTTTCATCACAAATACCTGAAAGTCCTCTTTTTCATTGAAGTCCCATCTTTTCCTCTGAAAGATTGTATGCGATTTTGCTGGATATGTGATTCTTGGTTGTAATCCCAATTCCTTTGTCCTCTGGAATATCATATTCTATGCCCTCTGGTCCTTTAATGTAGAAGCTGCTAGAGCTTGTGTTGTCCTGACTGGGGCTCCACAGTACTTGAATTCTTTCTTTTTTGGCAGCTTGCAATATTTTCTCCTTGACATGGGAGCTCTGGAATTTGACTATAATATTCCTGGGAGTTTTTCTTTTGGGATCTCTTTCAGGAGGTGATTGGTGGATTCTGTCAATTTCTATTTCACCTTCTGCTTCTAGAATATCAGGGCAATTTTCCCTTACAATTTCTTGGAAGATGATATCTAAGCTCTTTCCTTGATCATGGTTTTCAGGTAGACCAATCATTTTCAAATTATCTTTCCTGGACCTATTTTCCAGGTGAGCAGTTTTTCCAAGATATTTCACATTGCCCTCTATTTTTTCATTCAGTTGGATTTGCTTTATTGTGTCTTGGTTTCTCATAAAGTCACTAGCTTCCATTTATTCAATCCTAATTCTTAGGCAATGGAATTTGGCAGATGCCCAGGGCCCCACCTGATTGATTTAGTATTGTTTGAATTGAGTGAGAATGAGAAACTGACTAAGTACCTACTTGGGGATCATTGGATGAAGGCCACACCTGGCCAGCCCTGAGTGACATGTTGGTATACTACTAACTTCAGCAGAGAACCACTCTCAGCCAACCAGCCCGAAGGACCTCCCCTTTGGGGGAGGGAGAGAGAAAGTAAGAAGGGAATGCTCACTCATAGAAGCTCTCTTTCTTTTTGGTGAGCTTTGGAGTGTACCAGAGAGGGACTGCACAGCTGACTCTCATTGAAACTACGGACCCCAGGTGGTGAGTCTGTGGAAGTGAGGCCAGCTCTTTGAGCTAGCTGAGCTGGAAGCAAGTTTGGGGTTTGAATCAGTCTTTGCTGGAGCCAGGAGGTTTATTCATTTTCTCTTCCCCTATTCACTTGTTCCTGGCTTTATTAACTTCACCTTTGTTGTAAATTTTGTTCCCATTAATAAAAACTGGATTGTTTGTGGACAAGAGGCTGTTAATCTCATTTCTTATTAGCCTGGGAGAAATAACTAAAAAAGGCAGTTTGTAAGGGAGGAAACTTTGGACCTAGAGGTCTCTCATTAGTTTTTGAACCCCAATATTATGGTGAGCCACCCAATTAACTCTCCCCATAATAAATTTGGCCCTTACAGCAATTATTTTCATCAGAGAGCTTTTGTACCTCCTTTTCCATTTAGTCAATTTGGCTTTTCAAGCTGTTGACTTTTTTTCTCTACCTCTCTAACTTTATCTTCAAAGTCCTTTTTGAGCACCTCTATGGCCTTAGACCAATTCATATTTTTCTTGGAAGCTTTAGATATAGGGGCCCTAACATTGCCATCCTCCTCTGAGGGTGCACATTGATCTTCCTTGTCACTAAAGAAATTTTCTATTGTTCTCACCTTTCTCTCTGTTCATCTTGCCTTTCTTTTACTTGACTTTTAACTCCTAAAAGTGGGGCACTGTTTCCAGGCTGCACTATCCCAAGCTTCAGAAGGTCCCAGGTGGTATGATTTAAGGAGGAGCAAATTTGAGTTGAGTTTTGAAGTAAGGCGGGTGGTAGAGGGAGAGCATTCCAGGCATGGATACAATCAGTAAAAATACAGAAGGGGTGGGGGGGAATGGAGTGTGCAAGAAACCTCAAGATTAAAAAAAATCTTCTGTTTTGTTCCATAACCTGGCCCCTTCCTATGTTTCCAACCTTCTGACTCCATTTATGCCCCCTTTACCCACCCACCCCAATTCTACAATCCAGTGATACTGATCTTCTTGTTGTTCCTTGTATTAGACACTCTCGCTCCTAACTCCAGGCATTTTCACTGGCTGTCACCCATTCCTGGAATACTCTCCTTCCTCATCTACACTTCTAACTACCCTGGCTTCCTTCGAATCTCAGTTAAAATAGTGCCTTTTGCCTCAACACTTTTGCCTCTGTGGATTATCCCCAATTGATCCTGTATATGTCTTCCTGTATGTTTTCCTCATGTAACATGACGGTGTTGGGCTACATGGCCTCTGAGGTTACTTCCAGCTATCTATAGGTCTACTTGTTTTCCTGTGACCATCACCTGGAATTAGAAAGATCCAAGGTTTACTACTGCCTCAGAGGCTTACTTAGTTATCTGACTGGTCAAATTACTGAAACTCTTTGAGCCTCAATTTCTTCATCTGTAAAGTGGGTATAATAATAGCACTCATTTCATAGGATTATTGTAAAAATCAAATGAGACAAGACATTGGGATCTAAGAACTTCATAACCTTGTGTGTGTGTGTGTGTGTGTGTGTGTGTGTGTGTGTGTGTGTGTGTGTGTCTCCTATCTCCCTAGCTAGACTATAGGCTCTTTGAGCTCAAGAAATGTGCCTTATACTCTGTATGCTAAGTACCTCACAAAGTGCTTTTTGCTCACAGTTGACACTCCAAAACTTCCTGTTGTGAATGTAGGCGACAGATGCTGTGGGCTTTGAGCTGACCTTGTAGGTCACCTGAGATTTGTAGCAATAATGTGGCATTATAGGGGGCAGCTAGGTGGTGTAGTGGATGAAGCACAGGCTCTGGATTCAGGAGTACCTGAGTTCAAATCCGACCTCAGACACTTGACACTTACTAGCTGTGTGACCCTGGGCAAGTCACTTAACCCCCATTGCCCCGCAAAATAATAATAATAATAATAATAATGCATAATGGACCCATACTAGACCTGTGGTCAGAAAGTTCTGAGTTTAAATCAACCCTCTGACTCTTTTTAGTTCTGTGATCATGGGCAAGTCAAATCACTTAAACCTCTCTGAACCTCAGTTTCCTTATCTGTAAAGTTAGGAGAACCAAACCTGCAGTACCTGCCCCACAAGAGTTGTCAGGAAGCTCAGATAAGAAGCATTTTTAAAAGCACAGTATAATTATTAGTTATTATAATTATGGAGAGGCAGGCAACAGAATGTTGATAGGAAAATAAATGTTTTACTTCATTTGTCTGGGGAAATTTAGGATCATCTCAAAACCAAAGGTAATCAGAAATTCTTCTGGAGCTTATGGTCTTAGAGATAGGTCTAGGATACTAAAAGGCTAAATGACTTGCCCAGATTCACACAGCCTGTGTGGTCAGAAGCAGCACCCAGGTTTCCTCATTCCAAGAGCACAATTTGCAGTCTAAAATTCAAGTACTTTTAAGAAAAACTGTTGATTCTTATAGGCTTATTTTCTAGCTTCCAATTTCACTAAAGCTATGAATTATCTGTTAATTTCTTCATTGTGTTCTCAGGCCCTTATAAGTAAACCGATATTCCATCGACAGATAGGTATAGTTTCATCTCCTCTTTACCAAATTGCATCTTTTATTTCTTTCTCTTTGTCTTACTGCCATTTGTGACATTTTTAGAACGAAATCATAGTGGGTAGGGAAGGTATCTTTGCTCTCCTTTTGAATTAATTAGGGAATCATTTATTTATTTGTTTGTTTTTACGGGGCAATGGGGGTTAAGTGACTTGCCCAGGGTCACACAGCTAGTTTGTGTCAAGTGTCTGAGGCCGGATTTGAACTCAGGTACTCCTGAATCCAGGGCCGGTGCTTTATCCACTGCACCACCTAGCTGCCCCAATTAGGGAATCATTTAATGTATCCCCATTACATATGATGCTTGCTTTTGCTTTTAGAGAGATACTTTTTAATTATATCATAAAAATGTCTCTCTATGCCAATACATTGTAGGGTTTTTAGCATAAATGAGTGTTGTACTTTGTTAACGAATTTTTCCATATCTAAAGAGATAATCATGTTGGTTTTGTTTTTAATATGATTAATCATATTAATTGTTTTTCTTACATCAAATCATCCTTGTATCCTTGGTATGAATCCAATTTGGCCATAATGAATGATTTCTTGGATAAATTGTTGTGGTTATTTGACAGGTTTATTTTTAGAATTTTAATTGAATTCATTAATGATATTGGTCTATCATTCTCCTCTCTTTATTCTCCTCTAAATTAGGTATTAGACTACATTTGTCTCATCAAAGAAGTGTGGTAGTATTTTCTTTCACAGTTTTAAAAAATAATTGATGCTGTATTGGTGTTAATTGTTTTTTTAAAGTTTAAAAGAAACTCCTGTGAATCCATGAGGACCAGGAGTCTCCCATCTACCTTCCCCTCCTCCATTTCTGGTAATTCCTTTAGTTTTATTTCCTTTTCTGTGATTAGATTATTTAAATTCTCTATTTGGCCTTCTGTTAGGTTTTTTGTTTGTTTGTTTTAGTGAGGCAATTGGGGGTTAAGTGACTTGCCCAGGGTCACACAGCTAGTAAGTGTTAATTGTCTGAGGCCAGATTTGAACTTAGGTCCTCCTGAATCCAGGGCCAGTGCTCTATCCACTGTGCCACCTAGCTGCCCTGGGTTTTTTAAATGTTTTTGAAGATATTCCCCTATTTCTTTTGTGTTTCGTTAGCAAAAAGACCCATGAGGCAAGTCCCTTCAAAAACTTTTCTTTCTGTTATCTAAGCTCATACCTTTTAGGTCATTTTTATTCTCTTCAAACAGATGTCTCAAAATGCAAGAAACAAGAATGAATTTCCCTACAGCCCATTTTGCCTGGTTGACTTAACAAAAATACAATTAGAGAATAGCTGAAAATCTTTCAACAGACAATGGGCCGCTTAATAACTATTTGATTTCCGGGCTGGAAAAAGACAGGATCAGCAATTGGGATCAAGCTAAAATTCTCCATAAAGAATCAGTGTCCCAAAGTGCAGGAACCTGTCCTTCCAAGAGGTTTCCCAAGGTCTTGGATGCCTGGTTCTCACAGTAATTCTTTAACTTCATGGTCAAAAAGTAAATAGCCTGTTTGTCTATGGGAGGATATTAATAGAGCCTAAATAATACATTCTCATTTCTATTGGGTCTTCTTTATAGTTCATGTGACTTAGCCCTCATTTCCCCAAATCCCCTGGAAATAGAAGTGTCAAAATCTCCAGGATTATAATTATATGGGAAGCATTCCAACAGATTTCCAATTGGTGATGATATCTCCCAGAAAATAGAAAATTGAGCCTTTTCCAGTTTTCCTATCGGGTATTAATTCTTCTATCTTCCCAGCTCAGTTACAGCTTACATTTACATAATACTTTTAACTTTTTTTAAAGGGCTATGAAGCTTTGGGAAAGAATTGGTTGGAGGGTGGGAGACAGAGAAGATATTGTAACGTGTATCTGAAGTCAGAAGACTTGAGTCTGAATCCCAGTTCTGCCTCTATCTGAGTTACCTCAAACACATCTTTAACTTCTCTGACACTCAATTTGCTCATCTTGGAAAAGGAGATGGTTGGACACGAAGTTATCTAAGCTTACATCCAGTTCTAAGTCTAAGACCTTCAGAAGGCAGTGCACACGTTCCAATTTAATTTCTGTCTCCTCTGTGGGAAACCAGGAGAAAAAATCTCATACATGTCCATAACAGGCAGCAGTCCACACTGCAAGGTGTTGAGGGATATTGGAAAAGTTGCCCTCCATTTCCAAAATGTAGACTTGCTGCCATCCCTGAAATTTCTACACCATATATTTCTTTGATTTGAGACACTTCTAGTCCAAAATTCTGTGTTTTTTTAGAACCAGAAATGACATTGGGTATCTTCCATTTTCATTTTCTCATTTTGCACATAGATATGGGGATGTTCAGAGACATAAAGGGACTTGCCTGACATCGCAACTTGTTAATGGCAGAGCTGGGACCAGATCCCTGTCCTCTATATGGGTGTCACTGTTTATTTGTTTCCAGCCCTCTAGATTTCTCAGTTCTTTATAGGAGACCCTGCTGTCTCTGAACAGTTTGTGAGCAGGTGGACAAATAGACTCCTTCAACTAAGACATGGCCAGTGGGGCTTTGTACCAAAACAACACTTTTTTTTTGTAGGGCAATGAGGGTTGAGTGACTTGCCCAGGGTCACAGAACTAGTAAGTGTCAAGTGTCTGAGGCCATATTTGAAGTCAGGTCCTCCTGAATCCAGGGCTGGTGCTTTATCCACTTTGCCACCTAGCTGCCCCCAACACAATTTTTAAAAGTGCTGGCAACACTCATGCTCTTTCAGAAGGGAGAAAAAATTGGGGGCTTAGTACAGTGCCTGACACATAGTAGGTTCTTAATAAATGCTAGTTGTTTGGCTGACTGACTGGTCATCTAGTTAGCAAGAAATATGACTGAAATAAGAAACTACCAGATAGTATGCTTCCCCTTCTCAACCCCACTCCCAGCCTTAGACTGAGCCCCTTCTCATGGCAATCTTCCATAGATGACCCAATGGATGTGGAGCTCTGGGCCTGGAGTGAGGAAGACCTGAATTTCAAATAAGTACTCAGACAACTATTAGCTTGTGATCCTGAGCAAGTCATTTAACCTCTGTTTGCCCTCAGTTTCCTCAACTGTAAAATGGGGGTAATAATAGCACCTGCTTCTCCCTCCAGGGTTGTTGTGAAAATCAGATGAGTTAATATTTGTAAAATGCTTAGCACACTGCTTGGCACATGAGCACTTAATAACTTCTTTCTATCCCCTCCCTCCCTCCATTCCTTCCACCTATTCCTCCTTTCCTTCCTTCTTTTCTTCCTTCCTCCTTTCTTCCATTCCTCCCTCTCTCCTTCCATGCCTCCCTCCCTCTTTCCTTCCTTCCTTCTTCCACAGCAGGATCAATTTAAAGAAGTAGGGATGTTTGACCTAGAGAAGAGAATACTCAGGGGGACATGATGATGCTATCTTCTAGGATTCGAAGGGCACCCCATGGGAAAAAGGCATCAAACTTGTTCCATTTGGCTCCAGATAGCATAACCAAGAATGACAAAGAGAAGACCATTTACATTTGATGTCTGGGAAAACTTACAAATAATGAAGACTGATCCCACATGGAGTGAGCCTCCTTGGGATCCCAAGAAGGAAGACCTTGGAAGTCTTCAAGGAGAGGTTGGATGGATCCCAATTGAGTGTGATACAGAGGAGATCATAGGATTGATCATGAGCACGAAGGGACCTCAGAAGCCATCTGATCCATGCCCCCCTTGTTTTACAGATGAGAAAACTGAGGACCAGGGAAGTTCAGTGACTAAGCTAAGTCACACAGGCATAGTTGGCAGGCTTTCTATTCAGTTCTGGTCTTTTCATCAGGAAACCTTGAAAGTCCCCAATTTCATTGAATGTTCATCTTTTCCTCTGAAAGAGAATGATCAGTTTTGCTGGGTAATAAATTCTTGGCTGAAATTCAAGCTCCTTTGCCTTCCAGAATATCATATTCTAAGCCTTGAGATCCTTTAATGTTGAAGTTGCCAGGTCCTGAGCAATCCTGAATATGGCTCCATGATATTTCAATTGCTTCTTTCTGGCTGCTTGGAGTATTTTCTCCTTTGCCTGAAAATTCTGAAATTTGGCTACCATATTCCTTGGAGTCTTTCTTTTGGGGTCTCTTTCAGGAGGTGATCAGTGGATTCTTTCAATGATGATTTTATCCTCTGATTCTATAATATCAGGGCACTTCTCCTTGATAATTTCCTGGAATATGGTGTCTAGACTCTTTTTCTGATCATGGCTTTCAGGCAGTCCAATAATTCTCAAATTGTCTTTCCTGGATCTGTTTTCCAGGTAAGTTGTCTTTCCAATGAGGTACTTCACATTTTCTTCTATTTTTTCCTTCTTTTGATTCTGTTTGACTGATTCCTGGTGTCTCATGGAGTCATTATCTTTCAATTGTCTAATTTTAATTTTTTTTTTAGTGAGGCAATTAGGGTTAAGTGACTTGCCCAGGGTCACACAGCTAGTAAGTGTCAGGTGTCTGAGGCTGGATTTGAACTCAGGTACTCCTGACTCCAGGGCTGGTGCTCTATCCACTGCGCCACCTAGCTGCCCCCAATTTTAATTTTTAAGGCATCGTTTTCTTCAGTGAGATTGTGCACCTTTTTTTTTCCATTTGGCCAAATGAATTTTTAAAGGAATTGTTTTCTTCAGTCAATCTTTGTGCTTCCTTTTCCAAGCTGCTGATTCTTTTTTCACAATTTTCTTGTGTTGCTTTCATTTCTCTCCCCATTGTTTTCTGTCTCTCAATTGATTTTGAAAATCCTTTTTGAGCTCTCTCCCCTTTTTTTCTTCTACCTCTCTCAATTGATTTTGAAAATCCTTTTTGAGCTCTTCCAAGGCTTTTTGTTCTTGAGACCAATTCATCTTCCCTCTTGAGGCTTCACATGTAGGCAATTTGAGAGTATTGTCCTTATCTGAGTTTGTGATTGCCTCTTCCCTGTTGACACAGAAACTCTCAATGATAAGAGCTCTTTTTTGTTTGTTACTCATATTGCAACTTATTTTTTTTAAAAAACTTGAAGTCTGCTCTGGGGGCACCAGGGTCCCTGTTTCAAGCTTCTTGTGCTGGGGCATAGGGGCTGTATCACTGGATTTCTATATTGAGGCCTCTATGGTTTGTGGATTTTTCACTGCCCTGGGCTTGCTCCCTGTGCTTGCTCCTGGCACACTGGGATGGCCAGGCCTGGTTGTGCCTGTCCTGTGGGTGGCCCTCTAGCTGGCAGCCTGCCCTCTCAGCTGGTGCTGGTGGGTCTCACCACTGGCCTGCTGCACCACCAGCTTGTTGAGTCAGGATCCAGAGGCCTCAGTTGCTTGGCTGTGGCCTACAGCTTCCTGCTTACTTGCCCCGACCCCCTCCATGTTGCACTGAGATACACTGTGCCTCCCTTTTGCCCAAGTGAGACTGACCTTTCCTGAAGTCTTCTAAATTATCCCAGGTTGAAAGACTGTGTCTCTCTGTCTCTTTGAAGGTTCTGTAGTTTCAGAATCCATCCAGAGGCTTGATTTAATGTTCTTTTTGAGGGAACCAAAGGAGAGCTCAGGCAACTCGTTGGTTTCTCTCCGCCATCTTGGCTCCGAGTTGGCAGGCTTTCTAACCCTAGATCCAGTGCATTTTTTCCTATGTCACATTGCACCTTGTGTGTGTGTGTGTGTGTGTGTGTGTGTAGCAGTCATATGTGGGGGGGGCGGGGAAGGAGAAAAGAAAACCTCAAAGCTAGTCCATTGCTTTGAACATAACCCTGGACTACACTAAAATCCCTGTCACTTAAAGCTACAGAGGATCCAAAGAAATCACAAAAATAAATGTGAACAAGCAACTCTGTAGGAAGTAAAATGATCACCCTAAACCACTGCCTTTCCCTGTTCCTTTCTTACTTGGTGGATACAAACCCTCCCCTGCCCGTATTTACATGGGGTCTGGAATCAAAATCTCCTGCTGAGCCCTAGGCTGTTGGGCTTTTTTCCTTATTGGCATGCAGGCTGTAGGGTTGTTTCTTCTTTCCTTTCTCCAACTCACTTGCCCAGAGCAATTTTGCCTCCAATTTATTTCAGACTTGACAGAACGCCCATTGGTAATGGAACCCTGGCATCCTCCACTGGGCAGCTGTGCTTTGGATTTCTCACTGGTCTGTTGACTCTTCCTTACATGGAGCCAGCACCAATGTCCTACTGAGCCAGAGAATGTTGGTGGAGAACATTTATTTCTGATGCCTTCTAGATGCCAAAACATCCAATTTTACTTTAAGGAGCCAAATTATCTGGTCCTATTCCCAAGAATCCTGAATGTAGTTAATCTCCAATACTGGAAGCATCACAGGACTCTGGAAGCCTAGAGGGGATTCTGATCCATAAATTGCCTAGCACCTGAGGGTAGCTAAGTAGCACTAAGGAAAAAGAAATCTCAGGGTCTGGTCTGCCCTTTGTCATAGTCACCACTATGACAACCCCTGTAATAATGAGCTAGACCTCAGGAAAAGTAGCTGGAGGCTCCTACCAGTGATGGGACAATGAAAAGTACCAGCCACAGGAACTTTTGTTTTTTGAAGGCTGTAACCCTCCTGCCCACCCCCCCCACCATGAGGAGGAGCTGGAAGATGGGCTGATACTTTCTCAGCCATTTATCTAAACACTGGCTTACTGGGTACATTTAGTTCTTTTTTTTAATTTATTTTTATTTTTTATTTGTTTGTTTTTAAGTAAAAGTATTTTATTATTTTCCAGTTACGTGTAGAAATACTTCTCAACATTTGTTTATATAACATGTCCAATTTCAAATTTTTCTCCCTCCCTCCCCTCCCTTAGACAACAAGTAATCTGATATAGGTATATATAATAACATTAAACATATTTCTGCATTAGTCATGTTATAAGAGAAGGATCAGAGCAAAAAGGAAAAACCTCAAAAAAGAAAAACAGCACCAAAAACAAAAGAAATAGTATGGTTCAATCAGCATCCGTATTCCACAGTTCCTTTTTTCTGGATTTGGAGAGCCTTTTCTATCATGAGTCCTTTGGAACTTTCTTGTACCATTGGACTGGTGAGAAGAATCTGGTCTATCACAGTTAATCAACACATAATGTTGATGATACTGTGTATAATGTTCTTCTGGTTCTGCTCATCTCACTCATCAGTTCATGGAAGTCCTTCCAGGTTTCTCTGAACTCCTCCTGCTCATTGTTTCTTACAGCACAATAGAATTCCATTACATTCATATACCACAAATTGTTCAGCCATTCCCCAATTGATGGACATCCCCTCAATTTCCAATTCCTTGCCACCACAAAAAGAGAAGCTATAAATATTTTTGTACATGTGGGTCCTTTTCCCTTTTTTATGATCTCTTTGGGAAAAAGACCCAAAAGTGGTATTGCTGGGTCAAAGGGTATGTACAGCTTTACAGCCCTTTGGGCATAATTCCAAATTGCTCTCCAGAATGGTTGGATCAGTTCATAGCTCCACCAACAATGCATTAGTGTTCCAGTTTTTCCACAGCTTCTCCAACATTTATTATTTTCCTTTTTTGTCATATTAGCCAATCTGATAGGTGTCAGGTGGTACCTCAGAGTTGTTTTAATTTGCATCTCTCTAATCATTAGAGATTTAGAGCATTTTTTCATATAGGAATAGATAGCTTTGGTTTTTTCATCAGAAAACTGCCTGTTCATATCCTTTGACCATTTCTCAATTGGGGAATGGCTTGGATTCCTATAAATTTGATTTAGTTCCCTATATATTTTAGAAATGAGGCCTTTATCAGAAGTACTGGCCACAAATATCATTTCCCAGCTTTCTGCATCCCTTCTAATTTTGGATGCATTGCTTCTGTTTGTACAAAAACTTTTAAATTTAATAAAATCAAAATCATCCATTTTGCATTTCATAATATTCTCTATCTCTTGTTTGGTCATAAACTGCTCTCCTTACCAAAGATCTGAAAGGCAGACTATTCCTTCTTCTCCTAATTTACCTATGGTATCACCTCTTATGTCTAAGTCATGTACCCATTTTGACCATACTTTAGTATAAGGTGTCAGATATTGATCTATGCCTAATTTCTGCCATACTATCTTCCAGTATTCCCAGCAGTTTTTGTCAAATACTGAATTCCTATCCCAGAAGCTGGGGTCTTTTGGTTTATCAAACAGTACATTAATAATGTCATTTACTACTGTGTCTCCTGTGCCTAGCCTATTCCATTGATCCTCCACTCTATTTCTTAACCAGTACCAGATAGTTTTGATGACTGCCACTTTATAGTAGAGCTCCAGATTTGGTACAGCTAACCCACCTTCCTGTGCATTTTTTTCCCATTATTTCCCTTGATATTCTTGCCTTTTTATCTTTCCAGATGAATTTTGTTACTATTTTTTCTAGCTCTATAAAATAATTTTTAGGTAGTCTGATTGGTATGGAACTGAATAAGTACATTAATTCAAGTAGAATTGTCATTTTTATTATATTAGCTCGGCCTATCCATGAGCAATCGATATTTTTCCAATTATTTAGATCTGATTTGATTTGTGTGAAAAGTGTTTTGTAATTGTGTTCATAGAGTTCCTGGGTTTGTTTTGGTAAGTAGACTCCCAAGTATTTTATATTATCTACCACTACTTTAAATGGAATTTCTCCTTCTATCTCTTGCTACTGGACTTTGTTGGTCATGTATAAAAATGCTGATGATTTGTGTGGATTTATTTTATATCCTGCTATTTTGCTAAAGTTGTTAATTGTTTCAAGTAATTTTTGAGTTGATTTTCTAGGATTCTTTAAGTATACCATCATATCATGGTACATTTAGTTCTAAGGCAATTTTTCTTTCCTTTCCTTTTCTCTATTTTCTTTTCTTTTCTCTTCTTTTCCCTCCTCTCCTTTTCCCTCTCCTCCATTCCCTTCTCTCTTCTCTTCTTCCCCCTTCCCTCCTCTCTCCTCTCCTTTCTTTTCTCCCTTTCCCTCCTCTCTTTTCCTCTCTCACCCCTTCCCTTCTCCTATTCTAGCCTGTCCTCTCTTCCCTTTATTTCCCTTCCCTCTTCCCTCCTTTCTTTTCTCTTCTCTTCCCTTCTTTACTCTTTTTCTCTCTTCTCTGACAAGTTAATCCTATAAATCACTTTGAACTTGTGCATTTCATTTAACACTGGTCATCTACATTCCTTTCCCCAATGGCACTTCACCACTTTAATAAAGCCTACTTAGAAATGCTTGACTAGAGAAAGTCTTAATATTGTCAGCTCTTTATTAACTATTATATGAAGCTATCTTGACAAAACCCATTAGTTGGTGGAGCATCCTCCCAACAGAAATAGCAGACAGCACACCAGGGGCTTTCAAATAAGGCTATATGAAGAAGTAACAATAATCCTATAGAATTAGGAGACACAGTTAGACTAGCTGGCCAACAGAGTTATGACTAGTATGGGCTCAATTCAGCTTTGTTCCTACATGTCAACATCCATGAGGGTACACTCTTTCACCAGAAATTGTGATTCCCTCTACCTCTTTTTGCCATCCTTCAGAAATACATGGTACAACTGCTCTCTCCCCCATCCATTCACCCTTGCCAAGGACCTATTCTAATGGAGTCTCTTTCCTGGGGCCCCACTTTGGTTTCCCTCCCCCCAACACCTATGGAACCAGGCAGCCCTTTCTCCTAGAATGACTGCAATGCACAAGAAGAGGAGGTAGAATTCTCTTGTGAGTCTGACCTGCCCTTGCCTTCACCCCACTTCCATTAGACTGTCAACTATATTTTGCCATTTTTTGTATTTCTAGCTCTTAGCACAGTACCTATCATATAGAACATGTTTAATAAATGCTTATTGACTGGCCCCCTACTCCACTAGTAATGAACTAGCATGTCAAGATATATCGGAGGGTCTTGCCAGTGCTAAACCACTAAGTGGAAAAGTACCAGCCAGGGGAGTTTCAGCCTTCTCCCAAATTCATGCCCCACATCACAAGGAAGAGCTGAGAAATGACACTGGGAAGTGTGGCTCTCTGAACATTAGCCAAAATACCTCTTCTATCCCCAAATCAATTTGTCTATGGTGCAATAACAGGTAGTTATAGCTCTGATCATCTGACATCCTCGCACAGAATAATTGAGGGGGTTTTCCCCCTTCTGGGTATTTTTCAGGTCATCTTTTTGCAAGATACATATTTTGTTTACAGGCTGGGGACAATATTCTATGACTGTCCATTTCAGTAGAAGAGAGTATGGAGTGTCATCTATGGACCCGAACTAACTGGTCTCTTCTCACTCCCATCCCTTCACTAAAGAAAACCCTTATTAAATCTAGCATTTTCTAATTAAGTTCTCTCCCCCGCCCATTCCCAAACTGAAGTGCTCACACAGCTATTGATAAATCCCCACAACTGACCAGAAGGATGATGCAGTGCCCATGTCCTCACCAAATACCCATGCCATCCAGCTCATTTTACCTCATGTACAGGCTGCCCGGCAGGCAGAGGTTAATAGACAGTTTATGAAACCTCAGAATGCAATTAAGTCCCAAAGGAATCTCAGCTGGAGGCCATGCCAGTTTCTATAGCAACCCCAGGGCTCTGGAAAAGAACCAGCATGATTAATTTAAAGTCAAGATAAGCACATAAATAGAGCCCTCACATACCTCCCCCTTAACCCAAGTTACAATATGCAATTGACTAGGCTTTTGAATTAATATACAAAGGGAATTATGAACCAGGCTGGCTTTTCATTTGCTGGAATTGAATATATTGGGGGAGACATTGAAAGGTGGCTTCATTTTTTTAAAGCGATCATGATGATGGCAGCAAGACTTATGAAAAGGAAAAGAGAGAAAACTCTTAATTTTTCTGGGAGATGACTAAGGGACAAAAAAAAAGATGTTTAGAAAAATTAAAGTGGGCAGGAAGAAACTGCACAACCCAGACTAATTATGGTTTAGTTCTGATTATTGAAAGTGGTGCTACCAGGGCTGAAGAAAGAAAAGTTTTGCCATAAATAGAACAATTTCTAACATTGTGCATTTTCAAAAACCATAGACCTAGAAGGATCCTTAAAATATAACCTTCTCCTAGGCTCATTGGATCATTTTACAGATGGGGAAACTGAGGTAGGTAGATAGACAAGCTCATAGAAGTGTGATAGGTATATAGATAGAAAGACAGACAATTATTCAATAAATATTTATTAAGCACCTACTATGAACTACCTGTTATGAGCCAAGCACTGTGCTAAGCTCTGGGCATACTGGAAGAGACAAAAAAACAATCCTTGACCTTAGGGAGCTTATGATCTAATGGGGAGACAACATGCAAGCAAATATATACAAAGGAAGCTGTGTACAAGGAAATAATGAAGAGAAGGGAGTCACCAGAATGAAGAGAAGTTGGGGAGTTTCCTGTAGGAGGTGGGATTTTTGTTTGCACTTAAAAGAAGGGAGTCAGTAGTTGAAGTAAAGGAGGGAGAGCATTCCAAGAATGGGGGATATTCGGAGAACATTCTTCGAGTTGAGAGATGGAGGGTCTTATTCATGGAATGGCCACAATGCCAGTATCATTGGACTGAAGGGGACATGTTGGTAAGTAAGGCATAAAAAGACTGGAAAGGTAGGAATGGGGTGGGTTCTGAAGGGCTCTGAATGTCAAACAGAACATTTTTTCTTTGCTCCTGGAGGCAATAGAGATCCACCAATCAGAGGAACAGAAGGCACTGATGAAGCGTGAGACAAATGAGGATTTTTATTATTAGATGGTAAACATGAATAGCATAAACCTGCAAGGAAGAGAGGCTGCTGAGTGATGGGAGGGGGGCAGGAACCTGGAAGTGGCAATGGGAAGAAAGGAATATTTCAATCCCCCTACCTTAACCAGTGATCTGGGAAGAAAGAGTGAGAACTCAGCCAGTATTGGAAAGGGTGGCTAGGGAGGCCGTGTCATCAGGGGGGAAATCAGGTCTCGGTAAAAGCTAGTAGGTGGAATTAACGAGAGAGGAAAAGATTTAAGATGAAGGGAAGTTTGTTACCTATGGAATAGGCATTCCAGATGGCACCATGGAAGGGCGGGGTGGAGTTAGGTTGAAACTGGGTGGGGGTGCTTAGAAGGATGAAAATGAGGAATTGAGTGGTAGGTAGTATGGAATGGTATTGGGATGAGTCACTGGGATGCCATGTATGACAAGGTGTGAGACAGAGAAAAAGAGGGAGGAAGGGAAGGAAGGAAGGAAGGAAGGAAGGAAGGAAGGAAGGAAGGAAGGAAGGAAGGAAGGAAGGAAGGAAGGAAGGAAGGAAGGAAGGAAGGAAGGAAGGAAGGAAGGAAGGAAGGAAGGAAGGAAGGAAGGAAGGAAGGAAGGAAGGAAGGAAGGAAGGAAGGGGGAGAGAGGGGAGGGGAGGGAGAAAGAGAAAGGTATCATGGCACTGCCTAACCTGAGTGGGTGGAGATGCTGCTCAAATAAAACTAACACAAGGTAGAATGGAATCAGTATCATAGAATAGGGATAAACAAGGCTGGGTGTTCGGGTGGGAACCCAGGAAGACTTCTTGGGCTTCTTATTTCCAAAAAAACAGGCACTTGATGCATACTTACTGATTGATTGGTTGATTGCTTTGGTTCTGGGCACCATGTTTTAGGGAGAATATTGATAATTCAGGAGAGCATTCAGAGAAGGGAGACCAGGATGTTGAAATGTCTTGAGGGTATACCATGTTAGAAGTAGAAGAAGGAATTGGGACTATCTAGCCTAAAGAAAAGATAGAGTGTGTGTGTGTGTGTGTGTGTGTGCACGCGAGCGTGCATAGACATCATAGCTGTCTTCAATTATATGAAGTAAAAGAGCACATAGTTGTGATCAGTTTTGCCACAAAAGGAAGGACTAGGAGCCATAAGTGCAAGTTTCAGAGAGGTCAGCTTAGGTTTCAGGGAGAGACAAACTACTTAAGAATGAGCTAGACAAAGTAAGAAGGTGGTGAGTTTCCCCCTCACTGGAAATCTTCGAGAAGTTTCTATAATGGTTTTCCTGCTATGTTCTAGGGCCAGAGTCCTATTTGGGTAAAGGAAGTTGTAGATGGCCTCCACAGATCCTTCCGCACTTTATATTCTGAGACTGGTTTGTACTGTGAGGACTCAGTAGCCAAAAAAGAGGCCTTAAGAAAGCTGTAGAGAGAGTCACAGCATTGGAACAAATGCCAGACATGCCCTAATCTATATAATCTGAGGGGGAGTATGTACAAGCCACAGTCTGCATCAACAACATCAGAATATGCCTTTGGAATATGGATTTGGGGTACATTTGTGACGATGAGGAGTGTAACAAAGGCACATGTATGTGGCTGGATGAAAGGCCTTAACTGGAATGATCATGGTTAGAAAAAAACACAAGTTTTCAGGAGTGGTTTTTAAAAATGTAATGACTGATATGATCATGAATGGTGGTGATTTTTTTTTTTTGGTAGAAAAAGATCATCCTGTGAGGACAAAAAGGAAAACAAAACCTTTTTCTATCTAAATACCTGTAACCACTAGGTGTTGCTATCTGGAAAGGTTTGGAGGTTTAGTTAAAAAGAGCAAAAGAGGCATCCACTGTCTCCTCCCCACCCACCCCCAACCCATCTTTGGAATTTTAGACTGGTCAAATCCCTTCCCTAGTTCCTCCCTTAGCCGACTTGGGACATAATTCTATCTTAGGCAATGTCTCCACTCAGCTTCTTGTTCCTTAGTACAGAGAGCCTTTGAATTACCTAAAAAGGATAACAGAAGTCAGAGAAGGGAGGGGGAGTGAACTCTGCCTGCAAACTATCTCTCCCTGAGAAGAGCATCCTATCTTTAAGTATCTGTCACAGAACTTAATTTATGTACTTATGACTCAAAAGTCTTCGACAATTATCCCAAGTCCTTAGTTAATTTTTCCTACTAGTACGGAGCTTACAAAATCAATGCCATCAGATTCTCTCTCATTTTGTATAGCTTTCATCTGGGCAAGGGTTGATTGAGGTAGAGGAATATTAAAAATAAACCAAATTAGTATTTGAGACCAAGTTTCAAACCTATCCTATTTAGTTTTGCATACTACAAGCTACTTGCTGGGTCCCTCAATTGTTTCATTGCAATACCCCCTGTATGAAATTAATAACAGATATGAATCACCTTGAATTAATAAGCAGTTAGAGTTTTATGTGAAAAACATCAAGAATTAGGACTGGCTTAAGAAATAGGGAAATTGTATAAGAAACACCTGCCAACTACAGATACAGTGCTAAGCATTTACTGTCCTTTCACTGATCTCAAGGAGGGACAACAAGCAACAGCTTCCGTCCATTCTAGTCACACCTCTCAGAGTCCTTTCAAATAAACAGAGGTTGGCCAAAGCCAAACCTGCAATGCCCAGACTCTAATCTCTGAGCCTATATCCCAGAGAGATGCTCCTCTCTCTCTCTGGCTGCCATTTTGGTGTAGTCTCATACTCGATGCTGCCAGTGCCCACCTTCTCCAAACCAAACTGATCTCCCACTAACTTTCCCCAGACCAGCATCTTCCCCTGAATCTCATCATCCGTCCTCTTCTAATTGTGAGGAATTCACTTTGTATTTTGGAACTACAATTCCCAGAAGTCCATGCTGCCAAGATCCAGAGCCTTTCTTTACCCATAGGAATGGTTGGTCTGAATGCCCAGTTGCATAACACTAGAGATCTCTATAGGTAGCTCGCTATAACATACTAGACCTTTTTTCTTGTGAGGCTTGAGGTCAAGGTCTCCAAATGCAACCAAGGGTACTAAGAGAACTAGTCACAAACCCATCACGCGCACTCAAATTTGCATTCCATGCCCCTAAATGTTCCCTTTGCCAGAGAGAGAAGGAAGGAGAGAGACAGAGAGACATAGAAAGAGACAAACAGAGAGACAGAGAGACAGAGAGAGACAAAGACAGACACAGACACAGACACAGACACACAGAGAGGGAGAGAGAAAGGGAGAGAACTAGAGAGAACAAAAAGGTGACTGTTTCTGTCAGTGCTTCTAAAGATCTGAGCTCCTGCTACACTCTTCAGAGCTCTGTTGTGTGAAACCCAATATTTCCTTATAATTCTATTTCTGACACTTCTAAACCAGGAAGGAAAAGGCCCAAGTTCTAGTTTCAGCTGGATAGCAAGCATTCCTGCATCAGCCAGGAACAAGCAGGAAGGTATAATGGGAATAAAGAATGGAGAGGCAGGGGGCAGCTAGATGGCGCAGTGGTTAAGCACCGGCCCTGGATTCAGGAGTACCTGAGTTCAAATCCGGCCTCAGACACTTGACACTTACTAGCTGTGTGACCGTGGGCAAGTCACTTTACCTCCGTTGCCTGCAAAAAAAAAAAAAAAAAGAATGGAGAGGCAGAGTTTATAGTACTCTAACAATTTCTGGAAAGAGTAAAGAATAGTTAAATCATCGGGAAGACAGAGATTGTCTAGTCATCACACAGACTTAGAACTAGTATGCTCGGTCAAGGTCATACAAGTGGCAGGGACAGGATTTGAACTCACATCCTCTGACTTCCAGGCCAGAGTTTTCTTTCACCATACTACATTACCTCTGGATTCCTGTTTAAGTACAGAATGAATTATTTGACTAATAAAGTCTCTTCTGTCTATAAGATTCTCTGGTTCTACTACTGTTCAATTTTTCCGGCATTTGTTATGGTTACTTCAGATAAAAATTACTATTAAAGGGAGAGAAACCCATCCAGACGTGGAATTTTTGCTCCAAACGAACATCTTTATGTTCTTTACCCATCTCCTTCAGGATAGGGTTAAAGTACAGAAAGCATTAGTTAAATGTAAGGGGTTTTATCAGTCAGTTAACTTATATTGGATGCCTACTATGCACCAGGCACTGTGTTAAGCACTGGACATATAAAGAATGGTAAAAGATGATCCCTGCCCTCCCAGTCTATTGTGTGTGTGTGGGGGGAAGGTGCAAATGACTATGTATAAACAAGATATAGATGAAATAAATTAGAGATAATCAATAGAATGAAGGCACCAAAATGAAGGAGGACCAAGAGAGGCTTCTTGAAGATGGTGTTATTTTAGCGGAGTTTTGAATGAAGCCATGGTCTCCATGAGAGAGAGAAGAGGAAGAACATTCCAGATATGGAGAACAGTCATTGCAAAGGCTTGAAAGCCAGAAATGGATGGCAAGCTGGCCACTGCCACTGGATCTGCGTATGTGAAGAGCACTAAAAGGTCAGGATTATGTATTCTCTTTATAGTTAAACATGTCAAGATCAAAGCTATAGGTAACTTAGAGTCACACTTGGGGTGAAAGCTATAACTAGCATGTAGTGAATGGGACTTTGTCTCATGGTGTCAAAATCTAGGAGGGCAGGGGCAGCTAGGTGGTGCAGTGGATAGAGCACCAGCCCTGGATTCAGGAGGACCTGAGTTCAAATCCAGCCTCAGACACTTAACACTTACTAGCTGTTTGACCCTGGGCAAGTCACTTAACCCCAATTGCCCCGCAAAAAAAAAAAATCTAGGAGGGCTTCCTACTTTTCCTGAGGTACTCAAGGTTTCCTTGTCATGTATCTTGTAATCCTCTGATGGCCCACTTGTACTGGAGCAGCCACCTTGAGAATCCCAATATTCAAGTGCCCCAAACTATCATGCTTTCTCCTGGTCAAAGATTTACCCCCAGCCCTGCCCCAATCTCAAAAGGTCCAAATAGTCCCACCTGGGTGTGTTTTGTATGCAATACCCTTTCTACCACCGTGGCCCACAGTTCCTGTATTACCTAAGACATCAGATATTCCTCCCTGGCTTGCTTTCTCTCACTGAGTTTTATATCATAGATCAAAAGAAATATCAAGGCTAGTGAAGAATGATAATTGTATGGAAGTAGATCTTAATCCAAGGTCAGACTGTATCTCAGCTGTCAGAACACACAGAAAGAAAACAATTCCTTCAGCAGGAGGGGATGAGTTATGCTAATGGAATACCATTGGGGTGGGGGTGGGGTGGAGAGACTGGAAATGTCTAGTCATCAGAGGAAGACTAGAAAAGCAGTTACTCCTGGAAGGAAAAATGTGGACTTAGAGAAGGTCAGAGTTGCAAGGGACCTTAGAGGACACTTAGCCTAACACCTTCATTTTACAGATTAGGGAAATGAGGCTGAGAGAATGAAGCAATTTATATAAGATCCAAATTGCTGTGTAAATCAAATAGACCTCCTCAGCCCCTCTCTGCTTATGTCTACTATCTCCAATTCTCACCCTATCTCTCTCTTAGATAAAAAATCTTCCTTTTCAATAACTCCTTCTCTCTCCTACCTCAATTCTCTTGCCCCTGCTTATCTTTTTATTTCTGTCTTTCCTGTTCCCAAGAGGATAGGACTTTAATCAATCAATTAATAAGTACCTGCTATGTGCCAGGCACAAAGACAAAAACAAAAAGTCCCTGCCCCTGATGAATTTATACTCTGTTGGGGGAGCTTAGACAGAACTCCCTAAAGAGGATCAGCTGACTGGGGGAAGTCTTAGGATCAAAACAGTAGTAGCAAGTCTAGATATCATTGGTGCAGTAATGGGAATAATAGATTTGGAACCAGAATATCTGGATTCAAATCCTGACTCTAACAACATATTTCTATAGTCTTGGGCAAGTCAGTGAACATCTCAGATCCTCACCTAGATGAACCAAATAACCTCTAAAGTTGTCTTCCAGGTCTAAGGCTACTGTGTCTATTGAAATATTGAAGTGGGGGGCTATTCCTGTTTCTGTTCTAAATTATTGGAGAACTAGGCTGGGGTTTTCTAAAATAGTGCAACTTATAAATTAATGGCTATTGTACCCATTTAGGTAGTAAGCATTTATTAAATCATATTTAAAAGTTAGGAGAGCATTGACCACATTTAACACAAGATGAAAAAAAACTCCAGCACCATATTGTCCATAAGAGAGAGAGGACATGGCTCCAAGCAGAGTTCAGAAGTCCTACATTACTAGAGAGAGAGAGAGGAGAGAATGCTTGGCTCATTCATGCAGGTCCCAGGTGCAAGAGAGCAAGCCTCTTGTGGTCCAGATGCCTTCCTCCTTTGATGGAGGCAGCTCTTACACAATGCTCAAAGCAAATTAGCTAGAATCATTCAGTTCCATTGGTTGACATGACCTGAGGGTGGCTCATATTAAAATGAGCTGTACCTATGACCTAATGGTGTAATGACCTAATGGGGAAGTATGCAAAAAGACCATCTCTGAAAGATAAGGCAAATGATGTCCAGATGTGGCTA